>NC_079165.1:25544981-25897481 GCF_947568905.1 Ostrea edulis | reverse complement strand
CTATCTGTCTGTAACATTAGTTCTGGATGTTATCTCTAACAGTTCTTGAACTTTGCAATGAAATTATATATGGTGAATCATGAATCCTTATGATTAGAATAAAACCCTATTAATAAATCAAAAGTAAATGTAAAAATTAGTATATTGTAGAACATTCCAGAGGATGAAAGGGAACAGTGATCAATCTCATAACTCCTATAAAGGTGAAGATAACGAACAGTGATCAATCTCATAACTCCTATAAGAGGTGAAGATAACGAACAGTGATCAATCTCATAACTACTATAAGAGGTGAAGATAACGAACAGTGATCAATCTCATAACTCCTATAAGAGGTGAAGATAACGAACAGTGATCAATCTCATAACTCCCATAAGGACATAATTAGTTCCCTTAGAGTATTTGCAGTGGAATTCAATACAATGTCTCTTTATAATGCCTAATGTACCTATCTATGATATAATAGAAAATACCGCTATTGATTTTGAGTTTAAAAGGTTGCACGTCTAGGTCACTAGTTCATGTATTATTGAATCACTGCAGTCTCGTTTGAACTTTTGCAATAAACTTAGGGCAACGACTCTTTATCAATATCCCGTAAGGATCTGAGTTAGAATAGATCCTCAGTACCCATTACTTTTCGTAAGAGGCGACTAAATGGGGCGGTCCTTCAGATGAGACCGCAAAAACCGAGGACTCATGTCACAGCAAGTGTGGCACGATAAAGGTCCCTCCTTGCTGAATGGCCATAAGCGCCGAGCATAGGCCTAAATTTTGCAGCCCTTCGCCGGCAATGGTGACGTCTCCATATAAGTGAAAGATTCTCCAGCGGGACGTTCAACAATATACAACCAACCAACCAATCTTTATCCCTCAAAGATCAAAGTACGAACAGGTCTTTGCCTTCTTCTGTCCTTAAGCATGAAAGGGGTGGGTGAGATTTTCTGAATTATCTCATTTGATAACTGTGAAAATAGTTTAGCTATTTATTTACGTGATGAATTGTATGAAAAAATTATACAAAATACATCTATTCCCTGAAATTCGGGTTGGATTTCACTTCATGACTTAATTGGTTGTGAATAACAAGCTAGGACTATCTTATTTTCAATTAAGTGATTTCATATTAGATATAATTAGTAAATATAAACATAATTAACATAACGTAATGATAGCGTAATAAACATAACAAAGAATCACCGAAACTTAATTTGAATTACATAAATCAACTTACACAGCAACAAAATCTAATTCTTTTATGCAAAATGGCCTGGTACATAAATTTTACTTTTAATACATACAGTGTATAATTGAACAGAATAACCATTTATGGATTGATTTCACACGAATTCATATTGATATGTTTTCTCAAATATTGCTAGTTTTTACCAATAGCTGTTCTCAATAAACCTATTCAGAATGAATTTTACTATGTAGCAGATTTTCTGTGGGGATAATTTGGCTATAATAGAGGTGAAATGTCGCTACATCTTTCCATGGGGGTAATCCTGCTATACAGCCAGTTTACCGAGGGGTGGGGAGAAATGATTAGGGGAAAGACTACTATACAACACCGAGATTCAATTCTTGACTCTGTTGGTCATATCAAAAAATTGGTTCTTGACTGTCCCATCACCAAGCATCCTATATTAGAAGTGCAAAAATCACGGATCTTTCTTGTATGACCTTTAAAGGAACTGGTTTACGTTTTTTAAAGATTTTTTTCTCCATTTTTGATGTTTAACAAAAGAAAAATTATAACTCATTTAAAGTTGACAACCAAAATGTGGACATTCTTAATGCAAGAATATCTTAGTCTTAACTATGTATTATGTAAACAAGACAAATGGATTGTGGAATGTTGAATTTGTAATTTAAAGAATCCTAATTTGCACAGATACAAATATTCAATTTATTGATTCACGAAATTTAACTTTTAAGGATATGCGGGACGATGATCACGTGATGGTTGCGAATTTATTATAAATTTAGAACCTGAGGCAGCGTAGTTAAGCTTCCCGAGAAAAATCACAATACTGTACAGACACACTATACGACGTCATAATAAAAGAAGTATCTCACGACGTTGTATCGCGGGGAAAATGTCATCATATTTTGTTGTAATTTGCTACCGCTGTCAAGTGTTTTGTGTAAATCTGTTGATTGAATTCTTGTCAAATGATAATTTTCATTTTATTTCATAGTGATTACAAGTCTCTTTTTCATATATATGCAAGGTGAAGATAACGAACAGTGATCAATCTCATAACTCCTACAAGCAATACAAAATAGATAGTTGGGCAAACACGGACCCCTGGACACACCAGAGGTGGGATCAGGTGCCTAGGAGGAGTAAGCATCCCCTGTTATATATATTATATATATGTATAGTATGCGCCACAATAATTTTGATAGTATAGCCTACAAGTCACCGAAATCGCTCCTACATGCACATGCAATTTGCATCTCTAGGCATTTACAAAAAGAAAGTCAACCGTCTGTAAACAATGACTCAGTGCAAGTGTAAGATGATGATCGTTTGTTGCTATTTACTATAGTAGTGTGAAACTAGAACTGGACACACATTTCTCCGAATCTTGCTTGGGAAACGTACAAACTATTCAGGTGCTTTTATAATCGATCCTTGTCTGCGAAAAATAGCCCCCCCCCCCCTTATGACGACAATCGTTACTTTTGGTCAAATATTAACGTCCATACTAGGAATGTTTAATTTTTGCAAGCACTTTCATGTAAATATAAGTACGCTTTATCTCTGAAACTATTTCATATTCCAAATTATTTTTACTAACTTTACGAAACACTGCTGCGGAAATGGTAACTAATTTTAAAAATATGACACACGTCGGAATTTATGCGAGAAGCAGACATGTGAAAAAGAAAAAGGTGCAAAGTCACAACATGTGCGATACATAAATACCTTGAAAAATAGCATGGAGACGATCGAGTCGCGGAAATGCTGTTGATCTAGTAAAGGAAGTAGTAGCTCGTATTGACATTAACTAGATCTAACCCGTGGTTTGAAAGAAGACGTATTGTTTAGAGCAAGACTAGACGTTTTGTTCGAAGCCAGGTTTAATATATACATGTATATTTTAAAAAAAAAATTTAATTTGTTTCCATTAACTCAATTTTTCTTCCATAATTATGAAAATTCTAAATATTTCAATAGGTTCAAAACAAATACAATGTATAGTTTTTAACAATGTATTCCAAAACAGGCACGAAGAATTAGGCTGCCCCCCCCCCCCTTGCAACCCCCCCCCCCCCCACCCCCCCCCCCCACCCCCGCCTTTGACAATGAGCTTTTTTTTATTTTGTAGTGCAAATAAATTGAGACTGTCCCATCCCCCATTACTTTTAACAGTAGTTGTACATGAAAAGAATATAAGCTTGAAAGTTATTAACAAATATTTCGCCAAGCCTAACCCCAAGTGAACACTGTTGATCGTATACATATGTACGTGTAGTGTCTACAATGACAACAATGTAATGCAGTATTTACTCAGCCAGTACACTTTATTCAAATTTTATTCATCAAAGTTTGTATTCTGAACCAGTTTCTTGCCATTCTAACTTAGTACTCTCGCGTAAGGAAATTGATGTATGACATCAATGGTTTTAAAACATTTCTAAGGCAGTATCACGAAGCTCATTTTTGAAACATAAAACTTCAAATACTCTTACTTTTGCATTATCGTTATCCCCTACCCAGATCCTATTTTGACTATCAAAACACAAACTAGTAGGATGGCCAAAGCCTCTATTGGGTTTTGTAGTTATGAATCCGCACAAATCACCATTGGGAAGTAAAATATGGAGTGTTCCATCAACAATATTGGCTATCACAAGATTTCCGTCTTGATCATGGCATAAAGCCGTTGGCAGAAAAACATTCAAACCAATACTTATTCCCAAATGTCTGTCACCAATATTTGTAGTTGTACCTTTATACTTTCTAATAACATAGCCTTCCTCTGTCAAAATGAGAACTTGGCGCCATTCTCTATCACCCACACAGATTGTGTCGTTTTGTGGATTTACCGAAACACATAAAGGAACCTTGAATAAGAAGCCGCTACTTTCTTTGGAAATTTCTTTCAATAAAATTCCGTGTGTGTTAAATATCAGAAGAGCTCCATGATTTCCCGAATTTTTGAAAAGATTCTCCATGTCACTGTTAGGCACGCCAACAGCGGCTATTCTTCCGTCCTTAAAGGTAGAGAGTGATGCTGGCATGTATCCGTCACATTTGGCGAAAACGGCTATTCTAGATTCATCGACCATCTGAAGAATACTTCCATCGTTAACGTTTGAAAACAGAATTTTATCGTTTAATGTCTTAGTTATTCCGTGGATTCCTTCACTAAATACTTTCCTGATAAAAGGTCTCCCTTTGAGTGAGCATTCAATCATTTCGGGTCCTAGGCCCATAATAATTAGGCAAGTGTCTCTCGATTTTGGAAAAATGCACGAAACCTTTGGATGTCCATCCCGAGAACTGAAAGGCACTTTAAAAGAAGAAACAAACTCTGCAATTGATCTGGTTTTTGGTGAAAAGTCTACGGTGTGCAAAATGTGGTGCATCGACAAAAGTTGACTATCTTCCGAATAGTCACTTCCTTCAGAGTCCTCGGAGTTTAGACCAGATCCTGTTTTTTCGCCCGACATTTTTAGCGCAAGATTATGAGATGATTTGCAGGAATGGCACAGTTTTTGAGTACAGTGATGGCATTGGTTGATCTCTGCCTCTTCAAAACAGATATCACAACACTGAATAACAGCTACTTCTGGTGGCCTCAAAGTCACGAAGTAATTGTCCATTAGTCCATCTAAACCTCTGTCGTCCAAGCACTGCTTTTGTCGACATAGCGGACAGACAATTTCGTCCACTTCCACTTTTTTCGTGTAATCGAATAGACACGGCTTGCAGAAGGTGTGACGACAGGAAAGAAGCTTTGGCTGCAAGAAAGCATCAAAGCAGATGGCACATGTGCTTGATTCCTCCTCTGCGTCCAACATACTGCGAAATTTACTAAAATATTGTTTGGATGCACACAAATTGCAGTTAGATATTGTGTTGTAAAGTATTATGAATAGGGAAAAAATAGGGAGGAAAACGTGGTGATATCACTTTCAAGGCAGGAAGGAAATGTAGTGCGTACATGAACGTTTTAGTTTGAATCATCTTCGGGAAGTAATTTGTAAACACATATCTTCTAACTATGCAGATGCAATGATATGAAATGATAAAGAACATGCATCTGTTGCGGTTTGGTACCAGAGGTCCTTTTCTCAGTTCCACGCCCTTCTCAGACACAGTTGTCTTTCCGATCCTAACACCGCGTCGTCATAAAGCATAAAAATCTTTTAATGTTTTCAAATCCCCCATTCTCAGATTCAGTGGCCTCTTAAAATAGTTTGAGCACAATAACAAGAGACCCACAGGCCTTATCGGTCACCTGAGTATTAGTTAAAAGTATCACTAACTGCAAGGGCTATTGAATCGATGAGAAAATCCTGTTCTACATGTCTAAGCAAAATTCTGATATTCAGCAACAGTAACAAGATCTGTTCTGAAAACTTACATGCCCCGACAGTGTTAATACTGATGAAAGATTTAACATAATATAACATATGTTTAACATTAACACGATATGACCAATTTGGACCCGTTCTAGAGTCAAAACCCCAGGGTTGCGAAGTTCACAATTTTGGTATATCCTTTTCTACTTTTCCTAAATATCAATTTAATTTTCATACCATATCAGCAAACCTTAAGAAGTCTTTCAAATGATGCACACAATAATCGCTCTAATAATTTTGGCTTCACCCTGGAACCAAACTGTTATCCCCTGGGATCTTGAAATTTACAGTTTTGGTATAGGACGATCTACATGTAGTCCTTCTAAATATCTACTTAGTTTCAATCAAGTATCTATAGCATGAAAGGTGAAGATAACGAACAGTGATCAATCTCATAAACTCCTATAAGCAATACAAAATAGAGAGTTGGGCAAACACTGACCCCTGGATATAACAAAGGTGGGATTAGGTGCCTAGGAAGAGTAAGCATCCCCTGTCGACCGGTTACACCCGCTATGAGCCATATATCTTTTTCATACATATGGAGACATCACCATTGCTAGTAAAGGGCTGCAAAATATAGGCCTATGTTCGGCGCTTATGACCTTTGAGCAGGGAGGGATCTCTATCTTGCCACACCTCCTGTGACACGGGCTCTCGGTGTTTGTGGCTTCATCCGAAGGATCGCCCCATTTAGTTGCCTCGTACGACAAGCAAGGGAGTATTGAGGACCTTTTCTAACCCGGATCTTCACGGGATCAATATATTGGATGATATCATTTTACATGCAGGTAATCAAAATGAACTTAATAGTATAAAAGGAACTTGAGAGATGCCTTGAAAATGTTGTCAAAGTGTTGTATGGCAAAGGGTTTGCGGGTAATAGGACAAATGAGACTTGCAATATTTCACAGGTTATATTCATGGATCATGTGTTGTTGAGTTGTTAACGTTGCGAAGTAAAGTCAGGGAGGTTATCGAAATACACGAGCGTTACATTTCAACAGAAGTGGCGTAGCTTTTTAGAGTCTTTTAACTTACAATTCTAGATTTATTTTTGATCTAGTAATGATAGCTGCCTCCCTTCGCGAGGTGACAAATAATGATAGGGAAAATCTAAATACGAGTAAGGGTTGTCTTGGGGGTGCTATGATAAATCTATATCCACCAATTTCATAGGCAATGTAAGACGTGGGATCGTGCTTGTACAAAAGCAAAAAGGGGATTTTCGTGTTATTTCGTAACTATGTAATCCGTGATTTACTCGCAGACTGAGAGGGTGGTGTTAGCACTTGTGTCGTTGTGCTAACACTTTCATGTTTATCTCTATATGGTGCAGAGTATGAAATACTCAGTGAACACAAACCTTTTCAGGGTATATATTCTCTAAAGTTGCAAAAATGTGCTAGAATTGAACAATGGGCATTGCGAAAGCAACCGAACACGTTGAGAGTTTGGTATGTTTCTGGCCAAAGAATATAGCATACGTTTTCACGACTTGCTAAATAATGACCCTACTGAAATGCCATTAGATTTCGAAGATGGGAACGTTAAACTTGTTTCTAACCAATTTTAATAACAACATGCGAGATTGATAAAGCATAAGAAAATAACCTTAAAATCAATGTAGTTATATCTTGTACCAACAGCGACACCATGCTGATTATAAACAGTATTTGCCAGCACGTGGTAATTTGTGTTCGATTGGAAAGTTAGACTTGCGAGGTACGCGAATTGCAATTCCAACACAATTGCGTGATCAGGTTTTTGCACTTGCCCACGAAAGACACCCAGACAGTGCTATTATGAAATGGCAGTTCAGAGGCAAGGTGTGATAGTCAGGGATGGGTAACTATTGAGAAGTTTTACAAACGATGTTATAGCTGTCAGTTTACGGGTGAACCCTCTAAACCGAATTGCCTTCAGTGCCTTTGCAACATTCTACCACATATCTTTTAGGATCATTGCCGAGTAAGTAGTACATATTTTCGGTGGTTGATCATTACAATCCATATTGTGAGATCGCATTCACGAAATATACTTACGTCAGATAATTTTACAGCTTTTATTTCAAAGTTTTGTTTAACACATGAATTGCCACCTTCAATCCATATTGACATTTTCCTCAGTTTGTCAACACAGTGATTGATTGATTGCGGTTTTCCACCGTTTTTGGCAATATTTCAGCTATTTTACGGCGGATAACTAATTCAAATATGTTTGGTTGTGAGTGTTTGAGTTTCCCTGACGGCCCCCATTGAGCCTACTCGTTTTCATAAATCAGGAACAAAGCCTTTGTACCTGCAGGCAAATGGCTATGTTAAACGCCAAAAATATTGATTATGAAGCGCTTTCGAATTTTTCATGTTGAAATTGGGAATCCGAGCTTCATAAACTTGTGATGTTTCGATATACGCAACATACGACTGGTTCAGTCTGTCTCAGTCTATTTATTGACATTAACTGCGTCCGAAGTTGCTTGTGCTTTTTTTTATCATAATATTGAAGTCATTGGAGTACGCGATCGTGATGCTGAAAGAAAGGAAAACGGAAAATGTATTCAGATAATCACGGTGAGGCATCTAAAAGTGATTGTTAGCAATTATTTTTATTCATCTAAAACTAGCATTAAACTTATCGATTTCAGTGTCTAGGTGAAGACAAGCGGGTACATATATTTAATGACCAGAACCCAACCTCATCTGCCTATGCACTGAAGAAAATTGAGCTTGTTTTGATCCGATTACTCAAATACGTGAAATAGAACTTTTGCAATAGGTTATCTCTTGCAGGGTATTCAATGTCATTCTAGGTAGAAGACATCTAGATTGGCATGAAGTTCTCGCAAGGTTACTTATTATTTTGCTATCGTTACACTTTTCAAAAGACATACGAGTATTGTTATCATCATTGATACCATCATCATTATTCAGAATCTGATATCCGTGAAAATACATATGGTCACTTTTTAAATCGAGGCTAACTACTCACAAACAACTTGATGGTACAGGGATTTCAACTGCCTCGATTGAAGTCAGCATTCCGCAAATTCTATGGTCATTATAACGATCTAGTTCGTCAATACAACCTATCATTGAGTCAAATGCTGCCTGACGTGTTTCATACCGATTGTTAGATCATTCTTGGCACACTGATTTTGACTACGGATAACTCTGTTTACCTGATCAGGATATAGGGCTCAGAGCGGGTGTGACCGGTCGACAGGGATGCTTACTCCTCCTAGGCACCTGATCCCACCTCTGGTGTCCGTCTTTGCCCAACTGTCTACTTTTATATTGCTTGTAGGAGTTTATGAGATTGATCACTGTTCGTTATCTTCACCTTTCATACACGAGATTGTACTTTCTCTCAAAATGTTTGCGTTGTACTGCATTTTCCACGTGATGTTTAACAACGCCTGCGTAAATTTGAATGTTAATTGAATATTATACTAGAATTACTTCATCTAGAACAACTCATTGTTTGAGACGAAAACTGCATCACGAAGCAGAATCTTCAAATTACACTCGTGAAGGTTAATGTTCCAAATTGGCCATGAAATGATATCATATTTTGAATTTCAAGTACCAATGTACAGTACCTTTAAAATATCCAAGACAAAACATTTCCATTTTCATTTCTATTCCTTTATCTCAAATATTTAAAAGTCAATGTCACCAAAGCTCTGTAAAACAATATCATATCTTTCTTCCCAAGTACTAATGACCCCTATCCAGTAGATTATTTCTATAGGACAAAATCTCAAATATTTTTACTCTTCCGTGTTCACAATTCCCAACCCAGAGTCTACTATGACTATCATAACACAAACTAGTAGGATGGCCAAAGCCTCTGTTGGTTTTTGTAGTTATGAATCCGCACAAATCACCATTGGGAAGTAGAATATGGAGTGTTCCATCCACAACATTGGCTATTACAAGGTTTCCATCTTGATCATGGCATAAAGCCGTTGGCAAAAAAGCATTCAAACCAATGCTTATTCCCAAAAGTCTGTCACCAACGCTTGTAGTTGTACCGTTATACTTTCTGATAACATAGCCTCCCTCTGTCAAAATGAGAACTTGGCGCCATTCGCTATCAGCCACACAGATTGTGTCGTTTTGTGGATTTACCGAAATACATAAAGGAGCCTTAAATAAGAAGCCGCTTCTTTCTTTGGAAATTTCTTTCAATAAGCTACCGTGTTTGTCAAATATCAGAAGAGCTCCATGATTTCCCGAATTTTTGCAAAGATTCTCCATGTCACTGTTAGGCACGCCAACAGCGGCTATTCTTCCGTCCTTAAAGGTAGAGAGTGATGCTGGCATGTATCCGTCACATTTGGCGAAAACGGCTATTCTAGATTCATCGACCATCTGAAGAATACTTCCGTCGTTAACGTTTGAAAACAGAATTTTATCGTTTAATGTCTTAGTTATTCCGTGGATTCCTTCACTAAATACTTTCCTGATAAAAGGTCTCCCTTTGAGTGAGCATTCAATCATTTCGGGTCCTAGGCCCAAAATAATTAGGCAAGTGTCTTTCGATTTTGGAAAAATGCACGAAACCATTGCATGTTCATCCTGAGAACTGAAAGGCACTTTAAAAGAAGAAACAAACTCTGCAATTAATTCGGTTCGGGGTGATATATTTGAGGAATGCAAAAGATGATGCCTTGACACAGGAGCACTATCTTCCAAATAGTCACTTTCTTCAGAGTCCTCAGAGTCAAGATCTGATCCTGTTTTTTCGCCCGACATTTTTAGCGCAAGATTATGAGATGATTTGCAGGAATGGCACAGTTTTTGAGTACAGTGATGACATTGGTTGATCTCTGCCTCTTCAAAACAGATATCACAACACTGAATAACAGTTACTTCCGGTGACCTCAAACACACGAAGTAATTGTCCATTAGTCCATCTAAACCTCTGTCGTCTAAACACTGCTTTTGTCGACATAGCGGACAGACAATTTCGTCCACTTCCACTTTTTTGGTGTAATCGAATAGACATGGCTTGCAGAAGGTGTGACGACAGGAAAGAAGCTTTGGATGCAAGAAATCATCAAAGCAAATGGCACATGTGCTTGATTCCTCATTCGAATGCATCATACTGCGCAATGTACTAATATATTGTATAGATTTATACACGAATTGCAATAGGATATTGTGTTGTAAAATATCATGAATAGGGAAGGAAGTATGCTGAAATCACTCTCAAAGAAGGCAGGAAATTTAATATTTGGATGAAAATTAGATGTATTAGTTGAATTATCTTTAGAAATTTGTAGATTTCAATGATTGAGATGAATAACCCTAACCAGGCAGATGGAAAGTAGTTGTATGAGATAAAGAAAACAACAACACGCATCTGTATCGGTTTGGTACAAGAGGTCGTCTTCTCAGAGTTACCCCCTATTCAGACACCGTTGTCGGCTCCATTCCTAAAAGCTGGCCCGACCGTCATAAAACTTAATTATTTGAATGTTCTGAAATTTGAGAATTTTTCAAATCTCCCTTTCTCAGTGGTTTCATAAGATAGTTGAGCACATTAAAAATTATCAAAGTCATTATCACATATTTGAGTCTTCAAAAATGCAGACTTAACGCTCTCAAGAATGACATATGCTATAGTCAGGCGTAGGCCTCGACGAACACCAAATGAGCGTGTTTTAAGACTACCTTGGATATTTCGAGAAGGATATCTTTGTTTTTTTGGCCAGCCTAGAGAAAGACACTGCCAGGAACCGCCCTATTCTTCCCCTCATTCAAGTTTTGATATTTTTACGTAAAGCGAAAAGCTGTATTTCTTATGTTATCCTTATTGCGAGAGTTATCGTCCTTGTCATTTTAATTGCTTATAAGACATACTCCAATAAATATTCCATGATGGTTAGTTTTGAATTAAAGTACATACAATTATAATCATTGTGTGTTTCAATAGTAGATTCTATAAAGATTAGCCAGTTTAGGTATGATTAGTATTTTTTTCTGAATTTGTACGTAATTATACACTACGGATCATATATGGTACTGCGGATATTTAGGATTTTTCTACACGATGGTTATAAAACGGTTCTAGAGGTGAAATTCGTATCAAGGTACAGACTTCCTTACTTCTAATATACGTCTTAATAGTAAGTGTGCGGTCATCCCTGCTTATTACTGCCAGAGTGTGATCAACCCTGCTCTGGATTTGGAATCTCTCAGCTACAAGTGTGCGGACACCCCTGCTTGCTGCTACGCAAGATCAGGTGTGAGGATATATCTGCCTGTTTTGTGGTAGAACTCTGGTGTGCGGACATTCCTGCCAGTGTCTCGGTGTAGAACTGGTAATGATATAGTGATAGGTGTGCGGTCATCCCTGCCTATCACTACGCAAGGGCAGGTGTGCGGACATCCCTGCTTGTTCTTGTGGAAGTGCGCTGGTGTGTGGAATTCCCTGCCAGTGCACTTCTTCGCTACCAGTCAATAGATCCTATATAAGCGCAGTACAACTGATTAAGTCTGCGCATTGTACCTATTTGCAGTATCTCAGGGCTATCCGTTTCTATAACGGGTACGAGCCCGCGGGGGTTCACAGGCAGTGACCTCCCTTGCACGTTACATAAAATTTGGTGGTAGCGGTGGGATTCCTTGAGGTAGCTACACGATAGATGACATAGACAAGGAACTTTCTATGATAGAAGAGAAGCTCGCGGAGCTGAAAGAGGAGAGCATAAGGAATAAGAGTTTCCAGACGCCAACGCCTGTCAAGACGCGCAAGACAAAGTGAGAGACTCTGGCGTTGGTGCATCCCGTTTCTCAGGAGTATTTCAACAGACAGAAGAAAAGTCACCATCCCTTGACAGTGCGCCAGCCAAGCATGCGCATACCCTTACAGAACAGTCTGGTGAACAAACTCTCATGGACATGTATAGAGACGCTGGAGCACGACCCCGTGTTTACAGTGGTCGAGAATCTACTCCCAAAGTTAATTTGTACCAGGAAGGAGAGGCTGTGCGTAACGATAAACCTAGACTTAGACTTCCTCCCAAAGAACCTTACAGAGACGACCAAGACGATTCTCTTCTCCCTGGGATAACTAGAAGGAGATCCAGAGTAAGATTCACCAGTCCCCATAGTGATGATAATGCGTTGGCGGATTTTCTAGTATCGATACAAACGATCAAGCCAGCAACATATGATGGCAGTAGTCCTTGGCTAGATTAACATGCACATTTTGAAGCCTGTGCTGAGATAAGTGGATGGAAATACAACCAGAAGGGATTGTATTTAGCAGTTTCCTTTCGATGAAATGCACAGGGTGTATTTTCTAACATGCCAAAGGGGGCAAGACCGATTTGCACCTCCAAGTCAAAAAGAGCTATACAGGGTGCAGATGAGTGAGAGTCGCCAGAGAGCAGGGGAGTCTCTTCCGGAGTTGGGGCAAGCAATTTGTCGACCTTCCAAATAAGCTTACCCTACTGTGTCCGCTGAGATCACTTTCCAAAGAACAATTCGTGGACGAACTAGTTGACTCGGAAATGCGCATCCGCATTAAACAGACACGTCCTAAAAACCTTAATGACGCTATTCTGTTGGCTGTCGAATTAGAAGCTTACAATAGAGCTGAGAAAAAGAACTATGCGCGTCCCACCACCGTTGAACCCGTGGATGGGAAAACAGGCTCCATGTTTGAAGAATTATGTGCGAAGTTTGAGACATTACAGCGAGATATGAGGGAACTAAAAGCACAAGGAAATAAAGGCTCTCCCCAATCAAAACAAATAGAATAGAATCAAACAATTTTGACACAGAAAATATGCTACTTTTGTCGAAAGCCAGGACATATGCGCAAATATTGTAGAGCGTATCAGGCACAAAGGAAAGCTAAGAATCCATTTAAATCCCCAACTACGGAACGCCAACAAAATCATGGTGGGAGAACTAAGGACTTCGACGCCAAGGCTTCTAGCAGAAGTATCAAGACCAGCGAGAACGCTTCCATAGGAGCAAGTCCAGTCGGATTAGAAGCTGGTCTGTTCATTGAAATGGACGTCTGTAGTGTGAAGGAGAAACTATTAGTGGATACGGGTGCGACAGTGAGTCTAATCTCCACTGAACTGCTGCGTAGAATTCCAAAGGAGTACCAACCTAGATTGAGCTCGTTCAACTGAGATATACTGGATGCTGGTGGCAATTGTCTCCAGATAAGTAGCACGGGAACCTTTCCAGCACAGATAGGTGCCTTCTCTTGTAAATTGGACGGTGTGGTTGCAGAACTGAGCAATGATGGAATCATTGGCCTTGATTTTATGGAAGAAAATGTATATACAATTGATGTGACAAAGAAGAAAATGTGCATCAGAGGAAAACAATATAACCTTATAAAAGAAGGGAGCTATGGGTGCTACTACATTGTAGCGCTAAACACTGACAATACCAACAAACCAAGAGGTAGTCATAAAAGGGAGAGTATGTGCACCAGAGGGTGAAAGCATCCTGCTGATTCATGGTCTGGTGGAACAGAATGAAAAGTTTGTGTCCACGGGTACACTTGTAGGAAGGACTTTAGTCAAAGCAGATAGTGTGGTACCAATTCAGTATTAAATATGGGGCCAGAAAGTCGAACTATTTACAGTGGCACTCATATTGCTGAAATGTCATCCGTCTGCGCAGTCCAGGCAGAGAGGAAGACAAAGAATAGCTCTTTGTTGTATGAAAAGCTTGAAGATCTCTAAAGGCGCAGTAGCACTGACCTCACAGTGGATCAGAAATCCAAAGTGCGGGAGTTTCTGCAGCAATATTCTCATGCGTTTGCACTAAGTAAATCTGATTTGGATGCGACGAACGTGGTTGAGCATGAAATAGATGTTGGCAACGCACACCCCATTAAGGAACCCTTGCGGTGCGTTTCTTATCATGCTGCCAAGGAAAAAGGTAAACATGTAAATGATATGCTGAAGGATGGAGTCATAGAGCGCTCTTCTAGCCCCTGGGCAGCAGGGGTTGTTTAAGTACGAAAAAAGGTGGTAGTACTCGTTTCTGTGTTGATTAACGGAAATTGATTGGATTGACCATAGAAGACGTCTACCCATTGCCGCGTATCGATGATTCGCTGGACAGTATTTCCGGTAATGCATGGTTTTCAACACTGAACTTATGTTCGGGATACTGGTAGGTATCCGTGAAGGAGGAAGACCGACCCAAGACAGCATTTGTTACGCGCAAAGGCCTTTTTCAATTCTGTAAGATGCCATTTGGACTGAGCTACACACCGGCTACTTTCTAAAGGTTAATGGAGATCGTCATGGCTGGTCTTCATTGTGAGATTTGTCTAATCTATCTAGACGATGTGATTGTCGTAGGGAAAATATTTGAAGACATGATTGAAAACCTATCGAAGATGTTTTACCGCATTGTTGATGCCGGACTAAAATTAAAACCAAAGAAATGTGTCCTCTTTTCACGCAAAGTACTTTACTTGGGCCATGTTATCACAGAAGACGAAATCTCCACCGATCCTGAGAAGGCAGAAGCCGTCAGGAATTGGCCAGAGCCTTGTAATGTATCTGAGGTCCGCTCGTTCGTAGGTATCTACGGGTAATACCGGAGGTTTATAGAAAAATTTACCGAAAAAGCAAAACCCTTAAGTAAACTGACGGAAAAGGGCAACTCACGAGTCTGGACGCATGAGTGTCAAGATGTTTTCACCAGCTTGAAAACGCATTTGTGTAATGCGCCCATTTTAGCCATGCCAGATTTCAAACAGCCTTTTATTCTGGACACTGACGCCAGCAATTTTGCAATAGGGGCTGTCCTGTCACAGTGCATAGATGGAAAAGAACGCCCTATTGCATATGCCAGTCGAACTTTAATTAAAGCTGAGAGACAGTATTGTGTTACCAGAAAGGAACTTCTCGCAGTTGTGCACTTTTGTAAAGACTTCAAACACTACCTATACGGTAAACGTTTTACAGTGCGCACTGACCATGGATCCTTACGCTTGCTATTAAACTTCAAAATCCCAGTAGGGTCAAGTTGCACGCTGAATAGAGACTCTAAGTGTGTTTGACATGAAGATTGAACACCGCCCGGGTACCCAACATCGTAACGCAGATGCTCTGAATCGCATCCCATGCAAGCAATGTGGGTTTACGACGGACTGGGACAAACAACGCCCTGGTGAGGTTGTTGGGCAGGTTACCAAGGATGACTTAGGATCTTTATGCAGTCTTCAGGATGCTGATGCACATATCAAGCGGGTGAAAGACTGGGTATTGGCGAACAAGCGACCGGAGTTCTCTAAAATAAGTAGCCAGGACAGAGTACTGAAATCCTTCTGGTCACAATTCAATTCTTTGGAACTGATGGAAGGCATACTATACCGAAGATGGGAAAGTCCAGAAAAGTTAAAGAAAATGCAGGTCATACTACCAATGTCGGAAAGGCAAACAACACTTATGATGAGCCACTACAATAAGTCATCAGGATACCTCGGTGTGCACAAGACCCTTGCAAAGATTCGACAGAGGTACTACTGGCCTGGGCTTCAAGATGATGTGAGGACGTACATTGCTGGTTGTGATAAGTGCAGTCGAAGTACAGCTCCACTGAGAAAGAAGAGAGCCCCAATGAAGATTACTATATCTGGTGCTCCGATGGAGCGCATTGCCACAGACATTCTAGGAGAATTACCCGCAACAGCAAGAGACAACAAATATATCTTAGTTGTCGCAGATTACTTTTCTAAATGGACGGAGTTCTTCCCAATGCTGAATATGGAGGCAGCAACGGTGGCGCGCATTATTGTGTAACAAGTCATCACACGCTTTGGCGTCCCGTATACTATCCATTCAGACCAGGGGACCCAATATGAGAGCCAATTGTTCGCCGATATGTACAAGCTACTTGGTATAAAGAAAACTAGGACCACACCATACCATCCCAAGTCAGATGGTATGGTTGAAAGATTTAACAAGACACTCGCCAGCATGCTGCGTGCATATATTGATCATCATCATCGGGACTTGGATACGCATTTACCATACCTGATGATGGCGTACCGCTCTGCTGAACATGAAACCACGGGCTGTACTCCTAATGCATTTATGTTGGGTCGATAGGTGGTTACTCCTTTAGACATCATGTATCAAATGCCCAGCGAACTCGACCAAGTTCCTCAAAATCAATGGGCCTAGAAATTGAAGGAGAAACTTCAAGATGCACACAATGCTGTTCGGGAGCATATTAATGGCGAAATGCATAGACAGAAACGTTACCATGATGCCAAGCTGAATTTGGAAACGTTCGGCAACAGTGATAAAGTGTATGTATTTTTCCCAACCAGAAAAATTGGTAAATCGTCGAAGCTGACTAGCTACTGGAGGGGCCCTTTTGAGATACTACGCCAGGGCCTATATTTACTAAAGTTCGTAGACGTAAACGTAGCGTAAATCTAGACGTAGCGTACGTTTACGTGTGGGACGGTATTCACTAACAGTCGTAGACGTAGATTTACGTCAGAAATAAGCGTAACTCTACGTGTGATATACTAGTACACGTAAGCTGATCGTAACCTTAAGAATAAACAAAGCAAATGGCGAATTGTCATTTTTATCGATAATTTCTTGCGTAAAGACCTTACAAACCCTCTAGATGCATATAAGCTGGTTAGTAATACACAAATTAATTGTATTTATTCAGATTATCGTTTTCTTTGAGATCATCTGCAATTGTGTGACAATTCTCAAAATTAAAATCAAACCTCTCACTTCGCTCGATATACGGACAGTCGCTGTCCGTACATCGAGCAAAGTGCGAAATTTGATTTTAATCACACTGGGTGGATCTAACCTTGCCTTTAGAAATAGTTGGGAAGCTTTTTATTTTAGTCATGCAGGTTATTTAAAAAAAAGAATATTTGCCATTTATCTTATTATATAGGGTAGGTCTAGCATCTTTCAGGGAAATACATTTTTTTAATTTTCCAAACATGGTGGAATTAAAGTATATATATGCAATCAAACATGCAATGTTTTAGATTTGAAAAGAAGAGAGTCACTGTGTGTACAAGAATACATGGTGATCGACAGCTATAGAAAAACTATTTCTACTTATAGATATGTGATCTTTACTTTGTGGTTATAAGCAAATATCGGTAGTCCAAATAACTATTTGTTACATTGTATCTTACACAACAGGGAAATGAGCCTCTAAATAAATATTTCTTTTTTAAAAAAAAAGATATGCATTTCATTCCAAGAATACAATTTTGTGTAATTTGTTTCAGAGAGCAATTGTGATGCCTACTAGTGTAGTCATATGTAGACTTTCAATCTTTCAGAGTGCCATTTCCTTTAACTATAATCCTACAGGTGTCAAACCTTCATTGATAATGCATATATATGAATCTTTCTACCATTCATGATTTGTATGTAATTGACCTTTATATGTGATCAGCTAGGTAAAAGTCTTTGCAGTGTATATTACCAAACTCCAAGGATGATGCCTTCAACATACATATTTTGTTGAAGTACATCCCCCCCCAATTTACAAAAATCTCACTGATAAAAGTTCATTCTGAAGGCTTCTCACATTTAACCGACATATGTACTAATGCTCCTCTTTACAAATTTTAACCCACCAGACAACTTTGTTGACAAATATTTAAGATTTATTTATTATGTCATCTTTTTAATATCAAGATGTTAAAATCATTCTAGAAATGGAAGTAATACATGTGCATGTCAATATCAATAACAACATGAAAATTCATCTAAAAATTTATCTATTAACAAATATAATTACATGTACATAATTGTATGCATAACAATGCATGTACATGTACTTAATTTCTTAAACATGTATAGTAACAAATTCTATTTTGCTGAATATCAAACTTTTTTTTATTTTACTGTCAATTTTTAAATGTCCATATGATATAAATGAATAAATAAATATATAAGATGACATCAATGTAGCAGATGGACCATCAACATGGATTGATCAGTGGGTAGAGTACCAGACTACGGGTCATGGGTTAGATTCTCAATCCTGCCATATATTTTTGAATCATTCCTCTGCTCGTCCTTTTACACAATCATGGCAATGGAAGATAACATTTCTCGGTTTCGCAAAAGATTTTTCAGGCCATTACAGCAATGTACCCATAGACCTAGAAAAATAATAGTATTACATTGATTTAAATAAACAACTGTCATTACACTGCAATCAAATTTCATAAGGATTGAAAAATACATGCAACATAATTGTTAGTTAAATAAACTGTAAAATTGTGATAATACTGATTTTATTTACAGTATGTTCATCTACTGTACACCATATCTGGGAAGATATCATTAAGTATCACCTACAATTTCTAATTTTAATGATTTATAACCCAAGAGCCCATATTAAGAAAAAGATTTCAAATGACCCCAAGGTCAACTTTAGTATTTTTTCATTAACCATTCCCCTTGTAATGAAATTGGCTTCTTTCCAAACCAGAAAAAAATACTTTTTAACCAAGAATGGTAAGTTTCAGTTAAGGTCATTCACGTTTATAAATAAAAAATAATTTTTTGTGACATTTCATGTACAATTCACTTGCATTCTGTTTTCTTTCTACAAAATTCTCAGGTTTAATTAGTCTAGAGTTAACATATTTTGATAGTTCCTGGTTGTGGCAAGTAAAAATGTAAAATCAGCTGATATGTACTGCAGTAAGGTATATGAATGGGATTTACTGTAGCAAAGAAGGTGAGAAAAATCTTTAGCACAATTGAGTATTGAACCTGGTACCTTTGCACTGAGCTACTCAGGCTGACATATAATACATGGTAGTACATTATAACTTTAAAGGGGCATATTTGCTGTGAAAGTGATGGCAACCATTTTTATCTCTCAAAATCTCCCAATGGCAAAGGGATATGTATTACTGACTAATAAAAATATTTCTTTAGTAAAATAAAAAAACAAACAAACAACAGAAACCTAACAAGAGGCCCACAGGCCTTATCGGCCACCTGAATACTAGTGGAAAAGTATCATTACTTCCATGGACTATGAAATCTAGAAAAAAATTCCTGTTCTAAATATCTAAGCTAATTATAATCTAATGTTCAGCAACAGTATAAAACAAGATGTGTTCTTAAAACTTCACATCCCTCAAAGTGCATACACTGATGAAAGGCTTTAAATAGATGTACTCACATGAAAACATCAAAAGATATGACTAATTTGGACTCATCTTAAACTCATAACCCTGGGTTGTGAAATTCACCATTTTTCGTACATCCTTTTCTGCATTTATATTTTATACAGTATCAGCAAACTTACACATAAATACTATATACTAAGTTTGGCCCCACCCTGGGGTCAAAACCCTTACTCTGGGGGAAATCAAATTTACAATTTTGGTAAAAGATTACCTGCTCTATCCATTTAGTTTCAATTTAGTATCAATAGCATTAAAGAAGATGTAATTTAAGTGTTTTATACACATAAACACTATATAACAAGATTTGCCCCGCCCTAGGGTCAAAACCCCTACCCCGGGGATCATGAAATTTACAATTTTGGTAGAGGCCTGCCTGCTCTACATCACTATGCATTTAGTTTTTCTTATATATGTGTGTTTCTTGATAAGAAGATTTTTGAAAATTGGTCCCCCTTGTCCCAAGGATGCTTCATACCAAATTTGAAAAGAATTGGACTGGTAGTTATTAAGAAGTTAAAAATGTTCAATTGTTAACACACGACGAATGAAAACTAATTGCAATAGGTTACTGAGTATACTCAGGTGTCCTAATAAAAGTACATTTGATAACCACTTTTAGTGTAAAGAAGTATATAAAGAAGAATTATTGGCTTGCAAGATAATAATTATTTAATCACCAAAATTACATATATTCATTTGCTTGCTTTGAGATTAAAAGGTGTTTCAAATAACTGAATACATGTGTTATCACTGATCAGAAATATAATATAATATAGAGCAATTTTTATTGAGTGTTGATTTCAAATTTTGGTGACAAAATTACAGCTATTATTGTGGAAATCATGCAAGAATTTTTAATATCGAGGAGATAAAAAATAATTTCAAAGAAACATAGTGTATGTCCTTAGATTGGTTAAATTTCTATTTGCCAAAAAGGTGAAGATATGCTTAGACACACAGGTACAAAACATGCAAAATGGACAAACTTTGATCATAAAAACTCATAAATTTATGTTCTTAAATCTTTGCCTAAGGATTTAATCATCAATGCATTACAAAAATCATTACATCATGTACCATAATTTGTTTTGGATTTTTTAAAACTTTGTAAGTACAGAAATGATTAAATGTGTACAAACAGTGGATATACTTACATCATATATATGTACTGTACATCTTGCATCCCAATCCTAACCCTGAGGCATCATGGAAAATCTTTCAGGAGAGGACATGAAGAGAAATGCATCTAAATCAAGGAATGCTGCTGTCTGTTGGCAATTTATTTCTTGACCACCTTTATGACCCTTTGATAAATAACAGAGGTCAGCTAACTTTGATATCTAGTGCATGTTACATGTATATCACACCTAATATCTCCAATTAATATATAGTCAATGTTATTCTACATTAAATAAATTAACACTGACTTCACACAGTTGTACAACTGTATTTGAATGCGATTTCAATATTTTCTGAAAGTTTTGCACATGGATGTGCACAAGCAATAATTGAAATGATACTAAAAGAGACTGTAACTGTTCTCATCTGGTACCGAGTCCATTCACCCTATCTACCTGTTCGCCCAGAGTATATATTGTTAAAGCAATAATAATTTTCATATTTTATAACCATGCAATAGAGGGGCACGTACAAATCACACATTTTAGAATTAGTGCCTGAATATATAATGTATATTTTAGATTCATTTTTCACCAATATTCTTGTTTTTCTTTTTTGCGAAATGATGTGAAAGCATGTGCGTACTTGTGTACAGGTAGCTATGATACTGCTTTGATGTTGTCCCAGTCATGAAATTAAAAAAAATGGGATAAATAATTTTGAATTTCAATTGTGGTATTGTCAAAAGTTTGAAGTTACCATGTACACAAATGAGCTTGTGTCTTAATGTGTTAATAGTGGGCACATATAAAATTGTAAATAACTAACACATATGTATATGTGCTCACTATTTAGAAATTAAGATCCAGGCATTATAACAGCTACATAGGTTGAGAACAAAATGAATAAGGGATTATGATTCTGCGATGTGTGTCATGTACTGAATCCCCTTGAAGTCAATTTAACATTATTTAGGGGCCTAGTGACGAGTAGTCAGTGGTAAAACATTTAAGGTTATTACTAGAAAAACAACTTAACTTATTTGTCAGTCTTTTTGAACACCTACAGCATCGCAGATCCATGCACAAGTCAAATGCGTTAAATTTGATGAACCTTCCATTTGGATTTGTAAACAACACTGAATAACGGTACAGTTGATCGACATGCCGTTGGCAGGCATACGTATACGTTGAAATTCGTTGCTTTCTCACAAAGTTCTGTGTTCTTTTTCGTCATAATGCGGCGGTAGCGCAAGGAATTCAAGTAAATGAGCAAATTCACACTTTTTACGCTTCGAAGTGAAAATAGCCACTGCGCACGCGTAAGTGCAATCGTACATCGTAAGTTACCTTTGCGGCTACGAACGGTTTTGTGAATACCATTTTATGAGTACGTAACTCTAATCTTAAATCAGACGTAAATCCTACGTTTACGTTTACGTCTACGAACTTTAGTAAATATGGGTCCAGATCTCTGACCTTCTGTACGAAGTAAACTGTGGTAACCGTGGAAAGCCGCAGGTAGTTCAAGTTGATAGACTTCGTCTGCAAAAACCACAAGACCTGTTCGGGGAGATTGAAAAAAAGAAGACGCAGTTTGTACAGAGGAGGCGGATGATACTAAATCAGAGTGTCCAAAGAATGAAAACACATGTCATACTGTCAATGAATATGAAGGTGGTCGTCGACGCCATTCTCCCCGCTGGCATGAAGACTATGTCTTATGATACACGTTTAACATGTTTGGCTCCATTTACCATTGTGTTAAATAAAATATGGTATTTTGTTTTGTGCAATGGTAAAGACAGACTTGTTAAAAGAAAATGTGATATTTTAGCTCGGGATGACACACACAAGCAGATGCGTGCGCAATTCTTTATTTATTCTTTTAAATTGCCTTTGCCAGTCTGTGAAGTAAAATATTTATATTTTATTTTGAAGAATGATTAACACAAAGTTCACAAAAGCCAAACCTGGTCATCGATGTAGCCTATGTGGGAAAAGATTTCCAACAGAAGATGAGTGGAGCCAGCACACTATCCAGTGCACGAGAGAGCTGAGGGAAGAACTGACCTTTGAATGTCCAGAGTGCGTCTACGCAACCAAAAGAGAGGAATCTGAAGAGGCACGCAAAGTCCCATCACAGAACAGACAATTTCCCATGGCATGAAATGCACGTGCAAATTTGTTGAAGACGTTTTTGATTTCACTTGGACACAATATTGCCAGTTATACAGTTATTAATTTTTTAAACAGAAAAATATCTATTTTCCTTATCAAATTTTGAGTAGTATAAGTTGAGCGATGGAGGTCGTTATCGGAATTCAAATAACTGCACTATTTTTTTTAATTTGGGCTGTTTTCCTGCAGCTATGTTGAAGCCAAAATCAAACAGTGGTTATTGAACCTCAAAATGCCTCGAGATTTAATTGTCATATCAAAACTATATAGTGAATACGTTTCAGGGTGTGTGTTTTTGTACTGGAACACCTACATGATTACGTATTCACCGATGATGACGACAGCTAGATGTGAAGTACCTCAACAAAGAAAAATATGAAATGTGTATTATTTGTACTATATGATATAAAGGGATCTCTCTCTCTCTCTCTCTCTCTCTCTCTCTCTCTCTCTCTCTCTCTCTCTCTCTCTCTCTGCTGGTCATGGTAGTTCAGTGGTAGAGCGTTCACTTCGTAACCGGTAGGTCGTAAGTTCGAGCCCCGCTCGTGTCATGTCCGCGTCAAACCTAAGACGTAAACATAGTTAGTGATTGCTCCTTCGCCAAACGCTCAGCAATTAGAAGTGAGAATCACGGGTAGTTTGGATATGACATTAAAAAATGAGGTCCCATGTCGCGGTAGGCGTTGGCACGTTAAAGAAGCCTCACTGATACGACCCTGAGCGTTAACTTTGTGGTACTTCATCTACAACTGGTGACGTTTCAATGCAAGGTGAAGATAACGAACAGTAAAAAACTATCGACAGGAAATAAAACAAAAAATAAGATTAATATAAACCCTCTCTGCTATTTCATATTGAGCCACCGCCCTTGTTGTATGTTCACATGTTCTCTGTCATAATAAATGAGGTCTTACATGACGCATTCGATATAGAATCGTAGATATTTTTTTCACATTTTACAAGTGTAAATCTATAAACTAATAGTTCATTTCATTCAAATTGATATAAGTTGCCATGGATTGAACGATTGATTGTGGTTTTACGCCGTTTTGGCAATATTTCAGCCATTTTACGGCGGCAGCTGCCACAGAAGATTTGCTACAATATAATGCAAATCATTTTACATGAATTATCTCCCCTTGCTTGAAATGAGAAAAATTAGATTTCATCACAGAATTTGCTTGGTGACCTAGA
The DNA here is from genome assembly GCF_947568905.1 of Ostrea edulis. Classification (NCBI taxonomy): domain Eukaryota; kingdom Metazoa; phylum Mollusca; class Bivalvia; order Ostreida; family Ostreidae; genus Ostrea; species Ostrea edulis. The sequence continues at coordinate 25,873,182 of NC_079165.1, read as the reverse complement.
GCTAATGTTTCCTTTATAGATTATGATAAACAATCGTTTTATACACTTATTCACCAAAGGTTTTCTTGCTATATTGACCGTTGTTTTAGTTTACATGTCAAAAACATATATTTCCAATTGAGTTCAATTAGGTAGCTCAGTCGTAGAGCGTTCGAAGGAAGGTCGTGATGTTGCCGCGTCAAACATAAGTAGTGATTTCTCCTTCTCCAATAGCTCCAGCTCGATATTTAGAAGTGAGAATCACGAGTCTTTCGAATAGGACCTTAAAAACGATAAAGAACCCTCATTGCTACGACCCTGAGCGCTAAGCATATGTCTAAATTTGTGGTAAGTCACCTAAATCCGGTGACGTCTCAATATCATATATATACTCAATTTATATAAGTGAAGGGGGCGAGGTCTGTCCCCCAGGGATCGGTCCTCGGGCCCGTTCTGTTCAACATCTGCACAGCATCCCTGGGGGCCCTTCTCAGAAAGAACAATGTCTTGTACCACATGTATGCTGACGATAAGGAACTGTATATCAGCTTTGAAGTCCAACAGGCCGCTCTTGTAGTCAGTCAGATGGAGTCTTTCTAAAGGTCAGTTCAAACCTGGATGGATTAGCATTCCCTCAAGATCAACACAGACAAGACTGAGGTGCTAGTTATATCCTCCAAACAAATGGCCTCTAAGCTGCATATACCATCACTGCGAGTAGGAGACGACTCTATCACTCCTGTTACTAAGGCCAAGGGCGTTGGTGTAATCATTGACTGTCACATGACCATGGAGGCACATACATCATTAGTGTGCAGAGGTGCCTTCATCCACCTTAAGAACCTGAGCCAGCTGAGGAGATATCTGGACAGGGAATCGCTGGAATGTGTTGTCGATGCCTTCATAACAACAAAGCTGGACTACTGCAACTCTCTTTACTACGGCTTACCATCAAAGCAGATCCAGCGGCTCCAGTCTATCCAAAACGCTGCAGCCAGAATCGTCTCAGGCACCCGCAAATATGACAGGATTACACCTGTACTACGCTCCCTCCATTGGCTGCCAGTTCAGCAAAGTCATCTTCAAGACATTGGTGTTAGTGTACAAATAGTCAATATCATGGCTCCATCCTATCTGCAGGAACTCATAACACCCTATGCTCCCTCCAGAACTCTGCGGTCCAGTGATTAGAGCCTACTACAAGTGCCATTTACCACCTCATCTGTGATTCAAACTCGAGCTTTTAGTGTGGCTGGCCCTAAACTGTGGAATGCTCTACCATAGGATATCAGAACTGCTGCTAGGCTCTGTATCTTTAAATCGAAACTAAAGACTCATCTGTTTACAATTCATTACAACTAGTCTGTGCAGATGAAATCTAAGTCAAGATTACTATGTTGTGCAATCATAACGAACTCCTTATCTTCACCTACTAGTCATTTGTTCTTATACAACTTATTTTATTGTTATTTAAATAGCGTTTAGAGCAATATGGATTTTACGTTTTACAAAAAAAAATTATTATTATTATTATTATTAATATGACAGAAAAATTGTCGACGGTACTTAAAATAAACAACCAACCAACCATTTAAACAATATTTTCAAAGTACAGATTAATTTTTCAAAAATATAAATCCAGAGTTTTTGATCCATAAAAACGATTTTGGGCTGATTATGTAATGGTTTAATCCGTATGTTACCCGATAGAGAATGCTACATTTACAGTAAAATATCAACGAAGATAACATAGGTACAGTGGAACGATAATTGATGTTTCAAATTAAGATTTGCAAGGACTTTCAGAATTTCAATGTAACAAACGTATCTTGCATATCCATCCATACCGGCCGGGTACCGAAGCAACGCTTTAGTTGGGTTGCATCCTCTATATCTTTTCCCATAGCATAGAGTTCAAATGCATAACGCCATATTTACCATTTTGATGCAATCCCTGTCACATCTCCGAAATTCGAAAGTCATCGCAAATCTGAAATTATAAGACCAGCTACCGTAACATCCGAGACTGGTCATTGACAAATGTATTTGTCATAACTTGCTCCGCAAATTACTGCGGAAGAATAAATACATCACATTAGCACCAGAAATTTCAAGAGCTCTGGAAGACAAGCCATCACAATCGAATGTCGACCGCAAGAGGCAGTCATTAATGTTGTGAATAGGACAGTAAACATTCTGCGAAAAGATAAGAGGTAAACGTTTCATTTGTGGGTTCGTTGGTTGGTTGGCTATATATTGTTTAACGGCGTATTGTTAAAACGAATAGTTTTCACTCATATAGGGAAGCCATTATTGCCGATGAATGGCTGCAAAATTTAGGCGTATGCTCGCCGCTTACAGCCTTTGAGCAAGGAGGGATCTTTATCGTGACACGCCTTCTGTAAGACGGGGTCTCAGTTTTTTGTGGTTTCATCCGAAGGACCGCCCCATTTAATCGCCTCTTACGACAAGCAAGGAGTACTGAGGACCTATTCTAACCCGGGTCCCCACGGTGAGCAGAGGACAGGGACCAAAGTGATGATGACATTTGTGTCCGCCAGAATTCTGTACTAAATTGCAGTCTTGTTGTGGGTGTTAGAAATGTTGATCTCACTACTAGTATCATTATAGACTTGGGGGCAAGGTATAACACGATGAGAATGCCTTTGTGGAATTATATGAATGACAATCGTATCAAATGGGGTTCCTTGAAAGTGGCAGGCACATTTACAGCAACCCTGAAATACAGAACAACTTGTTATCTGGATGTGGAATTCGTAATCATCGATGGTAATGGACAAGCTTTAGTTGGTCGGATTACAGCTTTACAGTTTGGTGTTTTACATATTGTGCGCCGTGTCCGTGAAACTGTCAATACAGATAACAGTGCCGTCTTCGACAAGTACCCAAAGTGTTTCAAAGGTGCAGGTAATTTCAAATCCTTTTACCAGGAAATAGAGATTTAGTCTGCTGTTGAGCCAGTATTTCAACCTATGAGACATTTGCCTTATGATTTGCGTGATAAATTCGACAAGAAGTTAAATCAGCTGCTTGATATACATATCAGTGAACGTTTTGAAGAGCCGTGTCCATGGGTGTTGAGTGAAAAAGGTGTTAAGTAACAGTAATAAGTCTCATAAATCCTATAAAGAATACAAAATTGAGACTAGGACAAACACATGTGTAGCAATTTGTGTTTAACCCAAAAAATCAGATTATATGTATTATATGACCAGTCGACAGGGAATACTTACTCCTCCTAGGCACCTGATCCCACCTCTGGTGTGCCCAGGGGTCCATGTTTGCCCAACTATCTATTTTGTATTGCTTATAGCGGTTATGAGATTGATCACTGTTCGTTATCTTCATCTTTCATGTAGACATGAAGCTGGCCAACAGTCATTGGAAGAGTTCGTCATCCTATTCGATCCATAGATAAACTTTTGCATGGAATATCCGCACTATATTTAGCAAACTTGGGCGATATTACCAGATTGAGTCAAAGTTTGATTCTTGAGAAATCACTTCTTTTACGACCCAAGTGTTTAGATACAAACGTCTTATGTTTGGCAAGAATTGTGCTCACGAAATGTATTAAAAGGTTATGCAATGCTATGAGAAGGTGCACTCTGAAGTTAAAATAAAAGATATGCTGAAGTTGCTCATTGACGGTATCTTTGTAGTCTTTGGTGATTAGGTCTTCTAATAGTCTATTGGAATTCCCAAGGGCACAAATTGTGCTCCGTTGTTAGGTGACCTGATTATATATTCTTATGAAGAAGAATTTATTCAAAAACTTCTACGTGAGAAAATAAAATTTCTAGCCGTGTCCTTCAATTCGACATTTAGATATATCGACGACGTGTTATCTATTAAAACCCAAAAAAATACCGTACGGTTTCTTCACGGATCACTGGATGTGGACGGAACTCGTCTATGGTCATTGGTATTTACCTGGCCAAGATTGATTGATTGATTGAATATTGAATAGGGACTCTCGAGAATATTTCACTCATTAGGAGACATCACAACTGCCGGTGAAGGGCTGCAAAATGTAGACCTATGCTCGGCGCTTACGGCAAATGAGCAGGGAGGGATCTTTATCGTGCCATACCTGCTGTGACACGGGACCTCAATTTTTGCGGTCTCATCCGAAGGACTGCCCCATTTAGTCGCCTCTTACGCCAGGCAACTAAAGGGCCTTTTCTAACCCGGATACCCACGGGACTTCAGTGTATAAGTTAAGTTAACTTTTATGACACGAAAGTTACCTATAACTTGACAATTGAGTACACATACAGTGACTCAACCTCTTCTGGCTATTCACAGAAAATAATCAAACTTGTCTTAGTCCAAGTACTCAAATAATAGCACGTGAAAACAGAATTTTTGCAATATTATAAATATGGTAATCTTGGTAGCTGACATCTAGATTCGTATGATGTTTTCGTAAGCTTAGTTATTCAATTCAAAAGGGACTGGTTCACGATTTTTAACAAAACGTTTTCATTTTTGGTGTTAAACATTAAAAATGTAACTCATTTAATGTTGACGGCCAACATTTTGACGTTCTGAATACAAGAATAAAATCAATAATTTAGCTTTAAATCTGTGTTGTGTAAATAAAGACTCGAATCTTTTTATGTATACAAACAAACAAGTGAAATATCAATTTTGTAATATAAAACATCTTAATTTTGCATAGTCACAAATTTTAACTTTTAGATGACTCATTTTACCCAAAGTATGCTTGAAATGTGAAAGATATTATAAACTTAGATCGATATCCATTTCCTTTCTAAATTTTGTTAACAATGACATACCGCAATCTTTGGTTACAAGACAAATAATGAACTCTCCAGAATGAGCTTCTGTGATAATTTTTATGTAAAATATTTTAAACACATAATAGACAGTAGATCTTGATCATTAAACAAAATTTTGGGGAAAATCGTGAATCAGCCGTATTATTATTATATTATCTTTGTTATTACTATCATCATTAAACAGAAGTCTGATACGACCTTGAAAATACATACCCGAGATTGCACTTTCTACCAAAATGATTGCGTTGTACTGCATTTTCCACGCGATATTTAACACCACTCGTGTAAAGTTTCATGTTAATTGTATATTGTACTAGAATTACTTCATCTAGGACAACTGATTGTTGAAGACGAAAACTGCATCACGAAGAAGAATCTTCAAACTTTACGACCAATTACAGAAATGATATATTTTGGATTTCAAGTACCAATATACAGTACCTTGTAGAATATTCAAGACTAAACATTTTCTATTTTAATTTCATATTCCTGTATCTCAAATATTTAAAAGTCAATGTCACCAAAGCTCTGTAAAAAAATATCATATTTTTCTTCCCAAGTACTAATGACCCCTATCCAGTAGATTATTTCTATAGGACAAAATCTCAAATATTCTTACTTTTCCGTGTGCAAAATTCCCAACCCAGAGTCTATTTTGACTATCAAAGCACAAACTAGTAGGATGATCAAAGCCTCTGGTGGTTTTTGTAGTTATGAATCCGCACATATCACCATTGGGAAGTAGAATATGGAGTGTGCCATCAATCACATTAGCTATTACCAAGTTTCCATCTTGATCATGGCATAAACCCATTGGCAAAAAATCATCGATAGCAGCCCTCATTCCTAAGTGCCTGTCAACACAGTTTGTATTTGTACCTTTATACCTTCTAATAACATAGCCTTCCTCTGTCAAAATGAGTACTTGGTGTTTCTTTTCATCAGCTACACCGACCGTGTCGTTTTTTGGATTCACTGAAACACGCAAAATAAAATCGAATAAGAAACCATTGTCGTTTCTGGAAATTTCTTTCATTAAGTTACCGTGTATGTTAAATATCAGCAGAGCTCCATGATTTCCCGAATCTTTGTGTAGAAACCTCATTCTTTGATCGGGCACACCAGCGGCAACTATTCTTCCGTCTTTAAAGGTAGAGAGTGATGTTGGCAAATATCCATCAGATTTTGCGAAAACATCTACTCGGGATTCATCGACCATCTCAAAAATACTTCCTTCATGAGCATTTGAGAACAGTATTCTGTCGTCTAATGTATTAGTTATTCCATTAATCCTTTCACAATATGCTCTTCTTATGAAAGGTCTTCCTTTGAGTGTGCATTCAATTATTTCAGGTCCTCCTCCCAAAACGACAAGACAATTGTCTATTGATTTCGGAAAAATGCACGAAACGTTTAGATGATCATCCTGATAACTAGAAGGCACTTTAAAAGAAGAAACAAACTCTGCAATTAATTCGGTTTGGGGTGATATATTTGAAGAATGCAAAAGATGATGCCTTGCCACAGGAGCACTATCATCCGAAGAGTCACTTTCTTCAGAGTCCTCGGAGTCAAGATGAAATCCTGTGTTTTTGCCGGACATTTTTAATGCAAGATTATGAGATGAGTTGCAGGAATGACACAGTTTTTGAGTACAGTGATGACATTGGTTGATCTCTGCCTCTTCAAAACAAATATCACAACACTGAATAACGGCTACTTCTGGTGGCCTCAAACACACGAAGTAATTGTCCATTAGTCCATCTAACCCTCTGTCGTCCAAGCACTGCCTTTGTCGGCAAAGTGGGCAGACAATTTCGTCCACTTTCACTTTTTTCGTGTAATCGACAAGACATGGCTTACAAAAGGTGTGGCGGCAGGAAAGAAGCTTTGGATGCAAGAAAGAGTCAAAGCAAATTGCACATGTGCTTGATTCCTTCTCGGAATCCATCATAACTTTGAATTCATGATGTATAAATGTACATATTGTGGATAGGGACGGAAATGTGTTCAAAACACTATCAAAGAAGGAAGTAATGGTAGAATGCTTTAGGTTTTAGTTTAACCTATTTTAAGATATTAATATACTCACTTGCTTGTATGATGTGGAAAATGACATACAGTAATACGTAATCTATTGGTCGGTCTTGATACCAGAGGTCCTTTTGCAGCACCACATCTACATTTAGATGCGAGGGCAGATCCCAACACCAGAAACCATTGTATGAAAACAACAATATCCGAGAGAAACTTGAAAATTGCATATCCCATAGGATCAAATCATTTCCTGACATTGCAGGGACGCTAGTAATGAAATGCAGATTGCATCAGGGTCATATCATGTGTTGCAATTGTGTATAGATAGCCACAACTTTACATTAACAAACAATTCAATCACATATTAGTATTTGAGGAAGACTCTCTTCTGAGTTGGTTAAAGATACGATTTCAAGACATTGCACCAGGTTAATTACACTGTGTTTGTGAATTAAATTGGGTTTGTACAAACATGGAAATGAAATCGAGAAGTCAACCTTACATTATTTTAAGATACATCTCATTCTTAAAAAACAATTGAATTACTGCAACAATTAAAACTTGCTAAAAAAAAAAAAAAAAAAAAAAAAAAAAACATCGGTAAAGTTGATATTTGAATTTAACATAAACACGAAAGTAACAAACATATATCATTGATTGATTGAATGAATATTGTTTAACGTCCCTCTCGAGAATATTTCACTCATTTGGAGACGTCACCACTGCCGGTGAAGGGCTGCAAAATTTAGGCCTATGCTTGGCTCTTATGGCCATTGAGCAGGAAGGGGTCTTTATCGTGCCACACCTGCTGTGACACGGGACCTCAATTTTTTGCGGTCTCATCCGAAGGACCGCCCCATTATTTTAGTCGCCTCTTACGACAAGCAAAGGGGTTATGAGGACCTATTCTAACCCGAATCCCCATGAGATTATACATGTATGACATGAAGAACGAGAACATATATCTTATGATAATTACCCAATGTCATCTTGTCATAGACACTCACAGCATAGTTTTGTCTTGCTTCGAGTACTCAAGTTTGTTATTAATATATTTTTACTTTGAAGTTAATAAGCCATGAGGTAGCGGACATTTTGATTGATGAAAAGTTATCTGAGATATTAATGAATCATTTTTAATTGTTAGTATATTTTAGTACAATTACTTCATCCAGAACAAACAAATATTTTTTATGAAAAACGAAAAAGCCCATGAGGGAGCAGTAACAATATTTTTCACCTGTATTTGGTGTTAACGTATCTCAACTGATTTTATATGCAAGAGCATGTTCTGTTATTTTTTTTAATCGAGGAAATCTACTGATTATTGAAAACCTGAAGATAACTAACAGTCATCAATCTCATGAGTTGGTCAAAATCGGATTCTTGGGCCCACCAGAGGTGGTATCAGATGCATATGGGCCTATGAGGAGTAAGCATCCCCTGTTCACCTGTCACATCCGCCGTGAGCCATCTATGGTTCAGTAGAAATATGGAATTTTTCTTGGAAATGGGGACTAATTGCAACAAAAGGTTTCTTTTCATTGTTAGTTAGATATATCTTTAAACACATATAAAAGATTTAGAAAAATATATTGAGGGAAAAACTGCTATTTGGGCTAAAACACCATTCCTTGATCAAAATTCCTCAAAAATTGGAAATTTCTATTAAAATCTCTGTTTCTATAGAGATGTTTTTATTTGTATCATATTTCGATGGATTAATGTATAATTAAACAGATATGACAAGTTCAGAGAAAAATATTGAAAGGATACGTGTTCTTTTGAGGCAAAAACACCATTTGTTGGTGAAAAATCATCATAAATTGGAAATTCCAATAAAAATATCTTCCAGTGGAAACTCTTTGATATCTAACATACTTTGGATACATTGATGTATCCTTACCAGAACAGATATAACACGTTTAGAAAAATATATTGAAGGGAAATTTGTTATTTTGAGGCTAAAACATCATTTTCTTGATGAAAAATAGTCAAAAATGGGAAATTCTAATTTGAAGCTTGATTTGTATCATATTTGGATAAACTAACGTATATGTATCTTTTCACAGATGTGACAAGTTTAGAAAACATTTTGAAGGGAAAGCTGTTATTTTAAGGTTAAAACATCATTTACTGATAAAACATCGTCGAAAATTGAAAATTTCAATGATAATGTACGCTTCAATTGAAATTGTTTGTTTTGTTTCATATTTTGGATAATTCATGATACAATGTATCTTGTAACAAAGAAAAAAGATTTGTGAAAATAGGAATAGGAAAGCTATAAGTTTAAGATTAAAATGTCACTTTTGAGTGAAAACCGACAAAAACTGAAACTCCACCTACGCAAGGATGACTGCATTGAGGATAGGCTGTAGCAAGTTTGGTTAATGTTGGCCGAATGGTTCTGGAAAAGAACCAGAAAATTTGAAAAGTCGGCGATGACACTGGTTAACAATACCACAACGACAGACAAGTTTTGATCAGGAAACCCTCACAATAGTATATGGCTTATGGCGAACTGTAAAGTATAATTCTACATAACTGTCTCTGAGTTAAAGTATATTTCACCAGACGTCTAGGTGTAGTCCAAAATAGCAGTCCCAGTTACTTTTAAAAGGTTACACGGATACAGAAATTAACATACCTGTATATGTACATGAAAAGCAACGTGTGTGTTTTACGGCAAATCGTCGTACCTATATTATGTTCGATTGATCATGATATGTGTATTAAAGCTGACATGAATTAACAAATACGTACACCTTTCTCATCTTATCCGCCATATTTCTCTCAGGTAGCCTAATTTACTCTATCCGTATATACCCCAAATGTGATTGTCACACCTGAGTGATTTTTCTAGGTGGACTCGACCAGTGCATATCTCCGATAGTAATATATAGGGAATGAGAAACAAATAAAATAACATTTTAAAACATCATGCTTTGCTCAAAATTACAAAATATTTATTCTATACCAATGCAACATTCTGGAAATTTAGATAAGTTAGACAAAAATGCAACAAAAAAAGCTTTTCTTGCATACTTGCAAGTGCATCCAAGTATTTGCAGTTTCTTATGCAATAAATGCGGAGAAATAATATGCCAATTACATAGTTTACTGAAAGAATGGAATAAGCAAAGAGCATAAAATATATTATTTATATAAATTCTTCCAAAATAAAGGTGCATGCCATATGCATAATATGTAATGCGCACGGTATATTCGCCCAAAAAACCCGTATCAAATACGAGCGTCTATTCAACAGGTATCGAAGATGTGCACTTACCGAAAATATTAGATTCTCTTTATTCTGATAAATCCACTAAACAAAATGATAAACTCCATGCATTTGCATCTCGTTAGAACTTTACAACAGGTTGTCATTCCATTATACAGACTGCGACACACTTCACCCGTGCCAAACAAGGTGTCTTCAATCAGGGGAGATGTCAGAGTCGAAATTGTTTCCTGCATTGAATGCTTGTCTGGTCGAGATTTTGCAGTTTATAGAAATCAGGAATCTAATATCTGGTTGGATATATTGCGTGCACAATTCGAAATATCTCGATGATCATATACAAACTTGGATATACAAATAAGGGAATAATGATCGAAAATATATATCTGTGTGAAAATGCGTGTATTACATTTGCAATCCATAATAAACAGTTGATTACACAAACACACATATCAAAGGAAATGTATAAACGAAAATATAGTTTTGTTGTCTCTTTTGGAACCACATAATTATTTACGGTCTCTGTATGTCCATATGCATTGATTGAACAGAGAGAGAGAGAGAGCGACCGTCCTACTTCGATGTATAGTATATCATTTCACAGAAGGAACGAAAATTGATCACTTATATAAATGTAAGCTTACAAGCATTAAATATTTCCAGCTATTTAAAAATTTGTGATTGACAATATATTGGAAACTTACAGGAGTTGATGCTTATAATTGAATTCATTACAAATTTTAAAAAAAATATTAGTTTGAACTGTGCATGTAGAAAATACTGACTTTGTATGTTAGAATAACGAGAAAAAAAAGTAAATTGTCAAAAAAGTGGGGAAAGCAGACCAGCCTTCCTGCCCACCCCAACCCCCTGTATACGTGCCTGAAACAACATATCAATTCGTGTTGAAAGAAAGATGCATATCTACATTTCATTAAATTCCAAAGGAGCTCGAATTTATGTGTTCCCCTATTAATTATTTTGTATGCAAGATTCGTTCCCGAATTTAGAATCATGCTTTCAGTCAGAGCAGAAATGAATTCATTTTGAAGTACATTTAGTTTGAATGCAAATGTTGGGTTCTTTCTTTTAATTTCATCAGACTCATTAGAACCCCCTCACCCAAACTATGCAGCTTTGTTTTTATTGATATCTAAATCGGTATAAATGAATCCGGATATGAATTATATAATGGTTTTTCGTGACCATATGGATATTGATACTGATAATGAAAAAAGAAAATGTTTATACTCTTGCCTTTTGCATATCCTACTAATGCATTACAGTATATTGACATTGTATCATATCAAATAAAACGTCAACACGAATTTTACTGATTTATTAAAACTAACATCTTGTCGAATACATTTGAATTTGAAATTTCGACGTTCAGCGGTATGGCCATTGGGCCAGATCTACGAAATGAAAATATTTATGAATAAATTACACTCAAGCCTAAAATTAATCATTATGACATGTTACAGAAACGTTAAAGCACGCATATGCTATAGTCCTCCAATACATGCATGCGATTTTTCTGAATGCATATATTTATGTATTTGTGAATGAAGTTCCTACCCTTGAAAATATCTTGGTCTTTATGCATTTTGTTTTGTGAGTTTGGTTTACCATTCCTTACACTGTGTAAATTAAGGAAAAGTTGGTAAAGGGTACAATTCTACACCATACAATTAGTATACATGCATGTGTTGCAAAGCAAAATGTACATGTAATAACCAGACATGTATCGTCATTTTTCATGGGGGGGGGGGGGTACAATAAGGGGTGGGGGTGGAAAATTGGATTCTTCAAAATTTCTTGCCATTCAAAATAATAATTAGAAAAGATGAACGAAACCAGCAATAAAATAAAACAAAACACCCAAACAAACCAAGATGTTTTATCCGACATTCAAAGTCCTAATGTGGGGGTGAAGGGTTAAAGAGTCTTTTACTTTGACTGCCTCAATAATTTCCCCCTACACTTCATTTACTTCAATCGTTGGGGGGTGGGAATGGGTGATTAGAGTCCTCTACTATGAGCGCCTCATATCTTCATTTTCTTAATTGGTGGCGGTGTGTGTCTTCTACTATTATATCAGAACTTTCAAGCTGGGGTCAAGTGGGGGGAGGGGTTGTCACCCAATATATCTTTTATTTGCATTACAAAATAACAAAAAATGGATATTGTTATTAAAGGTGGGGGACAGACACTCTTGTCCCCTCCCCTTGATTCTATGTGCTTGATAGCGACGCATAATATGATAAACTCGGCTATTACACTTTGCATTAGTACAATTTGCGTCGAGTTCAACGCAGAATGTAATAACGCAAATTGGCATAGAGATATAAGTTCTATTGAGCGCCGAATTAGCATAAAATGAAGTAATTGAAATTAACATTATTTAAAGATATATTTAATTCTTAATTATTGCGTACTTTAAATGAATCAAATAAGTCTGTATTATCAATTAATGAGAGCAATATTGAGTTACTAGTACTGTTCTCTTTTATTGAATTAACGATATCATTGACTTAATAAGAGCACGATTATTACAAGATCATCGGTTCTCTCTCTCTCTCTCTCTCTCTCTCTCTCTCTCTCTCTCAGGGTAAATATTATACTCTGATAATTCCCCTGATTGAAGATAGCTGATCGGCACGGGCTAAGTGTGTCGCAGTCTGTACAATTAACAATGGTATTTACCGTTGGAATGCAAATGGAGTTTATCGTTTTGTTTCATGGATTATGCAAATAAAGGGAGTTTTACTACTACTTAGAGTATTTTCGACAAGTGTACACGTACATCTGCGGTCCTTTACAGATATTACGAGTAGACCCAGGTAAATAGTCGTCCGCATTCGATGCGTTTTCATGGCGAGCATACATGTCATGTTTATAAGTACAGTAGTATTTATGTATTTTCCTTTTACTTGAATTAAATCCACCTATGATGTCATTCTTTTGTTCGAACACTCCATTATTTTTCAGGAATGGAGTGTTCGGAAAGTAGGTCAACCTTTATACAAGTAGATATAAATGCATGCAACAAAAGAATGAAAAACGTAAGACATGATTAAAATGCACAAAGTTTAGTTTTTATTTGGGCCCAGCAAAGGTGGATTTTAAGTGGGTCAATGTACTCGTATCACTCCATTCCTTAAAGCTGTATGGTCCGAATTGCAATATTTTTTTCCATCTCGTAAAAACGCTATTAAAATCATCGCACGTATGTAGTTATGAGACTGTACGACACACCATAAATTATTTCACCTGTTTTAACTCAAATAATTTGAGTATTAAATTGATGTTTTCAAATAACCGCGTCACTCTGCCATTTCAAGTGACAGTCACGTGACCAGTTCAAACTTTCAGATCATCGGTGGTCTTATCTGTGTAAAGCTGTGTATTTTGTTATAACAGTACCGTACCATAAGTTTAATAGAAATAAAAATGTCAAATACCTCTTAGTAAGTCGTTGTTTTTCGCTCTCTCAGCCTTAAAACTAGACATTTGCGTGTAGTAGGGTGAATTAATATCAATAATTTATTTTATTTTTAGTGTAAATAAAATATGTAAGTTGCAAAACATAAACTTTTATTGGGTTCTATAATGGTCTTCCATATTTCTCTATTTAGATATAAGGTGAAGATAACGAACAGTGATCAATCTCATAACTCCTACAAGCAATACAAAATAGATAGTTGGGCAAACACGGACCCCTGGACACACCAGAGGTGGGATCAGGTGCCTAGGAGGAGTAAGCATCCCCTGCTGACCGGCCACACCCGCCGTGAGCCCCATATCCTGTAGTAATGTAATTATGACCTTAATGGCTTTCCTTATGATTAAACCATGCATGCAGTTGTTGTTCATGGTCTATTTAGTTCATTTTGGTTGGCTAGGCTTAGTGTCAAAGGTTATATGTCATGGGTTGTGTGAGTTCTGTTGGATTTTTAGATAGTCAGTTGTATTCACTAGCAGAGTGTTGAAGGGTGGTTTTCTTTGCATATCTTTTGACATCGTTTTTTTCTGACTTGAGGTAAGAAAATGAATCTTAACATATTAATTAGTGTGAATGTGTTAATGAATGAAAGAAATGAAATTATGTACTTTATTTCATATTTAACAAAGGAGTAAAATAGAATTAATATTTTATACAGGTTCCTTGAAAATCAATTATCTTCCTATTTTTGATATTTTGGCTCTGGTACCATATATCTGGTAAGATCATTGTTTTGTATGTATTTCTGTGATGTCTAACTTGTATTTGTCATATAATTTCTTTTGTGTGTGTTCGATGTGTACTTTACCATTTAGTTTGCATAAATGTCATAAATGATAAGATTTATTATATCTAAATGCATTATGGGTAAAGAGCCTCATTTTGAGATTTAAATGTTATTTTATAATTTTTCTTAAACTTTACACAAAATAATGGATGAGTAATTTTGTGTTCATTGTATTAAAATTATTTCCCTAGTATTTGTATATTTTATGTGGTGTGTGATTGTGTATGCTTATAATTGTTTGTTATGTTTCAGAGCTGCTATTTACATGTCAGAAATACATTTATTTCTTCAATAAACTCATAACCTGTAACGGATGGTCTGTGTGGTCATTAGAACCGGTTTGCAACCCCGTAACATGAGTTAATACATCATGTTGGGATTCCCCTGACGCGTGTGGGTCTATTTATAGACGTCTATTATGGGATGTTTTATATATGTAGCCACTATATTTACTTTCTAAATAATATTCGCACTCTTTTCTTTTACATGCAGATGTTTTCAAGCATGTAATTAAGGGAAAGTTAATAACTTTATAAAGTAATTAATCTGCTTTAAAGTAATTATGTACAAAAATAATACATGAACATCGGGTCATACATCTTTAAAAGCAATGGACCTCGACCCCTTCGGGGCCTCGGTCCATTACTTTTAAGGAATGGAGCGATACTCGTGCAGTAAAGTAAAGTAAAGTAAATTTTATTTAAAGTCGGCACTATATACATTCAACATGTCAAACACAAGCTCTGTAGAGCTTTTTAACCAACTATCACATTCAAGTATATCAAGGACAAAGACACATAGCATGCATGTACACATATACACAGACATATCACAGATTAACAAAAGAATACAAAATAAAAGAAAACTTTCATGAAAGAATATACAGATACGAAAGCATAAGACTACGAGGAAGAAATAAAATACTACAAGCAAGAGTATATGTATAAAAAGCATCATTAAATTTCAAACCAATTAGCTATGTTTGCTGTTTCAAGTAAAAGCTGTATAGTATAAGAGTTTTTGAAAATAATTTAAATATAATTAAAATAAATGATGGTAGTAAATTAATCATGTAAATATTTAAAATTTCATTGCTGATGGAATTTACTAAAAAATAAATAATAAAAGTAAAAATAGAAAAGAAAGGTATATTGAGCCATGCAGACACACACATAAACGCTGCATAGATAAAAAGAACAGAAGCAACATATAAAGCCATATACAAATGGACCTAAGATCTGCATGATTTACACTTACATGTGGGGCCAGACCAAGTGGAAATAAAACTTTTAAATTGATTTAAGGTGGTAAGATGCCGAGCTTCATTTGGCAAAGAGTTCCAGATCTTAGGAGCACTGTACCTAAAGGATTGCAACCCATACCTGGTTGTCCTGACACTGGGCACAATGGCAGTGTTTGTGTATCTTAAACTGTAAGAGTGACCTTTAAATGCAATGATGTCATGAAGAAACAGAGGGCTGGATTTGTTTATTATTAACCCTTACGTAATTGTGAATGATATAGATTGTATACCCTTTGCTTATTCCATTTTATCAATAGATAATAGATGAAATATTTCTCCGCGCTTTTGTATAATTTTGACATATTTACTGCAAATGTACGCACATTCACGTAAAGAAAAGGTATTTTATATATATTTATCCAAAGCTTTTAGAATGATTTACTACTATACGATAAGCACTGCGTGGCGTTCCAAAACGTGATTTCATTTCTTCTTGATGTCCTTTAAATTAGTATCGGAGATGTACGTGTTACCTGTCGAAGCTACCCGAACAGGAAAATCGAAGACACTGATGTGAAGTGAAGCGTAGCAAAACTCGTCCCCTTATATACCATGCGAACCCTGATACATATAACAATAGAATATCCAACTAATATGGCGGATTAGCAGAGAAATATGGCGGACATATAGAATTATACTATATTTATTAATTCATGTCACGTTTTTGCATCAATTACATGTATCAGACATATTGGACTCAAAAGTGTTCAGTTACAAGGGGAAACCGTCCATCCATAAGACAAAGTTATCCAATATATAAAAACATTAAACAGTCTTTACAGAATGGACAGTTACAAGTATTAAAACGTTTTTGTTACGCAATCCTTTGTCTTTTTAGGCTTTTATATAGAAGAAAGTCCACTTGTAGTGAAAAGGTTACCTGTAGGTGTCCAATAAGTTGACAATTGCTGTCCATTATTTTTAAGAATGGACAGATACTGTCCGTTCTTAAAAATAATGGACAGTAATTTTCAACTTATTGGACACCTACAGGTAAACCCAATAACTTATTAGACATCTACAGGTTGGCTGAAAATAAGAGAAAGACAATACATTTGTCAAAGAGATACAAATTTAATTTTAAATTCCCTACAAAGTAAGAATCAACACAGATATCGGAAAAATCACTGAAACACTTAAAAATGATATTTCCCTTTAGTAGAATTCTCTGCTTCAACTCGTAAAATTCACAATTTTTTAATTCCAATGGCCATTACTATATCGCATCAAAACTTAAATTTGAAAGACATATTTCCATACTGTATTTGAATTTCGCTGGATTCAGAGGCACATTTCGAAACTTCTTCATAACGCTTTTTTATGTTTTCTTTATTAGCATATCCTAATTCTGAATTATTATTTTCGCTTTCATGAATAATTTCATTTCACGAGATAGGTGTATTGGGTTCTTTTGGCTGGTATTAGTTATTTCCTCATCCAAATATTCGCAAACACAATGTTTTTCAGATCAAAATTTGGCTTCATAACTTTTTCACCCTCCATATCCAGAATATTTGCAATACTTTCACTAAAATCCTTCAATTTTGACTGTGCAATGAAAATGCTCTCCCCATCAGAGGAAGACAAGTTGATATGGCTCAATACTATAGAGACTACTCACCTGACACCGTCCAATAGGTGAACAAAAGAAACAGAATTCTACGCAAGACTGGTTATATTGTCAGACTATTCAAAATAGCTTTATTCATAATTATCATTGTCAATGGGTTTACCTGAGACTGTCCATTCTTAGAACAAAAGATGTAATGTTTTAAGTAGGATATAAGCTTCAAACTGTCCATTCTGTGAGAGAAAGAACTGATCTCGGCCCTACGGACCTCGATCAGTTCTTTCTCTCACAGAATGGACTAACATTCCAACTTCACACCCCTTTAGATTCAGTAGACTCGATGTGAAAATCCAGTTTAGAAGCACATGGTTATATTTACACACGCACTTAGCCCCTACACTGCCAGTATCTACATTCTCAAAATTAATTGAGCGATTCTTCACTCATTCCCGTCAGTGATCATGACATTTTGGGAAAAAAATCTACTTATATTTGAGATCAGTTGACCATATATACCAACGGGTGCCTGGGATTTAGGACAGGTCTTTTCTATGGCAGTAAGTAAATCCAAAGCATTTTTATAGTTTATTTTCAAAAAGAAAAAGCAAACGTTTAAATAGTATTGTATTGTATTGTTTATTGGCTTTAAGCCTTACGCCTCATCAGCATAATACATATTCAATTACAAAGTATAAACAAAAAAGATGTATACAGTATGAAAAGTGGAGTGAATATTAGAGGATGGACATACATGAGGAGAGGTATAAGACAAGTTTACATAAAAAAGAAACCAACAAAAACCAGCATATACATTAGACGATAGTAGTAACTAATGTAGATTTCTACACACACTTCAAGGACCTTATCTAAAACAATATGAATAACACTAGCGCTGCACATGATAATGAAGTTGTGTATGATGAATTGGACAAAGAAATCACATGTAATTAAATTAAACTTGAGGCCAATGGGCCACATCGGTCATCTTGGATCAAATTTAAAGATTTTTCCGATATATTCGCATGCAAAACTTTGATCCCTATTGTCGCCCCATCCTACCCACGGGGGACATGATTTTAATAAACTTGAATCTGCACTATGTCAGGAATCTTTCATGTAAATCTCAGCTTTTCTGGCTCAGTGGTTCTTGAGAAGATTTTTAAAGATCTTTCCTATATATTTGTATGTAAAACTTTAATCCCTTATTGTGGCCCCATCCTATCCTCGGGGGACATGATTTGAACAAGCTTGAATCTACACTATGTCAGGAAGCTTTCATATAAATTTCAGCTTTTCTGGCCCAGAGGTTCTTGAGAAAAAGATTTTTAAATGACCCTACCCTATTTTTCAACTTTTGTGATTATCTCCCCTTTGAAAGGGACATGGCCCTTCATTTGAACAAACTTGATAGTCTTTCACCCAAGAATGTTTTTGGCCAAGTTTGGTTGAAATTGACCCAGGGGTTCTGGGGAAGAATTCGAAATGTAAAAAGTTTACAGACAGACGGAGAGACAACGGACAACAGACGATCAGAAAAGCTCACTTGAGCTTTCAACTCAGGTGAGCTAAAAATCAATTGGAAAGTTGAAATTAAACAAACGTTGTAGTGAGGACTTTATAGTGAAAGAAGTTTTTATTGTTTGTGAAGATATTTTGATGCCTATATTATACAAGCTGTTTAATAAAATATTATAGTCTAGTTTATATCCTGAGGTATGGACAAAAAGTTGTATTGTTCCTTTATATAAAAAAGATTATATTAATGATGTCAATAATTACAGAGGCATTTCAATCGTTAGCTGCTTTAGAAAATTCAAACAATGTCTTAAACATAGGTAGTGATAGCTCCTTCGCCAAACGCTCTTCATCGAATGAAGTGAGAATCACGGGTCATAAGAACTGAGAGCCTGTGCCGCGGCAGTTCACGTTAAAGAACCCTCACTTCTCTGACCCTGACCGCTAAAAGTAAACCAACACAAATAACTAATCTAATCTAAAATTAGCGGTAAAATTTCATCTTAAATGATCTGAATTTTCATTAATTTTTTGTGTAACGAATCCATAACATTTCTGACCAGTTCCGGGCCATTTCTTGAAATCTGATGTCGAATACAAAGCATTTTATTGTTATTCGTTGGGGTTTACCTTTCACTGAAAGCTTTCTAATGTGGTTTTTTTTATTCCAAAAACACCTAGTGCATTAGAGAACATGATTTATTTTCTAGCACGCGAGTATCTTCGAGAGATGAAAATGCATTAACAATATAAATCATACTTTGCATTGTATTGTGCTAAATGTTTGTAGAAAGGATAATGGTAAAAGTCTTAAAATTGCATACATTTATTATATCGTGTGTGATTAGGATCATTAACTTTTCTCTATAATTAGCCATCATCAGAAGCAGTAGATATACTCTGCATCAAAATAAATACTAAAAACAACACAAAGTCTTTGCAAAGCCCTATCAGGCATAGTCCATGTTGATTTATTAGTTACAACTGCTTTCATGAGTTATCCCAGCAAATGGAAACTATCCCAAAGATTGTACACAAAAACTCAAGTAAACGTCTGAAAAATAAAAAGCCTTTTTGGAATGATGAATTACGTGATTTATGGAACAATACACGAGAACAATGATGTACTAATGTTTTTTGGGGAACAGGAATAAAAAATGAACTAGTATTAAAATTATCATAGCAATATATTAAAGGGGTTACTGAACTCGGCTCAGTGATCTTTGATGCCCGCTAAATGTGAAAAATAACTCTCAATAATCTCGTTTATTTGAACACCCGATTTTCCAATTTATACTGAGAGCAGTTAAAGCTGACATGAATTAATAAATATAGTATAATTCTATATGTCCGCCATATTTCTCTGCTAATCCGCCATATTAGTTGGATATTCTATTGTTATATTACCAGGGTTTGCATGGTGTATATAAGGGGACGAGCTTTGCTACGCTTCACTTCACATCAGTGTCTTCGATTTACCTGTTCGGGTAGCTTCGACAGGTAACACGTACATCTCCGATACTAATTTATAGGACATCAAGAAGAAATGAAATCACGTTTTGGAACACCACGAAGTGCTCAAAATTATAATAAACATATCGTACAGTAGTAAATCATTCTAAATATATATATTTGGATAAATATATATAGAATGCCTTTTCTTTACGTGAACGTGCGTACATTTGCAGTAAATATGTCAAAACTATACAAAAATGCGGACAAATATTTCATCTTTTATCTATTGATAAAATGGAATAAGCAAAGAGTATACAATCTATACCATTCACAATTACTTCAAGTAAAAGGCAAAGACATAAATACTACTGTATTTATAAAAATGGCATGTATGCTCGCCATGAAAACGCATCGAATGCGGACGACTATTTACCTGGGTCTACTAGTAATATCTGTAAAGGACCGCAGATGTACGTGTACACTTGTCGAAAATACTCTAAGTAGTAGTAAAACTCCCTTTATTTGCATAATCCATGAAACAAAACGATAAACTCCATTTGCATTCCAACAGTAAACAACATTGTCCATCGTACAGACTGCGACACACTTAGCCCGTGCCGATCAGCTATCTTCAATCAGGGGAAGTATCAGAGTATAATATTTACCCTGTATTGTGCATGAAAGAGAGAGAGAACCGATGACCTTGTAATAATCGTGCTCTTATTAAGACAAATGATATCGTTAATTCAATAAAAAGAGAACAGTACTAATAACTCAATATTGCTCTCATTAATTGATAATACAGATTTATTTGATTCATTTAAAGCACGCAATAATTAAAAATTAAACATATTTTTAAATAATGTTATTTTCAATTACTTCATTTTATGCTAATTTGGCGCTCAATAGATCTTATATATCTATGCCATTTTGCGTTATTACATTCTGCGTCGAACTCGACGCAAATTGTACTAATGCAAAATGTAATAATCGAGTTTATCATATTATGCGTCGTTATCAAACATCAAGGGGAGAGTACAAGAGTGTCTGTCACCCATCTTTAATAACAATATCCATTTTTTGTTAGTTTGCAATGCAAATAAAAGATACATTGAGTGACAACCCCCCCCCCCCCCCCCACTTACCCCAGCTTGAAAGTTCTGATATAATAGTAGAAGACACATACCACCACCAATTAAGAAAATGAAGATATGAGGCAATCATAGTAGAGGACTCTAACTACCCCATCCCACCCCCAACGATTGAAGAAAATGAAGTGTAGGGGGAAATTATTGAGGTAGTCAATGTAAAAGACTCTTTAACCCTTCACCCCCACATTAGAACTTTGAACATCGGATAAAACATCTTGGTTTTTGGGGGTGTTTTGTTTCATTTTATTGCTGTTTTCGTTCATCTTTTTTAATCATTATTTTGAATGGCAAGAGATTTTGAAGAATCCAATTTTCCATTTTGTCCCCTGTTGTACCCCCCCCCCCCCATGAAAAATGACGATACATGTCTGGTTATTACATGTACATTTTGCTTTGAAACACATGCATGTATACTAATTGTATGGTGCATGTAGAATTGCACCTTTACCAGGTTTTCCTTAATTTACACAGTGTAAGGAATGGTAAACCAAAATCACAAAACAAAATGCATAAAGACCAAGATATTTTCAAGCGTAGGAACTTCATTCATGAATATATAAATACATGTATTCAGAAAAATCGCATGCATGCATTGCAGGACTATAGCATTTGTGTGTTTTAACGTTTCTGGAACATGCCCATAATGATTACTTTGAGACTTGAGTGTAATTTATTCATAAATATTTTCATTTCGTAGATCTGGCGCAATGGCCATACCGCTGTACGTAGAAATTTCAAATTCAAATGTATTCGATAAGATGTTAGTATGCATAAATCAGTAAAATTCGTGTTGAGGTTTTATTTTATATGATACAATGGCAATATACTGTAATGCATTAGTATAGGATATACAAAAGGCAAGAGTATAAACATTTTCTTTTTTCATTATTAGTATATATATCTATATGATCACGAAAAAACATTATATGATTTATATCCGGATTCATTTATACCGATTTAGATATCAATAAAAACAAAGCTGCATAGTTTGGGAGAGGGGTTTCTAATGAGTCTGATGAAATTAAAAGAAGGAACACAACATTTGCATTCAAACTAGATGGACTTCAAAATGAATTCATTTCTGCTCTGACTGAAAGCATGATTCTAAATTCGGGAACAAATCTTGCATACAAAATAATTAATAGGGGAACACATAAATTCGAGCTCCTTTGGAATTTAATGAAATGTAGATATGCACCTTTCTTTCAACACGAATTGATATGTTGTTTCAGGCACGTATACAGGGGGTTGGGGTAGGCAGGAAGGCTGATCTGCTGTTCCCACTTTTTTTGACAATTTACTTTTTTCCCATTATTCTAACATACAAAGTCAGTATTTTCTACATGCACAGTTCAAACTAATATTCTTTTTTTAAAATTTGTAATGAATTCAATTATAAGCATCAACTCCTGTAAGTTTCCAATATATTGTCAATCACAAATTTTTAAATAGCTGGAAATTTTTAATGCTTGTAAGCTTACATTTATGAAAGTGATCAATTTTCTTTCATTCTGTGAAATGATATATTATAAATCGAAGTAGGACGCTCTCTCTCTCTCTCTCTCTCTCTCTCTCTCTCTCTCTCTCTCTCTCTCTGAATATGGACATACAGAGACCGTAAATAATTATGTGGTTCCAAAAGAGACAGCAAAACTATATTTTCGTTTATAAATTTCCTTTCATATGTGTCTTTATGTAATGAACTGTTTATTATGGATTGCAAATGTAATACACGCATTTGCACACAGATGTATATTATCGATCATTATTCCCGTAGTTGTATAGTATATAGTTATGAGATTGATCACTGTTCGTTATCTTCACCTTGCATCCAAGTTTGTATATGGTCATCGAGAAATTTTGAATTGTGCACGCAATATATCCAACCAGATATTAGATTCCCGATTTCTATAAACTGCAAAACCTCGACCAGACAAGCATTCAATACAGGAAAAATTTTCGACTCTGACATCTCCCCTGATTGAAGACACCCTGTTTGGTTCGGGTGAAGTGTGTCGCAGTCTGTATAATGGAATGACAACGTGTTGTAAAATTCTAACGAGATACAAATGGAGTTTATCATTTTGTTTAATGGATTTATCAGAATAAAGAGAATCTAATATTTTCGGTAAGTGCACATCTTCGATACCTGTTGAATAGACGCCCATATTTGATACTTTTTGGGCGATTATACCTTGTGCATTGCATATTATGCATATGGTATGCACCTTTATTTTACAAGAATTGATATAAATAATATATTTTATGCTTTTTGCCTATTCCATTCTATCAGTGTGTAATTGGCAAATGATTTATCCGCATTTATTTTATTAGAAAATGCAAATACTTGCATTCACTTGCAAGTGTGCAAGAAAAGTTGGTTTTTTGTTGTTGTATTTTTGTCTACCTTATCTAAACTTCCAGAATGTTGCATTAGTATACAATCAATATTTTGTAATTTTGAGCAAAGCATAATGTTTTAAAATGTTATTTTATTTGTTTCTCATTCCTTATATATTACTATCGGAGATATGCACTGGTCGAGTCCACCTAGAAAAATCACTCAGGTGTGACAATCACATTTGGGGTATATACGGGTAGAGTAAATTAGGCTACCTGAGAGAAATATGGCGGATAAGATGAGAAAGGTGTACGTATTTATTAATTCATGTCAGCTTTAAATATAAATTACCGTAATGTACTACGAAAATAAACACAGCTTAAAGAAAACTTTTTTTAAATAACTAACTATAACACGTGAAGATGACTGATGCTTACATACAGTGCACCATTGTATAATAAATAAATTATGTGTGTGTGTGTGTGTGTGTGTGTGTGTGTGTGTGTGTGTGTGTGTGTGTGTAATCCAGATAGAAAGAGTTGATATCACACAGTCAAAATAATTCAATAAAAAAGCAGGAAAATATGCAGTTCCAAAATGTATTTAAATCACTAGCCCTAGTGATTTAAATATATTTTGGAACTGCATATTTTCCGGCTTTTTTTTATTGAATTATATATATACATTTATTTATGCAACGAACCTATCAGCAAAATGATTGAAAGAGTCTCGTTGATGGAAAGAGTTTTTGTAGCTAGAAATTTCGTAAATTCTAATTCTCCCATCAAGGCGATCACCTAACCAAATTCGATTGTGGGCATCCATCATTATTCCTGAAGGACGACCAAATTGTTCGCTATCTCTTGTTAAAATATAGCCTAGAAATTTCCCATCTGGTTGCAAAACGTGAAGTACACCATCCACTGTATTAGCAACGATAATATTTCCATCGGGATCGTGACACAAGCAAAGTGGAACAAATTCTGTACGATTCCAAAAAAGTCCAAATTGTCTAAAACTCTGCCCCGCGTCATAACGAGTCAATAGCTCACCCGTTTCGCTAAAAATAGACACGCATTTTGAGTCTTGATCAGCAACACATATAGTGTTATTGAAATGACTGACAGATGTGCACATTGGAAACCGCAGAATTGGTCCGTCAGTGCCCTCCATGACTTCTTTCATTAACTTTCCATCTTTGTTATAGATAAGCAACATTCCTTTTCTGTCGTCCTCCTCCTCTTCCTCCTCATCTTCTCCCCCTTCCGGTGACCCCTTCTTTACACGACGTTCGACAAAACCTGCCACGACTATACGTCCATCCTTAAATGAAGATAGACAGATCGGTCGACAACCTTTACAGGGAGCAAAGATTGATATACTTCCTCGAATGGTGATCTCCAAAAGTAAACAATCAGCAGGATGCACAAACAGTCGACGTTTGTCCGGCGTTTCTATGATGTCAGCAATACCGGACTGGAATGTAGACCGGTTTATTTCGGTCCCATCTGGTTTGTATTCCACGATTTCCGGTCCAGTGTTAAGGACCACCAGATATCTATCATCCGCCAATGGAAATATTGTGTATATTGGAGGATTTCTATTTTCTTCAGCGCTATTCATCATAGAGGATACTTTAAAAGCAGTTAAGAGTTTTACATTAAACTGCGTCCGTATTGCTTGACCTGCAAAAAGAAGATTGATTGGTACGTTTGCTTCATCTGTTACATCTCTATCATCCAGATCTAGATCTACCGTGGAATTTTCGTCCGAGTCAGAACTGTGTTCGTAACTCTCTCCAGCTAACTTCAAAGCTAGTTTATGGGATTCTCTGCAACTTGGACAATGCTTTTCGGAACAATGGGAACATGTCTTTAGAATGGTCTCTTCATAGCATATACTACAGCACAACAGTTCCGGTTGTTCAGGCGGGCGAAGCTGAACAAAGTAATTGTCAAGTAAACCATTCAAGCCTTTCCCGTCGAGGATTTGTGTCTGGCGACAGACTGGGCACTTTATCTCTGTGGAATTGTCAGATTTCTTTATATAACCGTGTAGACAAGGTTTGCAAAATGTGTGACGACATCGCAGAATTTTGGGCTGGAAGAAGTCGTCCCAGCAAATGGCACACATGTTCCCGTCCTCGCATGTTTCTGCCATTATCCCTTGAATTTCTAAAGAAAAAGTGAATAGTTCAATTTAACGGGAAATCGAATGCCGTCTGAATGTGATTTTGACGAATAGAGATACAAACGTTTACATGATCATTAATTGCTTTCAAAATCTGTTCAAAGTCTTTACCTCATACAAAAATATCCTGATTGCTCGTCCGTAGTATTTAGTTTACATGAATGTCACAGAACATGATTAAAGAATTCCAAAGCTATGTCATTGTATACATCAATACAGACACACTTAATGACCGTTAATGTCAAACGAAAGTAGGAAATCTAAAAAGAAAATTTCCGGCTATATCTTTTTTTTATATCATGAACATAAACAGTACTGATAAATGTGATTGTGTATTATTCCTCAGTTTACCTGTACTTCGGGATCCTAACGAGTAGTTTACAAAAGTTTTCGTCACCGTTTTTTATGCATAGGGATTTTATACAGTCAAGGTGAGATGTTTACACCCGAGTGATTTGATACACGAAAATCCCCAACACGAAACGAAAGTTGAAAATACTATTAGTTTACGTAAGTACAATTATCATTTATGCATATTATCTTATTCTTTTGATTTAAACAATATTTTATTCACAAATAAGTGAATGGGATTGGACAACAGGCACAGCCTATTTTGTACATACAGCGATTGTATGACATGTATTTTGTGTCTGACTAATTACATATGTATTACAATGAATATATAACTGTTCACGAAGTGTTAATTTTCCTTCAGGTTGAATTTGTATTATGGAGATAGAAGATGCCAGAAAGTGTTCCATTTGTCTGGATAATTTCCGATGTCCTAAGATGTTGCCATGTAAACACTCATTTTGCAAGCGATGCATTTCTGGTTACCACAAGCAAAACAACTCGGATAACGAATTCCGTTGTCCACTTTGCAGAACCTTGCTAAATTTACCGGAAAACGGAGTGGCTGGATTTTGGGATAACTATTTTATCCGAGACATTTTCCCGGACCGCGTATGTGATCTCTGTAATGCTGAGGAAGATGACGTGGACGGCTGCTATTATTGTGGCAAGTACATTTGCTCCTTTTGTGCACGTGATCACGTTTGCAAACGATCACACCGAAGGCATGAGAAAGTATCACTGTGGGATTCCGATTCCAGCTCTGACACTAACTCAGTATCTAGTGAAAGTGAAGATGATACAGTTCCCTTTGAATTTCGCAAACATGGACCAACAACCATTGTAAAGACTGTTTTCTCAAATATTGGTTTACAAATATCTGAAGAAGATTGTGTATCGTGCATATTTCCTGTGTCAGACAACTTAGCGGCATTTCTTACATTCGGTGGTTTTACTTGTCATTATTTCGACACCCACGATGGTTCGGTGACACGTGAGGTGTCAGTTGCTGATGGAGCCACCGATTTGTGTGGAACAGGAGAAGGCACGGTCTTTACATTGATACGAAATTGTTCACTGATAATTAAAACAATCGGGAATGATCAAACTTATACGTCAGTCATTGCTATTAAGGATTGTGATCCTCTGAAAATACGTCCGATTAAAAATAATCGCATTCTAATTTTAGGAATTGGGAAAAAATCTTCCCTTGTTGCTCAAATCTTAGACGTTTCCGGTGAAGAACTGGACCGATTTAACTTAAATGTTGAATTCTACCCTCATTCGGTCGCAATCAATGGTAGCTGTACTGTTATGTGCATATCGTACGCAGAAATAGACTTTGTAGATATCAGAGACATACACGGTCATCTAATCAAAAGATACGCTGGGTGCCCCCTAGAGCAAACTGAAGAGAAATTTAAACCAATGTCTGTGACATCTTTCACAGATGATGGTTTTCTGGTATTGAATGGGACAACTAAAACAATACACATCCTTTCACCTGCTGGAGAATGCATGGGAGTTCTCATTTGTGAGGACTGCGAAAGTCCATGCAGTGTTCACGTCGACAACGCCAATAAAATCTGGGTAGGGGACAGCCAGGATGGTACCCTAAAAGCGTTTACCGTGGACACGTACTTTAATATATTTCCGGGCCCCGAAAACAATATAGAAAACTTGAAATTTAAAAAGGGAGACGATCATTCTTATTTTCATCGAAAAACTCCTTTGCTCTCTTCGAGACGACGTCGTCTTGAACCTCTCTTGAGCTTCTCTAGAGGATTTCGAGATTCGTCTGACGAAGATTTTCCTTAATATTCATGTATAGATAGATATGATGTGTGATATAATACTTCAATACTTGTGAGCAGAAGTAGGTTGAAATGCATTTGCTTTGTCATCATCATTGTTTACATGAATTCAGGCTATTCCTCAGCAGCTGCACATAATGCATGCACTACAAACAGCTTATCCACTGTTGGATATCAATCACTCCAAACAAAATCTTTGTACATTTTTATTTTTATGAAATAAAATACCACAATCATCAGTGCATCTATTGTTGTTTCTGTGTGTAAATCTTATTATATCATGTAGTGAGTAGACTAAATATTTGAGTTCTTGAAATAAAGATTATCTTTATTTTAAACCGTTCGGAATATACCTGAAGTAAATGTACGAGTGAATTCTTTACTAAAATTCTTCTAACATGTGATAATTAGTCTACAGTAGTTTATATATAATTAGTATGGTGATAGTTAATTAGTCTACAGTAGTTTATATATGATTAGTATGGTAATAGTTAATTAGTCTACAGTAGTTTATATATAATTAGTATGGTAATAGTTAATTAGTCTACAGTAGTTTATATATAATTAGTATGGTGATAGTTAATTAGTCTACAGTAGTTTATATATGATTAGTATGGCGATAGTTAATTAGTCTACAGTAGTTTATATATGATTAGTATGGTAATAGTTAATTAGTCTACAGTAGTTTATATATAATTAGTATGGTAATAGTTAATTAGTCTACAGTAGTTTATATATGATTAGTATGGTAATAGTTAATTAGTCTACAGTAGTTTATATATAATTAGTATGGTAATAGTTAATTAGTCTACAGTAGTTTATATATAATTAGTATGAAATTCTTCTAACATGTTATTGAAACTCGAAATTTCGTAAATCCTTATCCCACTGTCATCCATATTCCCGACGCAGATTCTGTTTTCGTCATCAACGTGGAGTGCACATGGCCGTTTAGAGCCTTCTAAGTTCTTCGTTAAAACATAGCCCTGGAAATCTCCGTTTGAGGACAACACATGTAGCATACCGTCCAATATGTTTGCCACAATAATGTTTCCTTCGGAATCGTGGCATAAAGCAGAAGGCAAAAATTGAGAACGATCCCATTGTTCCAATCCAAAATTTCCGTCGTACAATGAAAGGATGACGCCATTTTCTGAAAAGACGAAAACGCAGTGAGAGTCTTTGTCAGCCACGCATATTTTGTTACTTGTGCTGACTGATATCGATACGGGGAATTTCACAAATAATCCATCAGCACTCTGTACGATTTCTCTAATTAGTTTTCCATGCTGGTCATAGATGATAATTGCCCCATGTTCATTACCATCTGACTGATGATAAGTCGGGCCACCGGAGACTATACGTCCATCTTGGAAGCATGACAGAGAGAAGGGCTGATAATGCGAGCTATGTGTAAAGACGCGAGTGTCGCTTTGACAATCCTTTCTCCAGATAATTCTGTCTCCAACACTTGAGTACAATAAATCACCGTTAGGTGCATATATAATATCACTTACACCATCCTGGAGGGAAAATCTGTTGATTTCCCTTCCCATCATATCGAATTCAACCACTTCCGGACCAAGATTAAGGAGAACCGAATAACTGTCGCATCCACTCCGACGTATACAGCGAATCGGAAATAGTCCACTGTCACCGTGATCGAAAGCACTATACATAGATTGCACGTTAAAAGACGATACGAGTGATGCATTGAGTTGCACTTTCATTGGATGACTGGACAGAAACACTGGGGTCGGCGTTTGAAATTGAAAGTCGTCTGAGTGGTCTGCTTCGATGATATCGTCTCCATCTGAAGTGTCATTGCTACAGTCTACCCCGCTTAGTTTCATCGCAAGTCGATGAGATGCACTACAGTCCAAGCATAGGTGTTCCGAGCAATGCTGACATGCTTTTAGGCGAGCTTCTGTTAGACAAACACTACAGCTGAATAGTGTCGGTATCGATTTGTCTTTTAGTGGGACAAAGTAATTGTCTAGTAATTTATCGATGGCCTCTTCATCTAAGTAGAAAACTTTACGGCAGAGAGGACAGGCTATTTCGCCATGCATTGTTGCAGTGTTGAACAAATTGACAATGCAGGATTTGCAGTAAGTATGGCGACATGGTAGAAATTTAGGATTTTTAAAATCATCACAGCATATGGGGCAAATAGGTTTATCAATCCGTGAATTGTGTGCCATTCAGCAATACGGGCCTGAAATGAAGTCAAATGTGGTCAAAGTTAACATAATGTTTACTTCCTTTCCTAACTCTTAATTGAATAATTTTTTTTTACAATGCATTCATAGCCTATATCTATACTTACTTGCTATTTTTAAAAATACACGGTACACACTCTCACTTAACTGGGCTTATTTCATCCATACATGAATACAACTCATAACTAATATAGTGATTGGCGTGAAAATTTTCAGTTTGGCAAGAAAATGTATGCCTATTGTATCAGTTCATAGTTAAAGTAATTCGATCGATATCACAAATTCTCAACATGTTCATGAAAATCCCTTGGTATAATTATAGAAGCACATACCTTTACCATCAGTTAGGGCTAATTAGTTGTAGTTTCACAACCCAACTTTTAATTGTACCTTTCCTAACATTGAAAATTTTCGAAAACTTACCAGGAGTCATTTTTTTTTAAAATTAGGTTGCGTTTCTGAGGTGACTGTTACGGGTTAAGTTTATTTCGCTGAAATGTTCTGTTTTTAGAGTTTCATTGTACTGATTTATTTGTAGTTTCATTGTATTGATTTATTTGTACTTCGCAATTCTACGTTTCTTAAACATGAAAATCCTTCTCTAAATTTTCAATGTTATAGATGTAAATTCATAATCGAAACATCAGATTTTTATAAACATTATATGTTTGTTAAAAATCCTAAATTACCTTTCATTGAAAATTATCAAGTAAACATCAGATATAATTATAAAGATTAATTACAATTCACACCATGCTTGAGAATTGGATAATTATATTTTTGCTGTTTAATGATACACGTATTGCTAGAATAGTTGACATCTCCTCTGCTGTTTAATGATACACATATTGCTAGAATAGTTGACAAAATCTCCTCTTGATTTAAAAGGGCATTAGATGTCATTTTTGTCAACAAAAATTCAATTCAATGAACATTGCTCTATATCATATATTTCAGTAATAACACCGGTATTTAATTATTTCAAACACGTTTTACCCTCAAAAGCAGGTACATGTATGTGTAATTTTGGTGATTAATGTCTTCCAAAACATTAATTCTTCCTTATATATCCCTTTACTTAATAGCGGGGATTTAACTTAGTTTTATTAGGTTTCTCTTATTTTTGTACAAAATTACAAAATAATTTTTTTTTATTAGTCATTGATATATATTCCTATGCCATTGAGAGATTTTGAGAAAAAATTGTTGTCATCATTTTCACAGCTTATTGTCCCTTTAAAATGAAATACCGGGTATGATATGAAAGATTTAAAATGAAACACCTCGTGTAATATCAAAGATTTTGGGATGTGCACAGTGGCGGTTATTAGTGCTATAATTTCATATGGAATCGGTGCATGTATACATTTGGCAGAGACCTGTCTTACATTTCAGGAAATGAAGCAGTAAGTTCTAAAACCATTATGGCGTAGATAAAGCTTCTGCACAGGGTAATGATGATACGGATGCCTGTTATAATGTAACAACCAGATGTAAAAATCATAGACACCACACGAGTGTAATATTTGATGTTTACCTCATACCGAAAGTTTTGTTAAGGCCTATATTTTGTGGCGGATGAATTTATTGAAGATCACAAAAAAGGCTGAAAGCTTTATTTCATCTGCAGTATCTAAACAGCTGGAACAGACATTTTCCGTTACAAGAACTAAAAAAGTATCAATTGCTTACAAATGTTCAGGTGGATTCTAAGCAATGGGATTTATATGATTCAAATTATATCATATTGAATATTTTGTAACATTTGACTTACTTGACTTGTTCCTGTTCGCTCCGTGGGGAGCATAGAGCCGCATAATTTCTTTTTATTTATTTATTGGGGGAGTGGGTTAATATTTACATCTCCAATATTTTTTGCTTTTGGTGTCTTTACAATTTGTGATGATAGCCATTTCCTCATGGGTGCGCCACAGTGATGATAGCCATTTCCTCATGGGTGCGCCGCAGTGATGATGGCCATTTCCTCACGGGTGCGCCGTAGTGATGATAGCCATCTCCTCATGGGTGAGCCGCAGTGATGATAGCCATTTCCTCATGGATGCGCCGCAAACATTGCGCGTGTGAATCTTCAAAGCAATCTCTACCCAGAGTTGTCGTTCCTTGCTCTCACTTACACCTATGTCAACGTCTCAAGGGTAAGATTTTTGTAAAATGGCACGTATGCTCTAACAAAGTATGGTTTTGACTTCAGTTACAAAAATATACGTAAATAAATAAATAAATACTGACCAGATGTCAAGTCTTTTTGTGACACAAGAAGCATTGATTTGGGTTGAAACGTGGATATTAGGTTGTTCTATTGCACCAAGCCTATACATAGGTACATGAAGAATGTATAGTAATGGAAAAAAAATCTACAAATAGTTTCTTGTCCTACATTTTCTCAATATTTTACAAAGTAGTTCTTAGTTTTATTAGCCATAAAAAAAGTGGACATTTTTGTGAGTGCAAGAAACGATAACTCTGGGTAGAGATTGTCTTCAAAGGTATAGTAAATGTACGTCTATGTTTGGGGGGTGGGGGGGGTCTATAGAAATTAAAATAGAATGTAATATAAAAAATCAAATTCATTAGGGTATGAGCTGCAACATGCACATGCAATGCTTCACACAGGCATACTTTTCATAGAGCGTTGACAATATACCCCGGTACCTCGGTTTGAAGCTTTGCAGTTTTCAAAAATTAAATTTATTTCTTGAAGGGGGATTATCTGTAATTTTGTCACCAAAAATTGAATTCAATGAAAATTGCTCCATATTATATGTTTCAGTAATATCACCAGTATTTAAAATTATTTCAAACACTTTTACACTTCAAAGCAGGCATTTTGGTAATTGAATAATTAATTAATTATTGTCTTACAACAATAATTCTTCCTTATATATTTCGTGACACTAAAAGCGGTTATCTAACGTGGGTTTATTAGGTTTCTCTTCTTTTTGTACAAAATAAATGTTTTATAAGTCATTAATATATATTCCTATGCCTTTGCGAGATTTTGAGAAAAAAATTGGTTGCCATCAGTTTCACAGCTATAATGCCCTTTAAATAAACACGCATAAATCAGGGGAAATAGCACGTGTTGATAATAGACAAAAATCTAAATTTCCGACATGAATTTTTATTTTCTCTATACAATGTACATTTATTTAGTATAAGCTCACGACAAATGCTACCTGTGAAGTTTTAAAGAACATTTGCTCACATTAGAAGTAGATATGATAGGTCCAAAAAATACATGGAGAAGATTTTGTAACTTCTTCCAGCTAATTACTATTATCATTGTCAATATTTCATCTTTTTGCACTAAGTCATCAGTGTTCTATATGATATATATATATTCAATTCATCTTGAAAAAATAAAATATCCATCCGTATTATGTATCATTTTGAATTCCTTAGGTGGCCTCTACTCTAGCTCACATATTTCTATATAGAATTTAAAATTTCGTATGAACGTAAATTGTTGGCTTCGTTCAGATTTCTTCAATATAATTCACGCACCTGTAGGTTACT
Organism: Ostrea edulis; assembly: GCF_947568905.1. Taxonomy (NCBI): domain Eukaryota; kingdom Metazoa; phylum Mollusca; class Bivalvia; order Ostreida; family Ostreidae; genus Ostrea; species Ostrea edulis. Next base: position 25,839,355 of record NC_079165.1, on the reverse strand, counting down.
TACATTTGTACTTCGCTGTAATTGATTTCTCTATCAAAGCTGATTGAGTTACAGTTTATTTTCGTTACAGCTGTCATCTGACAACAATTTGTTTTACGTGTAGGCCTACATGTATACCTTAATGCATTGAAATTTTTTCTACAATATTCTGGGTAATTTTGTATACTACGCATAATCCAGCAAGTTTTATGAAATGTTATTGAAGAAATAAATTTCGTTTATGAAAAATACACGAGGGCATGAACTGCGAAGTACTCCGTGAAGAGTTAGCGGTTACGTGAAGCGTTAGTGGTTACGTGAAGCGTTAGCGGTTACATGAAGCGTTAGTGGTTACGTGAAACGTTAGTGGTTACGTGAAGCGTTAGTGGTTACGTGAAGCGTTAGTGGTTACGTGAAGCGTTAGCGGTTACATGAAGCGTTAGTGGTTACGTGAAACGTTAGTGGTTACGTGAAGCGTTAGCGGTTATATGAAGCGTTAGTGGTTACGTGAAGAGTTAGCGGTTACGTGAAGCGTTAGTGGTTATGTGAAGCGTTAGTGGTTACGTGAAGCGTTAGTGGTTACGTGAAGCGTTAGTGGTTACGTGAAGCGTTAGCGGTTACATGAAGCGTTAGTGGTTACGTGAAGCGTTAGTGGTTACGTGAAGCGTTAGCGGTTATATGAAGCGTTAGTGGTTACGTGAAGAGTTAGCGGTTACGTGAAGCGTTAGTGGTTATGTGAAGCGTTAGTGGTTACGTGAAGCGTTAGTGGTTACGTGAAGCGTTAGTGGTTACGTGAAACGTTAGTGGTTACGTGAAGCGTTAGCGGTTACGTGAAGCGTTAGTGGTTACGTGAAGCGTTAGTGGTTATGTGAAGCGTTTTTGTTCATACCCTCATGATGCACGTGTTTTCAAAAATAAAATTTATTTTCACATTTTCATTTTACTTTTATTTCTATTTGAAAATTCCCAGCCGTTAGAATAGTAGTAATTTATTTATCAAAATTCTTACGCACATTGTTCACCTTCATGGGTGGTCATATCACTTGGTAAAGAAACATTGAAAATGGAAATAGACGTATTATAATAACCCTATACAAGTATACTACATTATGTATTTTGATTAACACCATAACTAAATCGTAATGTGCAGGGTTTTACAAGATTGTACCTATAAGTATACGTGGTAACTGTAGTCTGATGTATAAACGGCCTAGTACATGTCCTAACAATTGAATTCACACAGACACAGTAAATGATGTACATGTATTTAGATATAGAAATACAGAACATTTCAATGTAATAAATATACGTACATACAAACATCATTTAAGACAGCACAATCTAGTTTATACTCGCGTAGAAAATGAATCTGATAATTTTTCTCATTAATCCGTGTTTGAAAAGAAAATATAACCCATGACTCAGCAAACGTTTTCCGTCCATAATTGTATTGTGGAAAAAATATACAATCTTGAATCATGAACGTGTACGAACTCATGCCACGTGTAATAAATTATGTAAGCTCTCTGTTCTGTTTATTATAAGCTTTCTACTTCCTCAGTAGTTCTATTTATTATAAGCTTTCTACTTCCTCAGTAGTTCTATTTATTGTAAGCTTTCACCTTCTTCAGTAGTTTTATTTATTGCAAGCTTTCCACTTCCTCAGTAGTTCTATTTATTATAAGCTCTCTAGTTCCTCAGTAGTTCTATTTATTATAAACTCTCTACTTCCTCAATAGTTCTATTTATTATAAGCTCTCTACTTCCTCAGTAGTTCTGTTTATGGTATCCTGCATCACGCTCCGCACTTTGTGTATTAGATCATTGACATCATTTAAAGTCAGTCCTTTTGTTGGAATGGGCGGAAGACACGTCACAATCACAGAGCCTGTTAATGAAAACGTCATCCCAAAGATCAAAAGGAATAATTTGTGGCAAAAGTGATGTTAACATTGTGAATGTATCCAATAATTATAGATATTTTACCTTTTTTGAAAATTTTCTTTTTCTTGTCGTAAAAATGACGGTAACTGGACGCAACAACGGGGAGGATTGGAATCTGCAAGGGAGGTTAAGAAGTCGGGATGTTATATAAGCTTCATGTAACAAACGGGCACTTATATCGATAGGAGGCTTTATTATTATATAACAGTACTTTTATATTGTAATTAGGCCTCCTAGCGATATAAGTGCCTGTGGTGTAACAATACGCACATTGATAACCGCCGGGTATCATTTCTAAAGCAAAAACATAAAGCTACCTGTCCGTTAATCGCCATCACAAAGGCACCCTTCTTGAATGTTACCTACCTGCCCGTTAATCGCCATCACAAAGGCACCCTTCTTGAATGGTAACATTTCCTCCCCCATGTGACGAGTGCCTTCTGGATAGAACTGTGGTTTTAACTGCAAGAGATAATATTGATTTCATTATGTTGTGAATATTGTTTTAATCTATTCCAAGTTCTAAATACTGATAATCAATGAAGACCCTTTGAATATTCATCGGGTATCTAACTTCTTTTGGACACTAGTAGCTGAGAAGTCAACAGTAATTAAAGAGATAAAAGTTGAAGAAGTTGACTATGTGTTATGTGCTTCACATTAATCGCACGTGCATTCCTAATGCCTCTGTACCTTTTCCTTAATGACTTTATCTAGAGCATTATTGAGTGATTCTTTCGCTCTCTCGGGATTTTTCCTATCGACAAATATAGACCCACTACAATAAAAGGCAAGTCCGAGTAGTCCCGAGGCGTACAGCAGGGATTTCTTCAGGATAACCGTGGAACCTTTATAATTCCCAAGGTGGACCATAACTAAAATAAATTACAGCACAAAAATGAAATTAAAGTACCTTAGATATAGCATTGATCAACATAGAGATGCAGAGCAGTAGCTCTCTGGAGCAAAAATGGAATATACCAACTTATATTTTTACTGCCCCCCCCCCCCCCCCAACGAATTTTATAAAAATGTGGAATGATATGGGATAAAATATATAATAAAAATTTGTACTATTCATGAACATTACGTATTCCAAATTTTAAAAAAGCATATTGATTATGGTATATCGTATAGTACCTTGATGTACTACTGTTGGTACTTACAATTACCATCCAGGGAACTTTGATGATTGGATACGATGACACATGCGAAGTCGTCCTCCAGGATTTGCTGGCCCCTCACTATGTACTTAGTTCCGATGAGATATTTGTTGGCGAGTTTTACTCCTATGCTAAAGAACCTAGGAGATAATAAGAATCGTAATATCATTAGCAATTAGCTCTTCTTGTTCGTGTTGCGAACTACGCGGATCTAGAGATCTAATTTTAATTTTAAATTAAATAGATCATGATTATAATATTTCGTAAATTTACCCATTCAGCGTTCTCTCTCTCTCTCTCTCTCTCTCTCTCTCTCTCTCTCTCTCTCTCTCTCTCCCTCTCTCTCTCTCTCTGTGGGGGGGGGGGGTCACTATTTACACCACCACTCTGAAAACAATTTACACGATACCTCTTCTTCATATATAACATTATTTAACATGTAACGGAAGGATGCCCCTCTGTCACAAATTATATCCCACCATCTTGTGAATCACAGTCTTCCTATTCGTAATTCTTCTCGTACAAAGCTTCTAATAGCCTACCATTGTTTAACATTTTATCTTTAAATGAACTCGTGTAAATAAACCTGATATACATGTATAAAGCTGTTTATACGAGTTATCATGCAATGATCAGAGAAACGAATGGACTTTGGAATCATTTGTCAACACACACACGAAAAAAAGTATACGATATAATAATATATAACAAAATATTTAGAAAATATTTGTAGTAGCTATATACAATATACCTTCTGTTGGTAGGAATTCTTCCATAGAATAACGAAGAAATTATAGGAATTAATGAAAACACCTGCCAACTCAAATTGGCGATGAAGTGTTTTGCAAAAAATTGAATTTTATCGAAGAATATCCATGTCAATATCCCCACGCTCAATGAAGTGATGAGCACCGAATAAGAGATCCCAAATATCCCCTCGCTCTCCATCGCCCTGTTTGTTTGTCATACACACATAATAAAACAGCCCGATCGCATCCACGTGGAGATTGTTTGCTTTTTTGATTTACACCTAGTGTTGGCACAGAAAACGTGAATCACATCAAGCAAAGATTAAATCATGGGTACAACGTACGCGATATCAGTCCCTCGAGTCGTGAAGGGTTAAGAATACGGAAGTCTCTGGTTCTCAGCGTGTATATTGCCCGCAGGGTTGATGTACATTGTATACATCAGCTGTGTATGTGTGTTTATAAGAACATACATAATGTACATTACTTCTTTAATGTTATGTAACTCCCTACTGCGTGTGTAACATTATGTGTATACCTCCGGAGTAGCATTTACCTTCGTCATGCCTTTAAATAGGTGTTTGACCTACCTTATCGTTTTGGTCAGGTCAATCAAATCTTATGATGAAATGTTAAGTTGAAAATAGGTCATAGAATTTACTCTCTGTCGGATGATACATTGTGTATCAGTTACTGGTATTGGAAGCTAGAAAGGGGTCTGTTTTCCTCGTTATAAGACATCAGATTTACATGTGTATCTATGCCGTATACAGAAATTGGGTACATCAGTGGTGGATTTTAGGGAGAGGGTACCTCCTTTTTTGTCGGGTTTTGAACAAACTTTAATCTGCACTTCCTGAAAATGCTTACATATTTTAAAATATGAATATTCAAAGCCCTGATGTTGTAGAGGAGAATTTTTTTCTTACATATTCCCATGTAAAACTTTGATTCCCAATTGTGTCCCCACCCAACCCCCGCAAACCATGCCACAATTTGGACAAACTTGAATCTGCAACACAGTGTACCAGCTGGGGAAGCTTACATTTTAATATAAGTAGCCATGGCATAGTTGTTCTAGAGGAGATTTCTCCTGTATATCCCCATGCAAAACTTTTATCCTCTAATGTGGTCCAATCCTAACCCCTGGGACCATGATTTCAATAAACTGGAATCTATACTGTCAGGAAGCTTTCATGTTTGTTCAAACTTTTCTGACTTAGTGGTTCTTGAGAAGATTTTAAAATGATCCCATCCTATTTTTGCCTTTTCTTGTTTATCTCCCCTTTGGAGGGAGCACGACATTTCACTCGAACACATCTGAATCCCCTTTTTATGACAATGACAATCTCTTTATTCTCATAAACTAATTTACATCAGGCTAGAGAACATATAAGATACATACATATATAAAATACAAATCGGCACATACGCAATTAGTAAACCTTTAAAACCAAAACTGCTTCAGGAACTCGAAAACTATATAGACTTATTACTGGTCTGAAGCTTCCGGATAAAAGCGCCCATATTTTAGCGTAAATTAGGGACTACCACAGGCACCTGAAGTGAGGATAGTGTGCGTAGATTGTATATATACCCCTTCCCCCTCTACCCAATGAAAAAATAAATATATCTACCATGCACCAATCGTTTATATCCAAATATATGTGATTTCCCCGCCGATCACCTTTATAAGTCGTTTTAATCAGTTTCTGCAAGCTTTCGAGATGACCACTTGTGAGGTATACTAATCATTAACATATATACATGTGTATTAGTGGTCAAGGGTACTGAAAGTTTATTATAAGCACTGTCTATATAAAATGTACAAAATCATTATAAACTATTTTATAAATTTAGATTAACTTCAAGTATGTGCGGTAGTGGTAAGCAATTTGTATGTGCGGTAGTGGTAAGCAATTTGTATGTGCGGTAGTGGTAAGCAATTAGTATGTGCGGTAGTGGTAAGGAATTTGTATGTGCGGTAGTGGTAAGCAATTTGTATGTGCGGTAGTGGTAAGCAATTTGTATATGCGGTAGTGGTATAAGCAATTTGTATGTGCGGTAGTGATAAGCAATTTGTATGTGCGGTAGTGGTAAGCAATTTGTATGTGCGGTAGTGGTATAAGCAATTTGTATATGCGGTAGTGGTATAAGCAATTTGTATGTGCGGTAGTGGTAAGCAATTTGTATGTGCGGTAGTGGTATAAGCAATTTGTATATGCGGTAGTGGTATAAGCCATTTGTATGTGCGGTAGTGGTAAGCAATTTGTATGTGCGGTAGTGGTATAAGCAATTTGTATGTGCTGTAGTGGTAAGCAATTTGTATGTGCGGTAGTGGTATAAGCAATTTGTATATGCGGTAGTGGTATAAGCCATTTGTATGTGCGGTAGTGGTAAGCAATTTGTATGTGCGGTAGTGGTATAAGCAATTTGTATGTGCTGTAGTGGTAAGCAATTTGTATGTGCGGTAGTGGTAAGCAATTTGTATATGCGGTAGTGGTATAAGCAATTTGTATGTGCGGTAGTGGTAAGCAATTTGTATATATGCGGTAGTGGTATAAGCAATTTGTATATATGCGGTAGTGGTATAAGCAATTTGTATGTGCGGTAGTGGTAAGCAATTTGTATGTGCGGTAGTGGTAAGCAATTTGTATGTGCGGTAGTGATAAGCAATTGGAATATCCAGTTCAACCAACTTGTCGCTGAATTTTCGCATTTTCTGAGGTTTTCGTGATCTTTTATTCATGTATGTGTACGATGCGCAGATGTGTGCAGATTCTTTCATTAAATGGGGATGTTATCTAGCGCACATGTATAGATATCGGCCACTTGACATGTTTGAAGTTTGTCGTCTGATAAACTGATTAAGTATAGGCCTAAACTTATTATAGGATACATTAATCAAAGTACATGTACTCCTTCTTACTTACACGTGTGGCAGTCAGACAGGTTTGATCATCATGGGCCAGATAACTCAGTTGGTAGAGTTTCTAACTAGAAATTCAGGGGCCCGGGTTCGAATCCTGGTCTGCCGGTTCTGTTGCGTCTGGGGAAAAATCCCTTCCTGTTACACACGATATTTTCTTCACCCAAAATGTATTTCTCTCGGAAATAAATTTGATAAATATTTACTATCCTTCATAAATTCATGTACATGTTAGAAAGTCATTTCTGAATATTAAGGACGTACTCTACATCGTCATAATGGCTGACTTCCTTTTACATGGATGAAAATATAAATATCAGCAAATTTTGTCTATTCATTTAAAATATTATTACATAGCTAAGTATTGAGTAGCTCAGTAGGTTAATTAGCACGTCAACTGTTGAACTGTGGATCGCGGGTTCAAGTACAACAGAGAGTTTTTAAAAAAAAATTCAGATATTGCTTTTTACTAAAACTACATTTTTTGACTAGGCCTAAATAAAGTATTTGAAAGTTTTCAATTTCTCTGGTGTAGCATTCCAGCTTAAACTTCATCTTCCATGTGACATAAAATATCAATCGTAACTAGTCGGCTATTTTCATAACCCCAAATGAGCGTGATGCGATTGATAAAACATGTGACAGCTTTAGATATATATGGCATCGGGATCGTCCTTCACAGTATTCTATAGCACGTGACCGGGAAAAATGAAAGGTGGTGTAATTTTTCTGTCTCTGAGTTTGAATTTTTTATTTATTTGTGGTCACTCCGTTCCCTTTAAGGAGCTGTACATAGATCAGTACGTAGATCATTACAACCTCGTTTCATTTGGCGAACGCACATTCAAAGAAAGATATCTAGTGCAAGGTTTGTACTGTTCTGTAGATAGTCGATAGTTGTCAATGGTAGGCCTATTCTAGACTTATTGATTACATTATTTTTCTTGTGATATAATCAAAATTGAGCTTAACTACTTTTTCGGTCTTATTGTAAATGATTGAATTGAAAAGGTTATCGGGATTATATAGGTGTTATGATTTTTCAATTATAAACCACCACACAAATGACATATATACATAATTTTTGACACATTGAAAATAACACTATTCCACATATATGTTATACATATATGCTAATAGCACCTAGATCCCAGATATTACAACTTTTAAAGCTATGCAAGTATTGGATTCATGTATGCAAACATTTTTTCCTGAGATAAACTGCATGTTCAGAACTTGAGTTCTCTGGGGGAATTGGACTTAGAATACAGATCCACCCCTAAAAGCATTAATTTACAGCACAACGTTTATGTATTGCTACCTCAACAATTTTATGTAAAAAAAATTCTTAACAAATTTCCCCACTACACTTCATAGGTGCTTCTAGGCTATTGATGAATGTAAAACTAAAGGAAATAATTTTCCAGAAAAGTTGTAGGCCGTTACATCTGTAACAGAAACAAATTTGAAATGTAATAGCAGTGTATGATATTTCTTCTCTTGATAATAGTATAGAATTGCTGGAAATCATATGCTTGGCATTACTATTCGGTACTTTCATTAAGTGTCGATTTCTCTTTGACTTTCTTTGACCCTTTTTATACAGTAAATTCAACATTAAAGAAGCATTTACTTCCATAGTCATGTTTGCTGACAGTGATTTTTAAAGACCCATTTTAGGTCTGAATATCGGCCCTTTTCCCTCCCCAAATTTCTGATATTTTCCCAATTTAACCTGCACTTTTCCCAATAATAAAATCTGGGGGTAATGTATAAGGTGAAAATCAATTTCAATGTGAATAATTTACAAATGCCTTAAAGCTGTATGACCCAATGTTCATGTATTATTTTTGTGCATTATTACTTTAAAGCAGATCAATTACTTTATAAAGTTATTAACTTTCCCTTAATTACATGCTTGAAAACTTCTGCATGTAAAAGAAAACAGTGAGAATATTATTTAGAAAGTAAATAAGTGTGGTACATATATAAATCATCCCATAATAGACATCTATAAATAGACCCATGCGCGTCAGGGGAATCCCAACATGATGTATTAACTCGTCTAGTTTTAAGGCTGAAAGAGCGTAAAACAATGAATTACTAAGAGGTATTTGATATTTTCATTTCTATTAAACTTATGGCACGGTACTGTTGTAACAAAATACACAGCTTTACACAGATAAAACCACCGCTGATCTGAAAGTTTGAACTTGTCACGTGACTATCACTTGAAATGGCAGTGACGCGGTTATTTGTAAACATCGATTTAAAATCAAATAATTTGGGTTGAAACAGGTGAAATAATGTATGATATGTAATACAGCCTCATAACTACATACGTGCGATGATTTAATAGCATTTTTACGAGATGGAAAAAAATATTGTAATTCGGACCATACAGCTTTAACAAAGATGCATCAATTTTTTTGTCCATCAAATCCTTTAAGATACTGTTCTAAATGTTTTATGTAATCAAGCATTTCTGAAATATTGACAAAATGTACATATAAATGTGGTTGATTATTTGAGGTTGCAATCATGTCTCACAACTCTAAATAGTACTTAAAGAAAATAAAGAAAAAAGATGATAAAGGACTTTGTAAAATTAACCACTTCTTCTCAAAATCACGAGCTAATAGTAATGCAGTACTGTCGCCAGGCCCACAGTGGGCTGTCAAATTGGAACTGTCGGTGGGATCATCATCCATTGCATCTGAAAACACCAAATGGGATGTTGGGATTGTATTGTCAAACAGTACTAGCACATTTATTAACATATCTATCAAAACAATTCTGTCAGATTCCAAGATACCCAGGACCATATCTGAAAACACTAAAAAAAATGGGTTAGATTTGTTGCTAGCATGGAAGATACCAGTTCTGATGTACATTGTCACCATGCAAATTAACAACAAGAGGAAGTACCTGTCATCTACTAGTGTCATGGAAATGAACTGCATTTCGGACTATCATGAAAGAGAACTCTTGTAAGTCTGAAGGAAAAAGAATTTTCACTGTTGGCAGATGAGATCACAGATCTAGCACACCGACGCCAGCTTTATGAAATCAGAAAACATTTCCTTGGATTTGTTAACTTAGACAGGGGTATATTGTAGAAGCAATCATGGAAGCAGTTAAATTGTTTTTAATAGCATAAAAAATTGATGTAATCATGATAATGATGAGAATCATTCTCCTTTGTCCCAATTGACTTTGAATGTATTACACACATGTATCTGTAATATTAAGGGGGGGGGGGATTTAATACAGGGAAGGAAATCTATATAATGATGACAATTATCAATCTCCTTTGACCTAATTGACTTTGAATGTATTTCATGTATGTAATTGTTAGTTTTCATTGGTTTGATATTAAGGAAATTTTTTGTTTAATAGCTAGGGTAGGAAATGCACATAATGATGACAATTATCAATCTCCTTTGACCTAATTGACTTTGAATGTATTACATGTATGTAATTGTTAGTTTTCATTGGTTTGATATTAAGGAAATTTTTTGTTTAATAGCTAGGGTAGGAAATGCACATAATGATGACAATTATCAATCTCCTTTGACCCAAATGGCTTTGATCGAATGTATTACATGTACATACTGTTAGTTTAGTTTTCATTGCTTTGATATTAAGAAGTACATGAACATTATGTAGTTTGTGTATATATACATTTTGATTACAGTGTCCCCCAAAACCTGTTGGCTAGAGATTCGGCTATATACTGTTATCTGGTTATAGATTCCACTCAAAGAATTGGAGTTTCAGTCTATTCCATTCAAAAACCAATTTGATGAAAATAAGATGTGTAGCAGATCAAAGGATCTGATTTTAATCAGATTGTTTCAAAGCACACACTGAGTTCAGATGGTTTTCTAATCTGGACTTGACTGGTTATAATTAGATAGTGAGTTTTGTCCCCAGAATCGCTTAGCTGAAAGTGACAGGTGTTGGAGAGTGTAAGTTTACAACTTCTCTAAATAGTGTAGATTTTTGTGATCGATATATACATTCAGTTGTTTCTTTCCTTACAGTTGTAAGTTTTGATTTGATATGGTACTGAATGTATGAACTTCACACATAGTGAACATGATTTACATTGTGAACTATTAATAAATTTACATTTGAAATGAAATTTATTTTTTAAAATAATCAATACTGCAAATTTTAAATAATGCAAAGGGTTTCCAAATATAAAAAAACCAATGGATCGTCTTTTGTTAGAATGTGGGTAATTAAGAGTCTACATTTTAAGGACTTGGCTACAAGAAGTTGTAATTGTGTATTGTTTTCAGTAGTGAGGTGTTTTGATTCATTTGATTAATATAAATGTAATTTACTATATCCTATAAGTTCATGATATGTTTTAAAACAACATGGAATAAAAATCATTTCGCTGTAAGGGTGGATTCATTATCGAAGTGTGTTCGCTGTAACATATTTTACTGTATATGCATTTAATATATACAGGAAAAAAACTACTACACAAATCTCTTTATGAATTTAATGTATTACGTAGTTGTTATATATACGTACAGGATCAAAAATCTTTTTATTCATCTTGAATTCTTGAGTTTGATTGACTTTTGAAATTTAGTCCCATTAGGACAGTTCTAGTTATGTCCAGGCCTACCATGATACAGGAACTTAGTAAGGTCTTATTCCTAAAGTCCTGTGGCTTTCAGTTCTGATGCAGAATGCGCTTCAAGCAACGGAATCGTCACTTTCTCTTTTCATGCCTGCAGGTCTGACTTTTCTCTTTTCATGCCTCAGGTCTGACTTTAGGATTCAAAACCACAAACATGTGGTTGTTGTTGTTCAAGTGGTATTTGATATATATCAAAACCTAATGTATATGTTATAGACAAACTGATGAACAGCAAGACAGACGGACGGACGGACCCAAATCTTCATGGCCACTTTCACTAAAGCATTAGGTACAAACATTTTAACAACTACAGTGTATTGTGAAGCAGGGGATATGAATTCAGTGGTTTTGTGTTCATGACATTGTTTGAATCATATGACTTGTCACCATGATAGAAGGTCCAAAGATCATAGAATTATGATTGACTTATATCAGTTAGGTGTTGTGGCCCATTCAAGATACAACATTTCTAAATGTTTACATGTACATTTTTGATACTGGGTCAGCTGACAGTGTTGGTATTAAATATCAATTTTTTTTTAAATTTAAACATTTGAATCTAATATATTCTATTAGCTAATTATCACAATTATTAAGTTTTTCTCATTAACAGGAGTTAGCTGTCACATATTTTCCTTCAGGCATTTGGAGTTGTCTCTCTTTAGCTGAATAAACTTATGGTTTCATTTCACCTGTAAACAAAGTAAGGAGGGGGTAGCTGGTTAACATAGAATCACCTTCTTGTTTGTCAGCTCTCAGTGGTCTATAAATGGAGCAAGAATGGCCACGTGGGAAGGAGCACAGGGTACTGCCACATGTAAAAGGAAAAAAAATTCAGCATGAATGAATAGGGAAAATATGTAGTGCATGGGGAGGGGGTCTCTGATGGAGGTCACAGGGGTGGATCAAGGAATTGAGGTGGGGGGGGGGGTGGCACAAGTTTATTAGGCAGGAGATCTGGGGGCCTGGATTTTACAGATTTTATAGGGCCTGAAATATGTCTTCCAAGTAGTCATTTTTCACTATTTTCTTTCATATCTGATAAGGTTAGATTAATAAAATGCAAATTTTAAAAGGATTTTTGGAAAAAATGAGAGTTCTCCTAATAAAAGTAATTCAATAAATCGAAAGATATTGTCATTTATTTCTCAGAGAGTGGAAGAAATTATTGCTTCTTTTACTGTTTGCATTTTCCTAAACAAGAGACCACGATTTACCTTAATTTTGAAAATTTTAGAAAGGGGGGGGGGGGGATGTGCCGGCAGCGACCCCCTTTAAATCCACCACTGGGTCCTTGAATAAAAAATGTTTTGAAAATGGAAAGAAACCCCAGATTTCATGAATTAGAATATTAATAAACATAATAAAAGTTACACATGAATGACACCTAAAGGCTTATAGAGCTAATTATATGGCCATATGCCTGGCGTGCGGTGTGCATCAACTTTTTGGAGAAAGGGCTATATCTCAAGAACCCCTTGTCCAATTTTTATAATTATTATTAAATGGATTTTGATGCATATCTTGGACACTTTTGAGCCTATGATCATCAAAAGTTGTCAGTTGATGGATCATGGGACCTTGAAGTGCGTCATGTGAAAAGTATTTCACCATGACCTACCTTCTGAATTTTATGGCTAATCATTTATGAATACATTTTATAATAATAATAATAATAAATTCTTTTATTTAGACAGGATAGCACAATTAGTACAAATGACTAGTTTACATTGTGATCCTGTATAAAACAGACACGGACAGATAAATGAGAGAATAGAAAAATAGATAACATAATATAAGATATATACATAAAATACACACACGATATCACTGGGGGGAAAATAAACATATACATCATATCTACATGTATATATCACTTATTGAGAAATAATGCTGCAAATATGCTGATTTAAAAGATTTAATAGAACCACAGCTTCTGACAGACTATATTTGGATTTTGGCGGCTATATTTGAATATTTCAGATACTATTTGACTTACAATCATCAAACTTTGTCAGTTGATGGATCTTGAGTCTTCAGAGTGTGTCGACCAAAAATTAGGTCACTGTGACCTACTTTTGGAATTTGATGTTTATATCTGAATATTTCAGATACTATCTGACTTCAATTATCAAACTTTGTCAGTTGATGCATCTTGAGTCTTTGGAGTGTGTCGACCAAAAAGTAGCTAGGTCACTGTGGCCTTCTTTTGGAATTTGATGGCTATATTTGAATACTATTTGACTTGTCATTTGATGCATCTTGAGTCTTCAGTGTGTCGACCAAAAGTAGGTCACTGTGACCTACTTTTGGACAGTTACATTTAAATTTTCAGGTACTATTTGACTTAACATCATCAAACTTTGTTAATTGATGAATCTTGGTTAGTGAGAATGTTTGCCGATTCTACAATGTGTCAGAAGAGCGATTCTAGGCCCATGGGCCTCTTGTAATTAAAATGTTTATGTGTCACTTTTCAATCGTAGAAACTCATCTGTAAATATTACCCAGACATGTCATAAATATTGATTTAGGATCTCAAACTGACTGGACCTGCAGTCTAGGATCTGTTTGCATTAGTGTGAAGTTTGTTATGATGCGACATTGTGGCACATTTATAAACACAATCCACACAAGGAATCTGACACTCAAAAAAACTGCATGTACATTAAGGAATGAAAAGTACTCATGTATTTGTGCATTTTCCATACATTATAAATTGGCATAATTAAATATTATAAATGTATGTGAACATAATGGATGTTTTTCTTATAAATTTTTTTGTAGATTTTTGAGTTTATAATTCAGTGATGTCATATGCATGTGATGACTTTAAGACCCCAATACTCATGCACAGAAGCCTCGAAGATAATGGAATTTTGGTGAAATTCTGTACACTAGCTGGCCATCAAAAAATCATGAAAAACGTCAACAAAAAATGATCAATAATATTTATCAAACAACTTATGTACAGTAGCATGTAATGTTATTATATATTATAAGCAGTGCAGCATTATTGATGCATATTTGGCACAATGCCAAATTACTATAGGGGTGGCCTACATGTACATGTTGATTGTTGAAACATTGAAAACAACTGGTGTAAATTTTCTTTGATCAAAAATATTTGTCATTTTAAGGAAAATATATAGACCAAATTAAAAGTTAACCCTAAATTTTCACATTATAAACACTATTTAGTAAATTATCCCATAAAGCTAAAAAAAAAATATATATCTTCACTAATTGTATCCATGAATTTGTGTACCGTGGCCCACAAAACAGAAAATATTATGAAACAATGAAAATTTCTTGACCATCATGAATTACGTGACATCTCTTGGCTTAACAAAAAATTCACAAAAAAAAAATCACTTTCCTATACTTTAGAATATTAGAATACCGATAATCAGAAATCATCGATTGTTGATGAAAAAATTAAGCTACCGATTCCAATGATCGATGATTTTTTTCATAATCGATCATCAGATGTATATACATTTCTTATACAGTCTGAAACAGACACTTCTAGAAACTTCAAAAGAATTAAAAGGTGCATCTCTATATACATGTATATATAGGAAATGCACAAACAACTTCACATTATAGAAAACACAACAATCAAACATAACTGCTCTAATTAATAAGTGAAGAAATGTGAAATAGAGCACAGAAAAATTTACTACACTGTGTAAGTGGATATCCACTCCTGCTCCTGTCCGGGGTTAAACTCACGACCTGTGAAACTAAATATTGTGGCAGCATGTGACCAGCATGTTAGACCTCTCGAACATTAAGTCAATGAAACTTGCTTTCTCGCCACACTGTTACTTGCTACACAGTCATTGAAAATGGATATTTGACATAACTTTAAGAGGATCATATAAGATTCAAGTGGATTTTGAAATATTATATATAAAGCACAAAGATTGCAATGAACTCTTAAATAAAAAGAACTAAATATATAATTATATTTATTTGTAAACTTATAAATATACATATGTAAATGAAAAAAACTCATGGATTATGCATTTTAAAAAGAAATATGTCTTCCGATTATAATTGGTAAAATCGCATCAGAAGCAGCAACCAATTCCAACTGATGATCAATTATGAAAATTAACTGTTGTCCCATCACTAGTAGGTACCCATGCAGGTCCCAGTTTTACACAAGTATGCATTACTATAGGGAAAGAATTTTGAATGGGTCTTAAAATCTTGTCAACTAAGAATTTAAATGGCTACAAAATTTTAATCTTCTTACATTTTATTGATACTCTCTGATATTACAGAAAGTGCACAAAGAACTCTAAATCTGTCACAGCCATTTTTGACCAAAGAATTGTTTCTTCTTCTTTTTTGATTGCCGCAGTAACTGCATTTCTGAATATATTGGATGGACGTTAAGTGTTTGATACTGAACAATTTAATTATCAGTAAAGGGCAAGGTCAAAAGTTCAATGTCTGACAAAAAACTAAATTCACATAATTTTCACCAAGACCCACCCACCCCTTTAAAACTAAATATGACGAATGGTTAAACGAATTGAATACAAGAAAAAACATATGATTAGACATAACACTCTGCATACCTTTTCTACTGTTTCTTCACAAATGAAAATTTACATTAAAACTATTAAATGTTCATTAAAATTTAATTTACGGTATTATGTGGTTTTTAACTGTCGCTTGTCTTTTTTTTTTTACCACTAAAGTGTAATTGATGTCGGATGACAGAAACTTACAGGAGTTTTTATCCCTCTAGCTCCCTCTAACTATTTGAATTTAGATTTTTATCCATTGTCAGTCTTTTGATCTCATCCCTAATGAACATTTGTTAGTTAAATTAGTTAATGACTATCCATTGCAAACAGCCAGGTTTGTTTCAGCCTATCTGTTAAGAAAAAAATATATCCATATTAGTAACAAAATGCATCTGAATGGAAATATTTACTTACATATAAAGACTGCTAATTTAAAATAAGTGCTTATACAACCTAGGCATGCTACTGGTCTTTATCTGACTCAAACTTACATGTTTTATGGAATATTTACAGAAATAATGGTACCTCCTGTGGTGCAGACACCTTTGCTATTTTATTGTCAAATGCCCAGAGAGAAGCAAATAAGGCATGCTTCATTAAAATTTAGCAGACTGATATTTTATACGATGACATAAACATGGAAATCTTTCATGAATTTTTTGTAAAAACATGCAAAAAAAACCCAAAATTCTGAATATTTTCCTTCAGATAAAATAGTGCACATGTGTTGCCCAACTTAAAATTCAAATATTTGATTATTGATATGACCATGTATAATAATTGATCAAATTATGATGGGTGACACATGTGAATACCATTTCTTAGAACTTGAAAACTACAAAAAATATACTGCAATATATTTACATGAATTTTTCCTTAGATTGTGAATAAATTATGTCACATTTATTAAACATAGACACTTAGCTTGTAACATTTTTTTTTTCAAAACGTCTAGCAAACAATCCCTGTTTGCATTTTGTCAAATCTTGAAATATCTACATTGAGCTACTTTTCAATTTTAAGGTCAATTAATATGTACAGTACCTATCTCTTTGATAAATACATTGTTACGGTAGATCTCTCATTGTATGATTAATTGATAGTTATCTTATTGCAGAAGTTTTAGTCACAAAATGAAAATGTTTGCTATTATTTATTTTGTACCAGCTAGTATTCAGGTTTTACCATGATTGAATAATGACAGGAAAGGAGTTGGTAGCAGTTAGGACTGACATACATTCACCTTCATCAGAGTAACAGCTGCTGTTCTGATCAATTGACTTAACTGATACTTTCCAATCAGTGTATGTATATGCTAAGTCCTAAATGAATTATGATGGCACCATTAGTGATCCGTTTGATTTGTAGATAAATGGTGGAAACCAGGAGTTGGACCAATTTTCTTCTACACAGGAAATGAGGGCCCAATAGACACATTCTGGGACAATACGGGATTAGTGTTCGATATCGCACCAGAGTTCAATGCCCTTATAGTGTTTGCTGAACATGTATGTATCATTTTATGTTCCACGTGGTGTGTCAGTGGTACTGTATTTAATCCAAAATATCCCACTGACATTTAATAATTGAGCAATGATTTACTTCTCTCGGTACTATTTCCATATCTCACACAGCAATCAAAGCAGCTAGTCTGACTTGTATCACTGTACATACACAACAACTGGCCTACACATCAATTCTGACTTGTAAAACTATACACAGCAACCCACACAACTATTCTGACTTGTATAACTATACACAGCAACCCACACAACTATTCTGACTTGTTTAACTAAACACACACAGCAACCCACACAACACAATCATTGAACCACAATACCACACAACAGTTATTGAACCACAATACCACACAACACAACGGTTGAACCAATATACCACACAACACAGTCATTGAACCACAATACCACACAACACAATCATTGAACCACTATACCACACAACACAGTCATTGAACCACAATACCACACAACACAGTCATTGAACCACTATACCACACAACACAATGATTGAACCACAATACCACACAACACAGTCATTGAACCACTATACCACACAACACAGTCATTGAACCACTATACCACACAACACAGTCATTGAACCACAATACCACACAACACAGTCATTGAACCACTATTCAACACAACACAATGATTGATATGAACAACAATACCACACAACACAGTCATTGAGCCACAATACCACACAACACAGTCATTGAACCACTATTCCACACAACACAGTCATTGAACCACTATACCACACAACACAATGATTGAACCACAATGCCACACAACACAGTCATTGAACCACAATACCACACAACACAGTCATTGAGCCACAATACCACACAACACAGTCATTGAACCACTATTCCACACAACACAACGATTGAACAACAATACCACACAACACAGTCATTGAGCCACAATATCACACAACACAGTCATTGAACCACAATACCAAACACAATGATTGAACCACAATACCACACAACACAGTCATTGAACCACTATTCCACACAACACAGTCATTGAACCACTATACCACACAACACAGTCATTGAACCACAATACCACACAACACAGTCATTGAACCACTATTCCACACAACACAATGATTGAACCACAATACCATACAACACAGTCATTGAACCACTATACCACACAACACACAGTCATTGAACCACAATACCACACAACACAGTCATTGAACCACTATACCACACAACACAGTCATTGAACCACAATGCCACACAACACAGTCATTGAACCACTATATCACACAACACAGTCATTGAACCACTATACCACACAACACAGTCATTGAACCACTATACCACACAACACAATGATTGAACCACAATACCATACAACACAGTCATTGAACCACTATACCACACAACACACAGTCATTGAACCACTATACCACACAACACAGTCATTGAACCACTATATCACACAACACAGTCATTGAACCACAATACCATACAACACAGTCATTGAACCACTATACCACACAACACAGTCATTGAACCACAATACCACACAACACAGTCATTGAACCACTTTGCCACATGACAGAGTCATTGAACTGCTATACCACATGACACAGTCAATGATTCTCTACTCAAAACCATGTATAATGGTCAATGAATTACTATACAACATGTATAATGGTCAATGAATTACTATACAACATGTATAATGGTCAATGAATTACTATACAACATGTATAATGGTCAATGAATTACTATACAACATGTATAATGGTCAATGAATTACTATACAACTTGACACAGTCATTTAACTACTATAGCATATGGCATGGTCATTGAACCACTATACCACCAACAGAATTCTGCCAATCTCCCACTTGTATACAGTACCTGAACAACATATGTACTCATTGAATCTGTGGCTTGTGAATGCTATTTAACGAAAATAAGTTCACACTCATTCACAAAACCTGTTATATATAAGGTACTGATATTCTCAGACATGACTAAGCTGTAACCCAGAAGGTACCAGTAAACAGATTGTGCACTGATAACCCCGGGATGAGGTAAACAAGCTTGTTGTTTTTCCTGTGGTAGTTGGTTATTAAAGATTCCCTGTGGTGCATTATTCTAACAATGTTTACTGTAGAATCTGCTTATATCAGGGTCCTGTAATTATGGTATTGCATTAGGTACTAATTATATATGTGTGTGTTACTTAATTCATGATATACTTAACTTTGCAGTATTTTATGACTGTTAAGCAACAATTATTACATAATTCATCATAATAGTAATGGATATTACATTGTATAATCATTTCAGAATTCAGATATGATTATATTGTAGTTTTCATATCTGTCATCAAAATAATCTTATTCCATTATTGATGAATTCAATAATGTGTTTAAAATTTCATTCATATGTGGGACATCTTGGATTTTTACATGCATTATTCACGTCAAGTATTTTACTATGCCAGTCAGCTTATGATTAGTTCTTTACTAGTACACCACTTTTCAATTGCCAAAAATTCTCCAGAAGTACTATAATTAACATCAACAAAAGTATACACATATCAGTTTTATCTGCCTTTTAATTACCAGGGATTGGTAAGAGCATTCCAGTAATTAATTAGTAAAGATTTTACTCCGTGTTTCTCTACAAGAATAGAGAGAGGGGAGAGAGAGAGAAAGTGTTTTATATTTTTGATATATACGTGCAATTTACACCTGTGCCGAGAGCCTCCTTAGAAGTGACTGTCACTATCACAGTGGGCGCTGTCTCCTCGAGTTGGTATTGCTATTGATCTACAAATCTCGCGTACAGTCAGCAGCCATAGCATTAAAGCTGGTAAATGCCAGGCACATTGATAGAAAACAACATGACAAGCAACAGGCCAATTCAGAACCTCCGCTTCAGGAATAAAACATAAACCTATCAGGTAAGACTAGTTTTGTGTCTTTGATATGAATTTTGTATCAGGCATGAATTTCCTTTTTTAATTGTATTAAGGGGTTTATTGTATATGTTTCAGTTTTATCATAATGAAAGTTAGGGGTTTATTGTATATGTTTCAGTTTTATCATAATGAAAGTATCTGTAGTGTAAGCCTGTCACAAATAAAAAAAAATTGCAACATGTTTTGTCATGGAAGTTTGTTAATCACATTCGGTATAGCTTCACACTCATTTTGGTGAGAAATCTTCTGGATCAATTCTCTGGATTTGCTCTTTGATAATATTACTCATTATATAAGAAATGTCTTTTGAAATGATATCAGCTTGAAGTACTAATTACTTAAAATTTAGTAATTAGTTTAATACCTGGGTTCTGACTTTTAAATCTTATCATGGGAGTAATCTGAAAGTAGCTATAGAGCATCTAATACAATACCTATTGTTCATTAAATGTAAACTTTGATCTGTGATATAATTTAAACACTTATATACATTATACAATATCTGTGATATAATTTAAAACTTATATACTATTATACAATAAACACTTATATACTATTATACAATAAACACTTATATACTATTATACAATAAACACTTATATACATGTACTATTATATATGAGAAAAACATAAAGACCACCCTTTGAATTAAAAAAAAATGCTGAGAAGTTCAGTTGGTTTTTGTGCTAGCTAGTACATAATTTTACACAATTTATTGAAGAGAATATGAAAACGCATGGGTTATTGATCTCATTAAAACTCTGAATTTTTTGAGAATGGTGACTGAATAATGGATAACATTAAGTTGTTTGTCAATTTGGAATATGACTCAGAATTTCTGAGAATGAAGGTTTTCATGATAATAGAGAAATCCAAACAATCAATACTAATAGCCAATCAGAACTACAGATTAAAGTCAACTGAGGAGCTGAAATTTAGGAGTTTTAAATGGTGA
Organism: Ostrea edulis; assembly: GCF_947568905.1. NCBI lineage: Eukaryota > Metazoa > Mollusca > Bivalvia > Ostreida > Ostreidae > Ostrea > Ostrea edulis. The sequence goes on along the minus strand of NC_079165.1, from coordinate 25,817,954 downwards.
TGCTCATAATTCGTATAATCTATTTAATTATTTTAGATAATGACTATTCTTTTTTTTGTGTTTTAACTGCATATGTTAATTCAGGAAGAGTGTGTTAATAAAGCGTAACCTCAAAGACCAAGATTAGATATATTACCTGATACAAAATTGGATTTGCAGTAGTCTGTAAGAAATATTAAAATAATTAATTTTTTGGCCTACAAAGGAAATTTTATTTCATATGTTATAAAATATTGTAGGACAAGTTTATTCTGAGAGTATATTTCTTAATCATCTAACCACATATATAATTATGATTGGGATTGATTTGGTCATTTTTAATCCAGTTATTCAGCCTAGAATCTGTGTTTTATTTTAAGTATCATCAAGACCATGTCAATGATACAGTTCAGATTGATATCAGATTAAAGTATATGTATCATAATTTTACTGATACCTCTCATGATGGAAACAAGCTCTCCTGAAAACTTGGAAGTAATTGGGCTTGATTTCCAGAATAACATTTAAATTTTTAATGATAGTAGAAAATAATACAAAAAATTATATGAAGATCAGGACCAGATAATGACAATGCAAGGACCTCTACTGTGGGAGGTTGTAACCAAACATCCATTGGGAAATGATAGCCACTAATTCTGCCATTGGATAATGCTTGAGATAGTGAGCTATGAAAGCTAACATCTGATGGATACAAGAAATATTGTCGGTCTGGTTTGGCATCAGCCATACTGTCAGTCTGTGGAGAGCCGATTGTCTCAATTGATGGTTGCCAATAGATGATAGTCAAAGATAATTAAGGTTGATTGTTATTGAATGAGACCATGCATTATATCATGCTATTGAATGGAGGATGTCTGATACAGCAACAATCTGTTGTTCCTGTGCTTTAGCCAGTTCTTGGTAATTCTGAGTTTTATTGCTAATTAACTTTTTCTAATTTTAAGTCAGGCTGTTGAGTGTAGTCACAATAATTTATGTTAGTTTAATGCAAAATAAAACTGTGCAAGTATTTTTTTTTATTTCCATTTTGGAGGGGTGAGATCAAATGTTCAATGTCTGACAAAAAACTAAATTCACATAGTTTTCACCAAGACCCACTCACCCCCCTTAAAACTAATATGATGAATGCTGAAACTAATTGATTAACAAATAAAAATATAGACTCTGAAGTATAAATAACACTCTGAATACCTTTTCTACTATTTATTCACAAATGAAAATGTACATAATAAAAACTATTAAATGTTCATTAAAATGTAATATATGGTTTTTAACATTCACTTGGGTTTTTTTTTCCACTAAAGTGTAATCATGCAATGTTAGATGACAGAAATTTTACAGGAGTTTTTACCCCCTGCCCCTAACTATTTGAATTCAGATTTTTATCCAACATTGATCTTTTGATCTTGCCCCTAACACTTGCATGATTATGATAATCAATTACTTGTTTGAAATTCATTAAAGAAAAGTGTAATTTTTGCCAAGATTCTAGATTGTGAATTTCCTTAACCCACATGAGTAAATTATCTTTCTCACATTTTGAAATTACTTGATATGATTTTTACTCGAATGTGAAAGCTATAATTCAAACTCAGAAAGAGCACCCTTACCAAAAATGATTGTCCTCAAGACAGTGTCATTGGAAAGGAAACTCACTGACAAAAGCAGCAGAAATTTTGCTTCACCATGTAACATAATCTACTCTACCTCAGACAGAAATGTGGTGTATAGAATTTAATACGTGATCGAGATTTCCCATAATTCATTTGTCATTGTGGTATTGTATTGATGCTTTGTTCTTTTCTGTTTTCTATGCTTTGTGTATATATATATATATATATATATATATATATATATATATATATATATATATATATAATCCAAATACAAAGAGTTGATATCGCACAGTCAAAATAATTCAATAAAAAAGCGGGAAAATATACAGTTCCAAAATATATTTAAATCACTAGCACTTTCTGGATTTTAACATCCATCCTCAGGTGAATACAAATTAATAAGGATGGATGTTAAAATCCAGAAAGCGCTTGTGATTTAAATATATTTTGGAACTGTATATTTCCCTGCTTTTTTATTGAATTATATATATATATATATATATATATATATATATAAACCATATTCCTAGCCCTCTGACTGTTTTCAATCCTCTTTAAATAAATAAAGCATTAGAACAAAAATGTGGAAATTTTATAGTTTCTGATTAAGTCATGTGATACACTGTATATTAAAATGTGGAAATTTGATAGGTCCTGATTAAGTCATGTGATGTCCTGTAATAAATGTGGAAATTTGATAGTTTCTGATTAAGTCATGTGATACACTGTAATAAATATGGAAGTTTGATTGGTTCTGATTAAGCCATGTGATACACTGTAATAAATGTGGAAGTTTGATTGGTTCTGATTAAGTCATGTGATACACTGTAATAAATGTGGAAGTTTGATTGGTTCTGATTAAGCCATGTGATACACTGTAATAAATGTGGAAGTTTGATTGGTTCTGATTAAGTTATGTGATGTCCTGTAATAAATGTGGAAATTTGATAGTTTCTGATTAAGTCATGTGATACACTGTAATAAATGTGGAAATTTGATAGTTTCTGATTAAGTCATGTGATACACTGTAATAAATGTGGAAGTTTGATTGGTTCTGATTAAGTTATGTGATGTCCTGTATGAGAGGCAATTGGATGTCAATGGCGGGTACAAACCTTGCGGGATGTCACATTGGCGAATTTTAATTTTTTCCTTTACATGGTGTTTAATCATGGTGTCGAGCATCATCTTAAAACACATTCATGCCACTCCCAATTTCCATGATATACCAACCCTGATAATGTATAGAAAATGAATATCTGATGTTATAATCAATGATGATGTAGAGGTGTGAGGCAGGGAAACTCCCTTGACTGTCTCACTTGGGTATTTCCAGTCTCACATTTGCAATGATTTTTGCGAACAATTCATCTGGTGTAATATGTCTCAATCCGTCTGTCACTATGGGGACGTTTCATTTTTGTGTTGCCTGCAGAAACAGAGCTACACGTTTGTTTGTCTACTGGCTTGTCACACCTTAGAACTTTCAAACTGAAAGAGGTAAGAGTTTGATTCTTGACGTGTTCTTTTTCACGTATACAATAGCCGCTGATGGTCTGAACTTTTAATGTATACAAATGATTGATACTGAGATCTTTGCAAGCAACATGTGTTCCTTAGAACACTCTATAGTAACGAGGCACATGAAAGCTCACGAGCATGAAGAAGGAATTGCACACATAGACACAATTTTCAAACGGGAGTATACCATTGGAATCAGGAATATATTTTTTCTTATCGTTTGAAAACAGATCACTTGTTTTGTTGGCTCAATAGATAAGTATTAGACCGGCATTCAAACATTAGGTTAGCATTATACAGTAGGTCAGTGTTTTATAGATTGAATGTTCGAGTCTAGTGGTCTTAAATTTTCATTAATGATGTTTTACTAAAATTGCAAATTTTTGCCACATAATGATAAGAGGTATATTAGTTTTAGATTTGCAATACCAGTTTTATTATATCTATTCTTGATTTCTGATAATTCTGAGCTAGGTATGTTATTCCTTACTTGTGTAATGATTGGTACGGTAAAACCCCATAGTTCTGACAGAGAAATCAAATTTATGTGGTTGTGTGTACTTTTACTATATATTACACAAGCAAAATGATTGATTAAATTGTTAAAGCAATCAATGTCCTCTGGAGATGATTTTGTGTGATGTTAAATAGCAAAGTAATTCAAAATTCTTTTTCAAAAAATCTTATTCAAATCCATTGAAATGAGCATTTCAACAGCAAATTTTATTAGATGTACTGATTGGTATGGTAAAACCTCATAGTTCACAATTCCTGCCTGAACAACATGCTGGTGAGAAGTAGATGAACCCAGGGAAGAAAGATAATGATTTCATATTTTTTGAGCAATTCTCAGGATTTTTTTTTTTTTCCATTTTACATAGAACAGATTGCAGACAAAAGTATTCAAATAACCTTGTATTAATTAAATTTTGATTTCCTGCAACTATCTATGCTTGTACATGTGAGTCAATATGATGCGACAACCACGGAAATAGCCTGGCTGGTTTCTTGAATGTAATTGGTTAAATTTGCATTATGATATCAGTGTGGTTTGGTTGTGATGACTCACACAGATGACGTTGGGAATTTGAAGATAACCTGTAGCTTGTAATGTAAATGTATATGCTTTTTATGTGAAGTTAATTTGATATATTTTAAATTCTCATTAATAGAGGGCTGTATCTCATGGAAACCCCAAACTTAACAGTTATATTCCTTGATTACATTTTGAAAAATACTGTATATTACTTGTAGGAAAAAAAATGCATTGGGAGACAGTACAATAAAATAGACCATGAATTTAAACAGAAAATTTATTCAAATTGGGAATTTAATTATTATTATTATGGGTTTATTTTTCATACTATAATTAACAAACAATCTTGAAATCTGTTCGGTAATTTTGACAAACGTATAGCTTCAACATCAAATTCATTGCAAAAGAATTTAAAAGAAAATAGGTTAACACAAATATTTTCAGATAAGATGAAAGAGTGATCGATGCCCATTGAAATGTTAAATATATACTGTAGTATTGAATGAATACATTTCTCAAGGAATTAGAAGAAATGTTTCCAATTTAATACATTTCTATGATTTAAATCTGATCAAGTCTGGTAGGCAAGAGTTATATCCCTTGCCTATTATGATACATTTTTATGTATTCCAAAGTATTCCCACTATTTTGACTCTTCATGGAATTTCGCACATGCCAAGCTTGACCAATCACAGCAATTCATTAAGATGCTTTGCATGGTCATTCTTCTTTATACTGTCTACTCCGGATATATTGAAGTTCAAGGGACCAACCTGAATTGTTCATTATATCCAAAGTTCAATATAACCAATTTTGAACTTAGATGTTACTGGAGATTGACTTTTACTTCAATATAACAGACAGTTTAAAATAAGTGACTTCAATATAAGTGGAGTAGACTGTATACTCGGAGTGAAAAGACCACACATTTTGTTTACTGGGAATTTATACCTGCCATTCTTCCCAGCATCCTCCTTTGTGTGCTTATGTGCGAGTGTGGCACCCTAATTTTACTTAAAACCCGGCCACCTTAATATTTGATTGCAGGGAGCACGTACTAGTTTGATATTTCATTCAGTGTTTTAGGGTGTCAGATTGCATTATTAATCATACTTATGGGATACATATGATACATATGTTCTTGTTTGTTTTTTTCTAGTCACTCTGACCCCACTCTAGTTTAGTTTTTTATATAGTTTTTGAAATGAATGACATTTTTTTTCAATGCCTTTATGAAGTGACAAGCAAAGAAATCATATTAACTAAGGAACTTAAATGGACTTTTGCATGGCAAAAATACTTGGAATACAAAAAACTTAAAAGAGTAGAAATTTTCAAAAAATGTCCTTTTCATATTCTTATACTACTAGAAAATTTGAATATTTAAATTCAAGTGTGTGAATAAACTTAACCTTGTGAGTAAACAATTTCTGAAACTTGAAGGTGTATGAATCTCTACACTTAGACAGAATTAAAAAAGTGTATGCAATCATGTGTGAACACATATCCCCCCCTCCCCCCCAAATCTTAGAATTCAATACCCATTGGTTGCTGTAAGCCATATGATATACATGTATATTATGACAAGCATTATTTTATGGCAAACTTTAGAAATCAGTGTTCAGTTGCGGAAGAGTACATGTGCTGTCTGATGCTTTTTTGTTGCCATGGATATTATATATTTTTCATAATCAATATTAGACCTATAACATAAGTTGTTTTTAACTAATAATGCTTGGTTATACAGACATGAGTCTATACTTTGTCATAATTTAGGGCTCTCCTTCCAATTGTTTGATGAACAGCATACCTTACCTCACACAGTCAAGTACCGAGGGATTGTGTTGTGCATTGTGATGAGTTTTTAAGAATTCTGGGGAGATTTGATGTAAACAGAGATTAAGAGGAACCAAGTCCAAGTACTTTCTCCATCAGGGAAAAAAAATCAAGTGTTAAAGAGTTCAGAATCGGCTCTGTGGTTTTTACTGCACTGTACAACTTAAAGTGGCTAGTGACACAATGCCTCTGTTTCTGAACCTTTGGAATTTATTTTTTTTTGGTTGCTTTGATGTATCATTTTTATATGTTTCATTATATACATGTAAGTAACACAGGGTGACGAAACAGAAACCTACAGAAACATCCGATCACACTCGCAGGGAAATGATTAACAAAATACTTTATGTAATAATGAATTAGTTCAGAAAGGGATTTACAATGGAGTGTTTAAAGGGTGCGATTGCAGGAGAAGAGGAATCATTTCTCCAATAAAGCACACATGGGGGGGAAATTGAAAAAGGGGCACTTATTTAATATATAAATTTATGAAATGATGATAGGTCTAAAGAGATATGGTGCAACTTTAAAACTCATTTAATACCCAGTTATGAGAGTTATATACATTTGTATTATTGTACCAGTGGAATATTTAGGTCTATACCTCCATATGGAAGGCAATTCAATGCACAACAATTATATCGAGTCTTAATTCTCTCTCCTGACAATACATTCCTGGGAGTCAATTACTGATCAACTATAAAAGTGAATGATTTATACAATGTATTTTCTGTTGTTATGGTCTTGAAATCAAGAAAGAGCCAACTTTAATGTAACTTTTATTTCAAACTTCTGGTAAATCCTTAGTGCCTGACTGAGAGAATCAGTTATGCAGTAAATTATCTTCTTTCTACTTGTCAACAGTGAAAACTGGGCTGCACATTGAAATATATTGATTTTTGTGAAATTTAAAGTTAAGAGGAGGGATTATAATTATTTCATAAAACTATTGTCAAAGATTCAAAATAATGAAATTGTCACCCCGCCCTTCTTCCAAAATTAATAAAAGAATACCCCGCCCTTCTTCCAAAATTAAAAAAAGAATATCCTATCTAGTGAGTTAGTACAGTTTTTATCAATTAATAACTTGGCATTTAACAGTAAATGAATTTTGCTGAGAAAGAATTTCATTTTAAATGTGATATGTAATACTTCTCATTGATTTTTTAATGGACAACTTATTTTGTTTGGTGTCTTCCTTTAGGTTTTCAGCAAGAGTAACAAAGCTTTTTTTATGTTGGATTAAGTCATAACTTTTGTCATTAAATTGATCCATCGCAAGTTAAATCCATGTTCATGTATACCCATTAAGCTACGATAGTGTGTGTATTGTGAGGATCGTGCTTCTAATGAATTTGTCTATATATACCACTTTGATTGCTGTCCGGCAGTGATTCTTTTGCTGAAAATATATCTATTTTCCCCCCTTTTTTTCGAGATATGAACAGATTTAATTTACACAGATTTAAAAATGGAACATTGCATTATGGTGTTTGATGATGATGTACAATTAAACAATTTAATGACACTAAGCTGGTACTAGCACGTCAGGAAGTACCTTGGATTTGACAACTCACAGAATCTTGGATTGAATTTGAGACAAGTAAATATTTCTATAGAACCATGGAATTAACCTATATTGATTAAAATAAAATAAATTAATGAATTTTTGGATGATTGCCATCTTCTCTTTTTGAAGTTGTTTGCTTTTAATTATATAAATGTGTTTATATCCAAAACAACATGATTTTGCTTTGATAATAAACTTCAAAAAGTTGGTTTGACATCAAAATACCACATTAAATAATAATGCTGACATTTCAATGCCAATCCAATCGATTATGTTGAAGAAAAACCCCACAGCTGTTCAAATTTGTTGACTAATGCGAGCATAAGAGAGTTCTAGAAAATGAAATATTGTACTTTTATCATTCGTCATATCCATCATATATACTGACCAAGAAAATGTCAATAATTATTTTATTATGAAAAGTGAAGATAACGAACAGTCTTCAGTCACATAAGTGAATAATTCAAAACATTGAAACTATACCTGATCGACCATCTTTGTATACAGATAGAGTGCAAGACCGAATCAAAATTGATTAGAGAAGCAAATTTTTATTGGACAACCGAAAGTAATCAATCTTATTAATGTAGGAATTCAATTTATATTTGGTCTCATGCGGGAATACTCAAATGTTATATTCACCTTGAAGGCATGTGGAGGTGAATAGTGTTCTATTTTTTTTTAGCTCACCTGAGCTGAAAGCTCAAGTTAGCTTTTCTGATCATCCTTAGTGTGTCATCCGTCTGTCTGCATGTTAGTAAACTTTTCACATTTTCGACTTCTTCTCCAGAACCACTGGGCCAGTTTCAACCAAACTTGGCAAAAAAACATCTTAGTGTGAAGGGCTTTCAAGTTTGTTCAAATGAAGGGCCATGCCCCCTTCAAAGGGGAGATAATCACAAAAATGTAAAAATAGGGTGGGGTCATTTAAGAGCTGAAATGTACATGAAAGCTTCCTGACATTAAAGTGCAGATTCAAGGTTGTTCAAATCATTGCCCCCAGGGTTAAGTTGGGGCCACAATAGGGGATCAAAGTTTTACATGTGAATAGATAGGTAAAATCTTTCAAAATCTTCTTTTCAAGAACCACAGGGCCAGAAAAGTTTACATTTACATGAAAGCTTCTTGTCATTAAGTGCAGATTCATGTTTGTAAAAATCATGGCCCTTGGGGTTAAGTTGGGGCCACAGTAGGGATCAAAGTTTTACATGCAAATATATATTGGGAAAATCTTTAAATATGGGCCAAGGTGAGTGATGTGACCCATGGGTCTCTTGTTCTGGTATTTTGGATCTCGGTCAGTCAGAAAGCTTGGGTTTATTCAATCCTATGATAATGTGTTATTCAATTTATCTTTATACTGTTGCGTATAATCAGCACAGTAGATATTTATTTTTATGTTTAATGTTAAAATAACCCTTCATTGGTCCAGGAGATTAATTCAGAAGTCTTGCAATATACTAATCATAACTGCTATCAACAAAATCTGATATCCATGACATTACAATGTTTGTTTCTGCGTGATCTCTATTCAGTAAAGTGAGTCTTATTTTGTCTATGAATCTTTACAAAAACCCAATATGGATGAAACCATAAGAATCTTCAAAAGGTTTTTATTGGACATCTGCATGACTATGTACTATGAAACTGTAGCAGTGATATATTTAGATGTTGGATTTACTCTTCCCAGAATTTTATTTATTGATGTATGTGTTCCTTATAAATTTTCAACACAAAATCTTAATTGCTTTGAGGAGTGACTCTTGAGTATCTTCTCTGAATTTTTAAGTTTTGTTTTCGATAAGTCCTCTGAAGCTAGCTGTAGCAGTGCTCTATTTAGATGTTAGTAATTCATGGAATTTAGCCTTCCTCATTCATGAAACTTTTTCCCTGTTTAGGACTTACAGATTTACAACACATCTGTATGTCAGTTCCAAATTTATCCATTATAAATGTTTTGTACATAATCAGTAATGGGTCATTGGAAAGATTGAAAAAAAAATCTTTGATTTTTATTTCTATTTACATTTTTATGTTTATTTTTGTATGCCCTCAGTATTTTTCCTCACAATATCATTTCAAAATTAAAATTTCAGATAAGACTGTGTGATAACAATGTATACTATTAGACTGTTTGTAATAAGTATATACAGTACTACAAGTGTGTTATTTTTATCATACATGATCATTATTCTAAATATTAAACACTTGTTGATGAATTCCACAAATGTTTATAAAATCCTTTCAAATACAATGTACAGTGAAAACTGCCTAATTCGATACCTGTGTAATCTGTTTCCCTGGACACTCCGACCCTTATTTTTATTCTCAGTTTCATATTTTCATTGTATTTTACTCTGTTTATTCTACCACACTGTATTCTGACAAAAGACTTGTCTCTTAGTGATGGTCAGATTAGACAGGTTTCACTTCTGATATCACAAAATGTTTGATGTGTTTCACAATATTGAGAGCAGACACAAGCAATTTGCTTGTCAGATGCCTATATGTTGCACTGAGCACAGACAAATGTATTGTGGTCAGTGTGCTCGATATGAGTGATTAAACAGCACTACCTTTTGTCCTTGTCCCACATGGTCAGTGCTTTATATTAATTAATTTCATTAGCCTCTGAGACATAATTCATGTTAATGACTCATTGTATTTTCAGTTTTATAAAGGTACTGACAAGAAAATTTCAGTCATGTATTTCAAATCCCGATTTTATGGGGGGGGGGGGGATTCATTATTTATTTTATTTCTTTTCCTTTGGGGGGAGGGGATTTTATAGATACCAGAAAAGCTTTAATGATACTCCCTCTTTAGGCAACATGTTTACAAATCTGAAATGCTTAATTTACATGGCATTGCAGACATTCAAGATATGAATTTTCCTAATAGATTTATTTTGTTTGATTTGCAGCATGACCTTGAGATCAGGTCGGAGTGAGACGTTGCCAGGGTGATGGAGTTCAAAGCTGAGAGCCTGGTAACAGTATTCTTCACAGCTCTCATTGTTTGCTTCAACACTCTCACTCTTCTCGTCATTGTGTGGACTGAATCCATTCGTAACATCAACAAAATTTACTTTGCCTCACTGACAGTCTCGGACTTGTGTGTTGGAGTTTTCATTACGCCATTTGCAGTCTTCAGCTCCTTTAGCAACTCGTGGATTGTCAATGATGAGAAATTTTGTCATATTGAGGCCTACCTTTTGGTCATTTTTTTCATCGCAGGTTTGTATTCCCTAGCATGGATCAATGTGGACCATTATCTTGCCATCAGAAAACCACAACGACACAAGGTTGCCATGACAACAGCCCGTTCCCTATGCTGGATCATATTTGTTTGGATTGGAGCTGTCAGCTTCTGCAGCCCAACTCTCTTCTCTTTCAAGAAACAAGCCAAGTATTATGAGGAGGTTTTCCTGTGTTCCATTGATGCTGGCTCTCACAAACCATACTTTGTGACAGCAGGGATTTTGGTTATCTTGCCTGCTTTCTTCGCTTTGGTGTCTACCAATGCATACCTCTTTACCAAGTCATTCCGCAAAAAGAGACATATGTATCAAACCATTCTGGTAGATACAGCTTCACGACCAAATAACTACTTCATGAACTTCATTATATCCATGATTTTTCTAATAGCATGGATCCCATGGTTTGTTCTTCAGATATATGGAGAGTTTATTGAGAAAATATCTGACTATCCACATTCAGTGCATTTTTATCTGTTGTGGTTTGGGATTGGAAATTCCTTTTACAAATTTTTTGTGTATTTGTTGTGGAGTCGAGACTTTCGACGTGGTCTGCGACAATTGTGTTGTCATAATGATTGTCGATGTCCAGAGTGCTCCGTGTCCCATAGCGTGAGTTTGAACTTTGGTACAGCAACTGGTGCTGGCAAGTGAAATCTAGGTCCCATCTTATTGTATTACTGTAAAACAAAGTCATGACTTAGGCTTCTGGGGATGATAAAAAAATTATATGTTGATTCAATGTGTTAACAAATTATCATCATTTTCACCTCTTGTGGATAGACATGTATTACATTTTTAAAACAATTTTCCCCAGTTTTAGCTAGAATTAAGTGAGTTATGATACATGCAACAGAAATTTGTATATTTGATAAACGAAATGATTCTGTAATATTCTCTAAAGAATGCATACTTTCTGATTGAAATGTACATGATAAGTACAGTATACATTCTATAGGCATACCTGAGGTACGTGGAACATATTCACTTCTGCAGATTTAATATTGACTAATACAAGTAATTATTATAAGTATAAATACTTTCAAAGTGATGAAAATAGAAATCTATGGATTAAAAAAGTAAAGATATATATTCTGTAGAAATTAATAATCATTATGTTGTTACTAAGAATTTTGATATTCTGTTGCATTTTTTTTTTTTAGAAATATCACTTTCTGATATTGAAAAAGTTCATTGATTTTTAGGAAATCAAATACAAGTGGATTTCCTGAACATCAGTAAAACTACATATTTTTAGTGCAGTCAAGTCTAAAAATGTTGTGCACAATTTACAATATGAAGCGATCATTGATTTTTTTCTCCTTGTGATAAATTTTCAGCGCACTACTTTGGAGTGGTGTGGTTTTAATGATATTGATAGAGTTTTGAGAGGGTTTTTTCATATTAGTGACTAAAAATTGTTATAATTGTTCATTTTCATAAGCTTGCTGTGATGTTATAGATTTATGCTGTGATACAACTGAAATTCCAGAGCATCAATTTTCTCCATGCATACATACTTGAGCATTAACCAGATTTATTATAAATAGCACCATTTTAACCTGCACTCTCTCCATATTATATAATAATCCATGATGCATATAAAAAGTTATGAATAATTGATCTAATAACAAACTTAGTAGCAAGTGATGCTTACGTATAAATTGTCATTTTCTTTATGAGTTGAAACAGTGACATGTATATAGCTTCCTTTCTTTGAAGATAAAATTGTAAATCAATAGGCAAGTCTTATTCAATCATTAATGGTCAGCTTTAGTATATGGGGAAGTTATTTTTATGCCCCCATAATTGCAGATTCAGAGGCATATAATTTTTCATCTGTCTGTCTGTTTGTCCACAAAAACAAAAACTTTGGTCCTAACTTTTGAATGCTTAGTGCTAGGGCTCTTGTATTTTGCGTGTGTATTTTTTGTGACAAGACCTTTCTTTGGGTGCCAGAATGACTTGGCTGCCGTACAGGGGCATCAGTGTTTCACAAACACATCTTGTTTTATCAATAATAAGGTAGTGATCTATGGGTAATGAGGAAATTTCACAACTGGTACATCCTGAAATTTAATGAGAGTATAAAGAATTTACCTTGTCTGTTAAGAAGTTCTAAAGACTGTTATTTTACTGCATACCGAAGCTGAAATAATACTGGTGAGTTCATGGGACAATGATTATCCCTGGTGATTTTGGGGTCAGTAGGTCAAAGGTCAAGTAAACTGGTCATGTAACAGTATATAAGGAAATGGTTAAGAATTGTTAAAAGCTACTATATTGTATTTCATTTTATGTTGATGCTGAAAAAATTCAAATTGCATCAATATAGTGTACATGGGATAATTAGGGTCATCTCTGTGATATTGGAGTCATTCCATCCAGTCAAGAAGCTTTTAAATCTATTAATAGTTGAACTTACACCAATGGTAAATACAAGAATCATTGCTGGCGATTTTGAGGTCAAAGGTCAATTGTAAACTGGACAGTGATGTGGGATGAGGATGATCACTTTTGATTTTGGGGTCGAAAAGTTCAGATCTGAGATTTATGACATAAATGATTTCCTTTTTTATTGAGTCACATATTTCACACACAACTCAGACTTGCTGTGGGATAAGATTTGATTTTATACACAGTTTTGGGTTTGTCCCACAGGAGATATTATTAGTTTAGTAGGATATAGCTCTAGTTTTCTAGGTCAATTAAGTTACTCCAGGACTTACGCGTACCTTGTTTAGACAATTATTTCACATAGTGATGTACAATTTTAACATACTTAGCATTATGTTCACAGGTTACTTTCTCATAACCCTGTGTGACCAACATTACTATGAATCAGCAGGGCCGTAACTGATTTGTAATGTTTGTCTTATAACATGCATTTAATATGCTTACATTTTTTATTTATCCCCCCCCCCTCTAAAGAAGAAAGAAATAAAAAAAAAAAGATTTTAAAAATCATATAAAAGTAAAGTCAAAGAAATTAAGAAACAAAAACAAAGTTTCTCGTTTGTTATTTGTGTATGTAATAGAAGAAGTGGGGTCATCAGAGCAACTGGTGTGTGTAAAACTGGGTGCAATATATGGCATATTCCCATCTGTTGTTGTAGTATATATGTTACCTGTACACAAGAAATACAGTCAGGTCATATTTTTCTAATAAACCTTTTGCAATGAATTCCACAATTAAAGTAAAGCATGTGTTTGATGAATTTATTAAGGTTTTTGCTATATATATTAAGAAATTGTCAGACCTAAAGCCTACAGGGGTTTTGTCCCCTCTGGTACCACCAGCGCCTCACTCGAGACCAACAACTAAAAGTCTCAGGGGACCCCAGGAACCCCTATCCCAGTTTGCATCTCTTTCAGAAACAGAGATATGGGCCTGAGCTCCTGAGTATACATGAACCCATTTAGATCACCTTATATGTAATGCCACCAGGCAACAGTGACAGCCATGCTTTCTCTCTGAAATGTTTTCATTAGATTGTTATTTTATCAAAACATTTCTAGAAACCTAATCAGTAAATCTTTTTGATGTACACATGCTATAGGTTTTTATAGCGACATGAAATAGGTTTTACAGAATACTCATTTTGTTAACATCATCTGGTTATGTACAGAATTTAAATTTGATGTTGATTTATTTATTGGCATTATATAAACAATTTTATGTATCAATGATGACTTCATGTCTTTTTAAGATATTTTGTTTTCTCTGTTTTAATGCCTAAGAGGTTAAAATATTGTTTTATATGAATTGCCCATTTGTTAATATCAATTCATACTCTGGACATTGCCAGTAAAGCATTGTCTTTAACATTTTTATTTTACAATTTGTTTGTAGTGTACAAATGTCCATTTTTTATATATATACAAAATATATATTCATATTGATTTTGTATATTGTTTCTCGTGTAATTTTATCAGATAAGACACAGATACCATTCCAAACAATTAGTCTTTATTCCAAATGTTATCAGTGAATGAATAATATATTTGTTGTTATTTTGTACCAAATATTAAGAAACTTTTAAATTAGTATTTACCGTAACTGTGTTTTATCCACTTTTTTGGTTTAGAAAATCAAACATTTTACGTTGTATATGCATCATTTTGTGATAGAGAGGAAAAGTTTCCAATAAGGTGCTGAAGTTGTTCAAAGGAAATTGAAATTAGGCTGTTAGATAATATAAATGTATAATGATTTGATAATTGAACTTATATAGGGTGAATATTGGAAAACGTTTGAAGAAAAATGCAGGAGCTTGAGAGTGCATTTTTACACCCAAGTGCCAATATTCACCATTTTAAGTTCATTAACTCCTTTGTTATATAGCTTAAACATATTTCAGATTATTTTTTCCATTTCCTTGTCAAGTTTAGAATTGAAGCATTATGAACACTGATATGAATACACAGATATTTATATTTTACAATATTCACTCAATTGCATGGTTCAGGGCAAGTGTTTCAAATCATGAATAATATTTCATGGTCTTTAACTTAAAGTCTGAATCAAAACAGTGTTCCATTCTCATCAAACTTAATTGATATTTAATAGACAAAACATCAAAATTGGCTACCAGAACTTTTAACCCACACATTAATATCTGGTTCACCATCTTTGTTTACAGCTCGAGTGCAATGACATTAACTTGTGCCTGGAACATTTTAATGCGGATCATATTTCATGAAAAGTTGGCATTCAATTAAGGCCAAGATATATTGCACAATAAAATTCTTTAGAATTTTGGAACATTTCATTACATGTACTAGTAAATAATGTGTTTCAGCTATATAATGATGTGTAGTGTAGCTTTTGAAGTCCTTTGTTTCCATGGTATTGTCTGACATGCATGACTGGATGTATCCTAATAAACAAAGAAAAGACTAGAAATACTTTGTTTTATTTCAGGTACATGTATATTCCACTGCAAGAATAAGTAATATTTCCATGTTATGATTGTATTTCTCTATAAATAGGAACCTGCTGGCTACCAATCATAAATTGACAGCAACAAATAGTGGAGATGCCTGGATGTAGTAGTAGTGAGATTATTATTTCTCCCCTCAAGTGACTGTTGATATGTATGATGTTCTTAATACACAATTCCAACCTTCAAAAGGAGAATCAGATTTAATTAACATAATTGTTGCTGTTGGGTGAACTTTGATAATATTAGGCTAAGCAACTGCGGAGTATGAATTAATAAGTATGAAAAAGCATGCTACGCATCAAAACTTGGGTTGTTCACATACATGTAACTGTGCAGAAAGATAAATTCTAAACATTTTTGTTTGGCAAATAGTATTATCCCAATTAAATACCTGTAACAGTTAATGGGTTTTATTCTCTTGGAACTTTCTTCTAACCCAATCAAGCAATGATAACTTACAACATTGTGAAGGAGAGATGTAGTAAATCGCTTAACATATACTAGAATCTTTTAGATTCAGTCTCACAATGGATTTTTCTACTACAATGCATTGATACATGTACTTCCTGAATCCTATTAAATTTCTATATCTCTGCCTATTTTCTGGATTATCCCAGGCAAAATTTGCTGGGTAGTAAATGTTATGACAATAGGATGTCATTTTGGGAAAAATCTACCAGCAAGTAAAATGCATTTCTTGAAGGAGAAGACATAGAGTCTGCCAATCGGGTATGAGGGCAGGAGATCGAAGACCAAGTCTGTCAATCGAGTAAGTATAAGCAGGAGAAGACTTCAAGTCTGCCAATCAGGGGTAGGAGAGCAAGAGAATTTACTTTGAATCTGCCAATCAGGGGTAGGAGAACATATGAGAATACCAAGTCTGTCAATCAGGGGTAGGAGAGCAAGAGAATTTACTTTGAATCTGCCAATCAGGGGTAGGAGAACATATGAGAATACCAAGGCTGTCAATCAGGGGTAGGAGAGCATGGGAAGACATTGAGTCTGCTAATCAGGGGTAGGAGGGCAGGAGAAGACTTCAAGTCTGTTAATCAGGGGTAGGAGAGCATGGGAAGACTTCGAGTCTGCCAATCAGGGACAGGAGAAGTCATGGGGTCTGCCAATCAGGGGTAGGAGGGCATACTGCTGGACATTGTTCTAATGTCAAAATAATCCACATACCACGTCATGTATCATCAACAATAACCTGTGTGTAAATGGTAGGATAATAAACCAAATACAGTTCTTCCTAGATATCCCATTTATGGCACCCATTGCAATGACAAATATTTAGAATATAAAAACACTCTTCATGCCACTCTGATATTATAGCATAAATGGATATATTTAGAATTACTGTACATGTATTTTGCAATACGTTGAAATGAAAATTGAGAAACGACAGCTAACTTACTGTAAAATATCGACCAATTAAAGTTTTAACTTATGTGGAATTGATTCAGTGATGTACATCAATCAATCAACCTAAGCAGGGCCCATTCATGTGTCACATACAGTGTACTTGTATCAAGCAGGGCCCATTCATGTGTCACATACAGTGTACTTGTATCAAGCAGGGCCCATTCATGTGTCTCATACAGTGTACTTGTATCAAGCAGGGCCCATTCATGTGTCACATACAGTGTACTTGTATCAAGCAGGGCCCATTCATGTGTCTCATACAGTGTACTTGTATCAAGCAGGGCCCATTCATGTGTCTCATACAGTGTACTTGTATCAAGCAGGGCCCATTCATGTGTCTCATACAGACCGTGAGGCTGAAGTGTACTACTACACCCTGTGAACTGTTTCGTTCTCAATAAGAACCATACCATTCCCACACCAAATCGTTCTGTTCAAACTGTTCAGCGTTCTGTCCCCCAACGAAAGCGTTCTGTCCCCAGACCAAAGCATTCTGTCCCCAGACCAAAGCATTCTGTTCCTAGACCAAAGCATTCTGTTCCTTAGACCAAAGCATTCTGTTCCTAGACCAAAGTGTTCTCACTGTTCTGTCCCCCGACCAAAGCATTCTGTTCCTAGACCAAAGCATTCTGTTCCTAGACCAAAGTGTTCTGTCCCCCGACCAAAGCATTCTGTTCCTAGACCAAAGCATTCTGTTCCTAGACCAAAGCGTTCTGTCCCCAGACCAAAGCATTCTGTTCCTAGACCAAAGTGTTCTGTCCCCCGACCAAAGCATTCTGTTCCTAGACCAAAGCATTCTGTTCCTAGACCAAAGTGTTATGTCCCCTGACCAAAGCATTCTGTTCCTCGACCAAAGCGTTCTGTTCGTAGACCAAAGCGTTCTGTTCCCAGACCAAAACGTTCTGTTCCTAGACCAAAGTGTTCTGTCCCCCGACCAAAGCATTCTGTTCCTAGACCAAAGCATTCTGTTCCTAGACCAAAGCGTTCTGCTCCTAGACCAAAGCGGTCTGTCCCCAGACCAAAGCATTCTGTTCCTAGACCAAAGCATTCTGTTCCTAGACCAAAGCATTCTCCCCAGACCAAAGCATTCTGTTCCCAGACTAAAGCATTCTGTTCCTAGACCAAAGCATTCTGTTCCTAGACCAAAGCATTCTGTCCCCAGACCAAAGCATTCTGTTCCTAGACCAAAGCATTCTGTTCCTAGACCAAAGTGTTCTGTCCCCCGACCAAAGCATTCTGTCCCTAGACCAAAGCATTCTGTTCCTAGATCAAAGCGTTCTGTTCCCAGACGAAAGCATTCTGTTCCTAAACCAAAGCATTCCGTTCTCATCTAAAACCGTTTGTTCCTGCATGGTGCACATCTTATTGAAGACCTGAGAGATGTAGATACAAGTATGTTATTTTAAATCATATATTCAGAATTGTACCTCGACGGTTACAGCCTACATTGTTCCTGAGGGACTGTATGTCGGACGTTTGAAGATTTGTATAGATGCTGTACAATTTTAGTGGGACTGACATTCCACCCCAGGGTTTGTAATTGGCATCATTATGAATGCTTAGAAGGTTGCATTCTGGATCTGTGCATGCATTGTGCCCACTGGAATACCATCTTTGTTGTCTCTTTTGATCAGCTTACAGCATATTACAATTTCAGACAGTACATCACAAGAAAATTTTGACACGATGAGATTAATTAAAAGTTAACAAGCTCAGAAGGTGACTTTCTGCTCTAGTTACTGGTACCTGTATCACTTAGGATGACTCCTTCCACACTGATGATTATATCGTTTGTTTCTTTTAATCAATGCATTCATTCAATGTGTTGCTGTTAAGCACTGTAGGCTGCATCAGATCTGTTTCAAATGCTCCAACATCTCTCAAAAATCGACATTAATGTGATATTTTTTATAATTACCCATTGTCAAAGTTTCTCATTGCAAGATAATATCACCCTGAAAGGTGTGATTTTTAATTTAAACATCACAGCCGCCATGACTTTACTTCCACAGGAAAACATGTTTTTTAAATTGTTTCTGGACAATTCAGATTCAAATATTTTACATGAAACTATAGGAAATATACATTGAATATTTGAGGATTATTTTTACTGTTACTCAATTTATTTTGGAGACCTTAGAATAATACATGTAGTAAATGAAACAATTCATAATTACAGTCAATGGCAGATATCAATAAATCAAAAGAACTTTCAGAAAGTACTTAAGTACTGAGTGTGTGAATACTGGTATTTACATGATTTATATGGCTTTACTTCAGCAACATATAACAAGAGTGATTATTAGAATTTTTTGACTTGCAGTAAACTTAATTTTGAATGTGCAATCCATCACAATTGATATTTTAAAGGAAAACTGGATACTAGATCATGTATGCCTATGTAGATACAGGGTTTTCTTCAGGTCCGCTTTATGTAAGGTTGGGTCTAGCTCTGTTCTACAGAGATATATCAGCCAGCTAACTCATTAACGACAATGGCTGCAAGACTGAATTGACATTTAACCCCATAAGGCTAGACTGGTCCTCTATCTGATATCTCATCAGAAGCTATAGCAGACGTATCCCACTTGTTTTCAAAGTCATGCAGCTCCTAGATGGCGGTCATTTGGAAACGCGCGCAAGAACAAATTAGAACATATACCATAAAATTGCTGCAGGTATGCTTAAGTGCTTTAAAAAAAGGACACAATTCTATTCTGATAAGATTTATACCTCATTTGGATATAAAATGATTTTTTTTTTCTTTTAAGATTCCTTGTAACATTAAATACTGTATTAACCGTTATATATACATGTACAGTATATGTTTTCAGTCCCATTTGTATATGTGTGTCTGTATGTTACTGTGACGTGTTATCTTTAGGCAAAATAACATCAAGCCTTTAAAATTGACCTTGGATTTCATTCAAATTTTCACAAAAGAGAGCAAGCACAATGAGAGGCTGAGGAGCCTAAGCAGAGGTTTGCAGTCTTAAAACACTCTCATTTGGCATCTGAATTTTTCGATATTTTCTAAATTTTTGCCTACTGATGAGAGCAAAGCGGATGAAAGATACAGTGGACTTCAATCAATATTTTGGTCATTAGTGCCTTTCCCTAATGACTTAAGGTTTTCCTGATACATAGTGATTAATTTCCTTCCAAATACTATTTGTCCAAGTGGTGAAGAAAGATCATTAGAAGCAAATAACTCCTGATTATTGGATTTAGTTTTTTCTACCATAACAATAAGATTTTGCTTGACCTTAGCCATATCATGGTGGTATAGTGTTGCATGTAGAGATCTAATAACAAATTCATGGATGCTGACACATTTATGGTTTTTTTGCTTCTCAAGGGATTTTATTTGGTATATGGCTTGTTGATTTCACAGCTAGTTTGTTTTGATTGAGGGCTGTTGATCAAGTCTTATCCATGACACTTTGCTTAATGTAGTGTTCAGTTCAGCTTAATCAAAGAGAGTGCAGGGCTCTGATACAGCAATTTCCTACAAGTTATTGGAACATATTTAAGCCTTGCAAGTGCATGGACATTAAGTCAGGTTGAATATAACTTTGCAGTTTTGAAAATCTTAAGAAGGTATCACACATAAAATTAAAGGATATTTGTTAAAAGATGTTGTGATGTTGGAAAAGTAAACTTTGCTTTTTGTTTAGCAAAGAATGCACTTTTAGAGCGAGATTTTTATGAAAAAAATTTAAAAACCCTGCAGGTCTCAAACTTATGATTTACAGATTCTCAGTGGCGAGCGTAATGCTTTAATCCAGTGAACGAGTTCTGAAGAACTTGAAAAGGACTAAGGATATATTAGTATTTATGGTGAACTAGCTCCCATTCAAAAAATTTGTGACATGATGTTCTATTTGTCTATCAATGATGCATTATGCCAAAACTGATTTTTTTTTTTGCACGACAACAAATTATACATTTCTGTTGTTTAGACTGACCTTAAAAATGGAGCACAGGCTGAAAATTATTTGATTTAATTTTAAAAAGAAAGTGCTCTGAACTGTGATTTTTTTCTTCTTCTTTTTGGTCTCTTAATTGTGATGTTCTATATTTATGCCTCCAAGATTGAAGATGGGGCATATATTTTTGTTATTTGTCTGTCTCTGTCTGCCTGCAACTTTCACCCTGATTATAATTATACAAGGTAGATGGGTCGATCATGCTTTGTGGATTAGAGGTTGAATGTCAAAGCTGCGTGACTGATAAATGTCAAGGTAAATTTGTTTAAGGTCAAATCTGACGCATTTGAATGTGACCATGCTGGGGACCATTTAATGTGTCATACACACATCTTTCTATTTTATGAATGATTGATATGGTCAACTATTACAATATAGGAGAAAGGTGCTAAATTTATAGTTGAGTCCTAATTTTTTAATTGTATAGCCAAAAAGTCTTTGATATGTGCATGTTGATCATGGTCTTTTAGTAATATCTTTTCAATCATGCTGGAAACAAATTCACTATAGGGTAAAAATCTGCTGATTCAGAAGGTATGCAAATTTTTTTTCTTTCTCTTTTTTTGTATTGAAAATTCATTTGGGAATGTTAGAATTACACAAATCTTTTGAAGATAAATGAGTACTTTGTTGTCTTTTTTATCTGACAATAGCGAATTGCATGAAGAAAGATTCATTTGATCATTCTATTGTAAGTCTGGTAAGGTTTCTTTTATCTGTTGGCATTACAGGGATCTTAATGAGCAAGAATTCATAAAAATAGCAGTACAACAATTGAAGAACAACAGATCCTCAGACGTATGATGGCACTTTGATCTATATTTACTACAGGTGACTCTCAATGAGTCCAACCTTAATCTATCAATGTTCTTGATCTCTTGAAGTGAAATTACAGCTCCATTTTTCTCTCTATATAACATAGCAAATTTACTCTCGATCTCTCGAATGCTCAACCTCTGGAAGTTCTTGATCTCTTGATGTGAAATTTGGGTTCAGGAAGACATATTTAATTGTTTTCAAGTTTGGATCTCTCGAAATGGTGATATCGTATACACACATCACTAAAGCGAATAGTAACCATTTCTGCTCGACCTTAAATTCCTGGATAATGGTGATCAATGCTTCAGGCTAGCTCGGCCATGTTCATTAGGTATTTATTTAGATATAAGCTCTTCTGTGTCACTGGTCTAGGTGTCTGTACTGCTGTCTGTATTTATAAGATCTTCTGTGTCACTGGTGTAGGTGTCTGTACCGCTGTCTGTATTTATAAGATCTTCTGTGTCACTGGTCTAGGTGTCTGTACTGTTGTCTGTATTTATAAGATCTTCTGTGTCACTGGTGTAGGTGTCTGTATCGCTGTGTCACTGGTCTAGGTGTCTGTATCGCTGTGTCACTGGTGTAGGTGTCTGTACCACTGTGTCACTGGTCTAGGTGTCTGTATCGCTGTCTGTATTTATAAGATCTTCTGTGTCACTGGTCTAGGTGTCTGTACCACTGTGTCACTGGTGTAGGTGTCTGTATCGCTGTCTGTATTTATAAGATCCATACATGACTTACTTTTGACTTAATTCCTTCTCTCCTCGTGGAGAATAGGGCCATGAACAAGTCCTCTCCATTTAATTCTATCCTGGGCTGATCTTGCTGCCTCTGTCCATGACCCAAAACCTAGTTCTTTCCTCTCTCTTTCTATTGTTCTTCACCACGTTTCCTTCGGTCTTCCTCTCTTTCTTTTTCCTTCTGGTGTCCAACTAAGGGCTACATATGGGTGTGTTCTTTTATCCATCCGTAGCACATGTCCAATCCATTGCCATCTGCGTGTTTTTATCATAGTGCTGATCTTTGCTACTCCTGCTATCTCTCTAACTGCTACATTTGATATTTTCATTGGCCAGTAGATCTTTAAGATTTTCCTAAGACATTTGTGCTGGAAGGTATCTACAAGTTTTTCGTCCCCTTTTGTCATTTTCCAGGTCTCACTGCCATACAATAACACAGCTATTACATTTGAGCTGAAGAGCTTCATTTTTGTTTTTCTGTTGAGTTGGTTATTGCTCCAGATCTTGCGTAGCTTATGGAATGCTACTCTTGCATGGCCAATTCTTCTTCTTATATCTTCATTAGTACCTCCTGTCTTGCTTACTGTTGCTCCGAGGTAAATGAACTCATCCACATCGTTTATGTTGTTCCCATTGATGGTTATTGGTGTGATGTTTGCAGCATTTAGACGCATAACTTTGGTTTTTCCTGTATTGATTTTTAAACCTGTTCTAGCTGCATATCTGTTTAGAGAGTTCAGTTTTTGTTGTATTTGATCTTTGCTGCTGGATAATAAAGCGATGTCGTCTGCAAAATCTAGATCGTCTAATTTTGTTGTCATATTCCATCTTATGCCTGAGTTGTTATCTGCTGTTGTCTTTTTCATTATCCAGTCAACTACCAGGAGGAACAAGAAACCCGACATGTTGCATCCTTGTTTGACACCAGATTTAACATTAAACCATTCTGTTGTACCATTCCCATCAACAACTGCGCATTCACTGTCTTCATACATTAATTTAACCATACTGATTATTATGTCTGGTATTCCATAAGATTTCATGATCTTCCAAAGGGTTTCCCTGTGTACGCTGTCAAAGGCTTTTTCAAAATCGACGAAGCATAGATAGAGGTTGGAGTTCCATTCTATAGCTTGTTCTAGAATATTACGTAGGACAAATATCTGTTCCGTAGTGCCTCTTCCTGCCCTGAATCCAGCTTGTTCCATTCTCAAATGTCTGTCTACACCAAGTACAATTCTTTTTATTATTATTTTCCCCATTATATTTATTTTCATGTTAAAATGTCGTGAATTTTGAGCTTTGAAAAAAGGTCGTCGCGCGCAAAATCCCCCATGGGGATTTTTTAAAAGTTGGCATGTATGGATCTTTTTTTTTTTTTTTTTTTTTTTTTTTTTTGCCAAAAAAAAAAGATCCATACATGCCAACTTTTAAAAATCCCCATGGGGGATTTTGCGCGCGACGACCTTTTTTCAAAGCTCAAAATTCACGACATTTTAACATGAAAATAAATATTTGTCCTTTCAAATAAAATATCAATCAAATCATTGTTAATGTATCATATATTAACACAACATCAAATGTGTTTGACCATTAACTATATAAAAAAAACTTTGAAAGATATACATTAATATTTTATTAAAATCATCTATTCAGCAAAAAATCTTCTCCAACAAGTCACATACATAATATCAAATAATATTTAAGGTTGCATCCTTTTACACCATACAATAAACATTGGCCGGTCTATATATCAAAATTTAAATTAAAGCACATGCATTTAGGTACGACTGCAAAGGCGATCTTGCTTGTCTGTAAACATGGGCTTGCAGAGACTGGTGGAATAATCTGCATTGCAACCAAAAAAGGAGTGATCTGCCCTGCTATGAAGTTTGCGAACAAAACCTTTGCACCCATGACATCTGAAATAATTACCAGGAAAAAAAAAACACATCAAAATATTCCGTTTTACTTGTAAATTAAGGCTACTTGCTAAATAAAAAATTCAGTACAGACTTGTGCGAATTACGCATCACAAAGTATATTTAATGAATACTACACTATATAGACTATATAATACATCGCTATAGACGGATAGATTTGGATAGCCTATATTATTATAGTTGGAAAAAATATATACTTGACGTACCTTATTGCAAATTTTGGATGCTGTCAGCGAGAGGCGGAATGTCCGATTGTTTGGTGGTGACACTAGCATCGTTGTCATTCACGTTTGTGTAAAGGATAGGTCAATTTGAAATCCGTCTTCCCGATTAATTACTATCAAAACATGCTTCGTACTGTCCAATAAACACCCCGACACAGGCAGACCAACCCGACACCATGCGACACAGGTAAACAGCAATGGCTGACTATTGTCCCGATTTCTGATTGGCCAGTTCAGAAATGACGCGGGATTTCCAATTCTGGTCACAAGATTTCACGATTATCCCGCTTTCAAACTCGTTTTCAATCGTGAAATCGGAAATTTTGGTCGGAAAAAATTTCAAATCGGGATTTTAGGGTAATTTTGCTTTCCCGATCGGCAAAGCGGGACCGGAGGGTAAAATCGGGAAGATCCCGCCTAAATCGGGAAAGTTGGCGTGTATGAAGATCATCTGTGTCACTGGTCTAGGTGTCTGTACTGCTGTCTGTATTTATAAGATCATCTGTGTCACTGGTCTAGGTGTCTGTACCGCTGTGTCACTGGTCTAGGTGTCTGTACCACTGTGTCACTGGTGTAGGTGTCTGTACCACTGTGTCACTGGTCTAGGTGTCTGTACCGCTGTCTGTATTTGTGAGCTCTTCTGTGTCACTGGTGTAGGTGTCTGTACTGCTGTCTTTATTTATAAGATCTTCTGTGTCACTGGTCTAGATGTCTGTACCGCTGTCTGTATTTGTGAGCTCCTCTGTGTCACTGGTCTAGGTGTCTGTAACGCTGTCTGTACTGTTTGTTAGGTAGGTCACATTGACCTTATTTAAGAGTTATTTTGACCAAGTATGTAAACAATCATCACTCATCATTTGTACACTAAGGGTGTTTATAGAATTATGAAACCTTGTCAGCTGATATGCAGAGTAGGGGAAGGTATGTCGCAAACTAAAACTAGGTGCAGTGCTCTCCATTAAGAATGATTTGTATAGTAAAAGCCTGTCTGGTTTGATTCATCTAATCTTTTTAGTTGATGTGTCTTTGTAGAAAGGAATGTCATGACCCGAAAACTTAGGTCACAGTGATCTGGTTTAAGAATGAGATGACCAACCTTAATAAAACCCCATCAGGATAAAGACATATATTCACAGAGATTAACAACTTTCCCAAGTCTTGTGTTATCTTGCAGTCCCCTGTTTTTCAGTAAAAATGGACACACTGATTTAATGATTATAGAAATCTGACCTATTCAATAGACTCTTGAACTATCTAAAATAGAGCTTTTATATTTTGTATATAGATTTCTTATGGCAAAACCTTTCATTTTATACCACTGATCTATGTGACCTTGACCTTCTCCCAGAACAGCAAGGTCATGTTAGTCATTAGTGTTGAGGCATCACCTTGTTGCGTGAATATATGTTCTGAATCAGTTAAGTCAAGATCGACCATTTAAATTTTTTCATGGGATTAAAGATTGAAAAAAAAATCTTTTAAAAATCACAACAGCTGAACAAAAGCTGGGCCAATGTGACTCAGGTGAGTGATGTGGCCCATGGACCTCTTGTTATTATATTTAATGCATGGGCTGATTCAATATTGATGCTGAAACTCTGTTGAATGATCATGGCAAAAAAGATCTCATTAATTGATATATCCACTGGGCAAGAATAATTAGCTGCCGTGAATGATCAGTGAGGGTTATGTTGATCTTGATGGAGCTTCTAATATCGCTAATACTGTACCAAACGTTGAAGGCTGAAACACACTTGAGAAGGCAAATTGTTGAGAAACAATACACATCTGAATCTCACCCTTTATTGTGAAGAGAGTGACAGTCTTTCTCATCTGCCATTCCCACCATGCAGTACTCCAGGTCTGATTATTACCTCCACAGTGAAAATTCTCTCTCAGCTGGAGGATGTCAAGCATATCTCATCCCACTCATCAAAATGGAAGCATTTTAATGAGTCTGAAGTTGATAGTTAATGGTACAATGTATTTGGATTTTATATAAAAGATGCTTTGGAGAAGTATACACAATTGCAATTGACTTCATGCATGCATGACTCAGTCAGATGATTAACTGAAGGAATATTTGTCTAGTTTGATTGTATTCTAGAGGGTATTAATACAGTGGAAGCATGTGCATGGGATATTATTTGTACATAATCAGCAATATTCATATTATGTAATAAAACCTTTTTTGTATTATGGCTTTTATGTCATTTGAAAGGTCATTGAGAAATATGTTGTGGGGGATATTAAAACAATGAAGGCATGGGGCATCATTTGCATAATAGACAAATTCCATCATGTATTCATATTACATGAGAACACCCCCCCCTTTGGTTTTTGTTTTTGTTTTTAGTTTTGTATTAAAATATAAGCACATGTATTGGCTTTTATGTCAAGTTGAAGGATCATTGAGAAATGAAAACATTGAAACAGCAAATTAAGGTTTATTAAAAATAAAAATAAAAATTGGTGAATATTAATATCTGTAGATTGACATAAATCATAAAACAATATACGTGTAATAGATCTATCATAATCTTAGGTATAACATTCAATACAAATAATAAAACAATATACGTGTAATAGATCTATCATAATCTTAGGTATAACATTCAATACAAATAATAAAACAATATACGTGTAATAGATCTATCATAATCTTAGGTATAACATTCAATACAAATAATAAAACAATATACGTGTTTATAGATCTATCATAATAATAAAACAATATACGTGTAATAGATCTATCATAATCTTAGGTATAACATTCAATACAAATAATAAAACAATATACGTGTAATAGATCTATCATAATAATAAAACAATATACGTGTAATAGATCTATCATAATCTTAGGTATAACATTCAATACAAATAATAAAACAATATACGTGTAATAGATCTATCATAATCTTAGGTATAACATTCAATACAAATAATAAAACAATATACGTGTTTATAGATCTATCATAATCTTAGGTATAACATTCAATACAAATAATAAAACAATATACGTGTAATAGATCTATCATAATCTTAGGTATAACATTCAATACAAATAATAAAACAATATACGTGTAATAGATCTATCATAATCTTAGGTATAACATTCAATATAAATAATAAAACAATATACGTGTAATAGATCTATCATAATCTTAGGTATAACATTCAATACAAATAATAAAACAATATACATGTAATAGATCTATCATAATAATAAAACAATATACGTGTAATAGATCTATCATAATCTTAGGTATAACATTCAATACAAATAATAAAACAATATACATGTAATAGATCTATCATAGTTTTAGGTATAACATTCAATACAAATAATAAAACAATATACATGTAATAGATCTATCATAGTTTTAGGTGTAACATTCAATACAAATATTGAAGATGTTTAAAATTTGACATCTAATAAATATGAGCAGTTTTTCAAATTTCAAAGACAATTGATAATCAACCAATGATAAAGATACCGTAGAGATTCCTTATTTTATGCGAGTATTTGACATCACGAAATTATACTCGTATATATCAAATTGTGAGAACATAAATTTACGAGTGCTCTGTTGATGAAGAGTCATTGCATGTATTGTAGCAATATGCAGTAATTTTAATTTGCAAGTGATACTTGTCGCAAAAATTACTCACTTATATTTCGGAATGTACAGTAATTAAGTCTAATGCAATATGTCATTCTATTGTATGTAAATTTTGTCATTATTATGAATTTAGCTTTGTGATGGTAATATCATAAGCAGCATGTTTTCCATTCCATCACTATATGAACACCTCATTATTTCCTCACAATTCATTGCAAGAGGGATAGCTGAGACCTGTTCATATGTGGGTGCGTGATCAGTCTGTATGTGTGAAATGCTGACCTACCTTGTAGACACTCAAGAGGGTGCATGCTTTGCTTGATTTGATACCTCACATATAGCTTTGTTATCAAGGTAGAAAGAACCCTTACTGCTTTGGAGTTCAAAAGGTGTAAGGGCAAGGTCACTAGAGGACTTAATAGAAAAAGATTGTAGACACTCTAGAGGCTGCATATTTTAATAAATCTACTTTTAACTACTGTACAGTAAAACTCAAATATAGCAACACGGACATAGCTTTATGGCTATAGCGAGGCTCAGCTAAGATGGAACGGTCATGTTATGAGAATGGGTGATGACCGTATCCCTAAACAGCTGTTTCTCTCAGAGCTTGCTATGGACACACGTAATCTAGGAGCTTGCTTTGGGCACACGTCGTAATCTAGGAGCTCCCTTGAAATGCTACAAGGATGCAGTCAAGACTCCTCTCAAAGCCTGTGACATCAAAGTCCATGGATTGGAGTCCCTGGCCAAAGACCATGACAAATGGAGGACTGAGGTCAACAAAGGTGTCAAGCTCTTTGAAACCACACGTTTTGATGGCCTTGAAGTGAAATGTCAGGCAAGAAAAGAGAAACAGTAGGGCACATCCTGCAGCATAGCTTGTCCGCAGTGTGGGAGACTGCACATCCGCATTCAGACTCTGCAGTCACATGAGGCGACACTGAAAGCATCGTCGATTTGACGGCTATCCAAGAAGATGAGGTTAAATCGATTTCCTAAGCAAATTG
Organism: Ostrea edulis; assembly: GCF_947568905.1. Lineage (NCBI taxonomy): Eukaryota > Metazoa > Mollusca > Bivalvia > Ostreida > Ostreidae > Ostrea > Ostrea edulis. The sequence goes on along the minus strand of NC_079165.1, from coordinate 25,788,409 downwards.
TTGATGTATTCTAGACAATATAAAAATTATTCATAATGAACACAGATATAATGAATTTAAGCATATTATAATGAAGTGAATTTCTCCCTTTGAATCCTTATTTACATAGCCAGTCTATACTATATGTATGCATCTTGTACCCACCCAAATGTTCAACAGAATACTGAACGTACCTCCATCACAAAAAACTGATATCTCGGAAATTGCGGATTTTTCTGTGTCTGTCGTCCGTTAACAGTTGAACATTTTTAACTTCTTGATAACTACAATTCCAATTCTTTTCAAATTTGGAATAAAGCATATTTGGGACAAGGGGGATATGAATTGTAAATTTCAGGACTTTTAATGTATTGCACCCCTGAGGCCTAGGGCGGGGCAAAGATTGCCAAAAATTTACCAATTTTCAAAAATCTTCTCTACAACTGCACATGTGTAAGAAAAATCAAATGCATAGTGACGTAGAGCAGGAAGGCCTCTTCCAAAATTGTAAATTTCATGATTCCTGGGGTAGAGGTCCCGACTCCAGGATGAGGCTAAACTTGGTAGTAGCTAAGTGCACATGTATATAGTATTAAAGTGTAAAAACATTTTTAAACAGTTTCTTTAATGTGTTTAAATCTAAATTGAAACTAAATGGATTATTTAGAAAGAGCATGCAGGTAGTCCTTTACCAAAATTGTAAATTTCATGATCCTTAGGGTATAGGGTTTTTTGTATTAGGGTGGGTTTTTCTCTTGTTTTGTTGATTTTTGATGAATATATCATGAAATGTGTACATTTGAATTACAGTGTATGTTTTAGCTTCATTCTAATGTGATGGCATACTCGAGAACTGGTGCTCATTTAATTGCTGCTAGCCTCAGTGTATTAACCAATCACATTGCAGATTACAAAACAGTTGTAATAGAATTAAAACTCTGTGATTGCGTAGAGTTTATACATGCCAACATCTGCTAAACTTTACTGCAAAAGTGGGAATGATCCACTTTGCAGTTCCAATGTTAAATCCTAGTAAAGATTGATCCATAGGGCTTGATTGGACCTCTGTTGTTGCTCAGTGTTGAATTTACTGTATCAGGAACAAAATCCTTAATGGTTGTTACACATATTACAAACTCTGGTATTCCATTTTACATTTAATATTCACTGCTGTAAATTTTCATAAAAAATCGATTGATTTTACATGTATGAATAAAGATTATTTCAAAGTTTTAAAAATTTTAAACCTGTCTTGACCTTCATTATTCAGCTGATATCAGAACTTGAAGAACAAATTGAAAAATTACATCCCTTCACCTTCAGGAAATTTTAATTTACAACGAATTGTCATCTTCGCACATTTTCAAGCAGAGGAGACACTTCATATTGACAGCTTGACAAATACTGATGTACTTAATTTTTTTCAGCGTTTTTATGGAAAATCATTACCATTTGGAAACCAGAGTTTCTCCCACCCATATATTGGGTTACTGAGCATTGAACAGGCCCTAGGAGATTATGCTGTTTTGTTGACTACCCTGAGGCAGGAACTGAATGCCACCTCTTGTCCAGTCATCGCTTTTGGTGGCAGGTTTGGCAATATTTTCACTCAGCTGATTTGTCTTAACTATAAGTCATGAATGGCTTTCGCCTACATGCCAAAGAAATTGAAGGCAGTACAAAAATGTGTACAATTCAGATATATGTAAAAGACCTGGCTCTGGAGACATAAAACTAGACAAGTTCTGGTCCATCTTTATTGTCAAATGATTGCAATACGTGGGTGTAATTCCTTAAAACAGATGATACATTGAAATTACATCTCCCATGAACTGGTAAAAAAATCTGCAATCAACGAAAATTAACCTTCTCAAAAAATGATTCCACAGTGTTCTATCTATGATAATGGGACTTAGATTAAAAGTTATAGCTTGTCCAAGTTTTATGGCTCGGAGCATTACCTGACTGCAAGTTTTATGGCTCGTGGAGTCAGAGCATTACCTGACTGTTGTTTTATGACTCGGAGTCAGAGCATTATCTGACTGCATACATCCTTGCCATGGTCTCTTTGAATTACCATTTCAAAAAATTGTTGCAAAAAAAAAAAATAGTTGCCAACCAGTTGCATAGATCTAAACACTCTTGTTTACAGTAATAAAGTTTTACTTAAAAATAAAATGATACTGTTGACAGCAGTCACAGTTTTTGTATGATTGAATTCATGTAATTTGTTCGTCTTGTTTACATTTTCAAAAAAAAAATACATTTTAGTTATGGAGGAATGCTGAGTGCCTACATACGATTTAAGTATCCAAACTTGGTGGCAGGCAGCATTGCAGCAAGTGCTCCGATTAATCTACTTTCTGCAGACTCAAAGAGAGACTTTTTCTGGGAGGATGTTACCAAGGTATTACTACAGGATTGATCATTTCATGTTCGCAGATGTACGGGTTTAGATGACTACAATCTCTAAGGCTCCTCAGCCAAGGATATTACCAAGCTTAAATAAACAGCTCCGAGACAGCTTATGAAGTAATTGGGTGTATCGTATGGAGGCCTAGAATGGTTACATATCACAATTTTAGTTTCGTTAATTGGTAACAAAGATAATTTGTTGAACTAAAACCACTCTATAACCTCAGAATATGTACATATAAAATGAAAAATGTTGTATCCTTGTTTATCCCCCCCTCAAAAATACTAGGACATAAATTCTTGTCCATCTATCAGTCTGTAAGAAAATATTTGGTGAATTAATAATATTTTTCTGAATGCTTTGCTGCTATCTCAACCCCCCCCCCCCCCCCAACCCCTTACACACAAACATTCAAATTCTAATTTGCTTGTGATTTTTTGGCAGGATTTCAATCAAGTTACACCGAAGTGTGTTGACAGAATAAGGAGAGGTTTTATAGAGATGGACACATTATCCATGAAACCAGGGGGTAAGTTTTAGTTTCATCTCCATCTGTTGATTCATAACAGGGAAAGGGGGGGGGGGGCATCAACTCTTCCTGTGAGTCATAATTAAGGCCCTGCAACATGTGGGTGACTTACAGTGATCAGCCTGCATATGCATGCATCTGTCCATCCATACAAATGTGCGCTTCTCTGGCCTTGTTTTATTATTCCTGTAGTTGTTGAAATGGAAATTTATTAATGGGTTACAGATGAAGTTTTGTTGACCTATTTTTGAGAGAGTTATGGACCTTGGACTTTGCAAATAATGCCACAAAGTGGGGCCCCTTTGTGGTGCTTGCCATCATAATATCTAAGTTTATATACTGCATTCCATTTTCCTATTGATTTCTCAGTAAGTGGAGTCAGTATATTTTTTCTTTGATGGGTAATTATGTAACATTTAATAGAAGTTTTTATTGCCTATATACTCTTTGTCTTTGGCCATGACTTTTAAATGGTTCAGCACATGGAGGCAGTAGTGTTTTGTATTGTGTATTGATTTCTGCTTGCAATGGTACTAAGGCATATATTGTATGACACACCCTGCAAATTAGTGATATGAATCTGATAATGGTATATGGTTTGGTTGATATTTCTTGTTAAAAGTAACATCATTACATGAAAGTGTGTGATGCATGTGTTAGCTATACACAATTAATTTCTATAAAAAATTGTATTATTTCAAAAGGCCTCAAAATGTTGATTATCTACATTTTTCTCAGGACAATTATTTTCTGAAATAGACATGACAGGATGGTATTTGTAAGATCACATGATTCCTTTAGACGTCCTGTTGTAGTCAATGCCTGTTTCTTGTGGTGTGTTAGCATTTGAACAAAATTGGTATGTAGCATCTTTAGGGGTAGGGAAACAATGACTGCAATTTATAGTCCTATTACAGCTTGGGACTTTGGGGTAGGTTGAAATCCTCCGTAGTTAGTGTAATCTTTAAAGACCATCTTCTCTACACCAGTGCATCTTAGAAACAACTTTGTATTGTAATTATGCTATCCAGGGACCTGCAACTTTCTACTATGAAGTTATGAAATTTATGACCTCTTGTTTAGGGGTTCAGTTTACTAACAGGAGATACACATAAAATGAAAACTGCCTAATCCGACACCTGTGCAATCTGTTTCACAGGGCATGTTACCCTTATTTCATATTTTCATTGGTTTGTTCACTGTTTGTTCCAAAAAACTGTGTATTCCAACCAAAAAATTGTCTCCCAGTGTATGTCTGATTAGACAGGTTTCACTGTACTTAATGTCTCCCAGTGTATGTCTGATTAGACAGGTTTCACTGTACTTAATGTCTCCCAGTGTATGTCTGATTAGACAGGTTTCACTGTACTTAATGTCTCCCAGTGTATGTCTGATTAGACAGGTTTCACTGTACTTAATGTATCTCGGTGTATGTCGGATTAGACAGGTTTTGCTGTACTTAATGTCTCCCAGTGTATGTCGGATTAGACAGGTTTCACTGTTCTTAATGTACCCCAGTGTGTGTCGGATTAGACAGGTTTCGCTGTACTTAATGTGTCCCAGTGTGTGTCGGATTAGACAGGTTTCACTGTACTTAATGTCTCCCAGTGTATGACGGATTAGACAGGTTTCACTGTACTTAATGTACCCCAGTGTATGTCGGATTAGACAGGTTTCACTGTACTTAATGTCTCCCAGTGTATGTCGGATTAGACAGGTTTCACTGTACTTAATGTACCCCAGTGTGGGTCGGATTAGACAAGTTTCGCTGTACTTAATGTCTCCCAGTGTATGACGGATTAGACAGGTTTCACTGTATATGGATTATGTCTGAAATGCAGTAAATTTTTCATGTAGATGACCAAGCTTAGGCTATGTATGTAAGATATTGGGAAGAAAGGAAAAAACTTGTTTTGTTTAAAGTACTACGGGAATTTCTAATATCCCTGAGTATTGTACGTGTAGTTATTTTTAGTAGAATCAATTTTGTTAAGCATCTTTTACAGTGAAGCAAGAAGAGTGCTAATTTATATGAACATTTCTATTTATTCGATTATCAACACAGAACAAACACTAAATCATATGATAACACCCAATAGTGCATCAGATTCATTTGCAGCAAATTTTGAATACTAGTAAAGTAAGTTCACATGCAGTATAAAGAAACATTAGTTTGAATACTAGTAAAGTAAGTTCAAATGTAGTATAAAGAAACATTAGTTTGAATACTAGTAAAGTAAGTTCACATGTAGTATAAAGAAACATTAGTTTGAATACTAGTAAAGTAAGTTCACATGTAGTATAAAGAAACATTAGTTTGAATACTAGTAAAGTAAGTTCACATGTAGTATAAAGAAACATTAGTTTGAATACTAGTAAAGTAAGTTCAAATGTAGTATAAAGAAACATTAGTTTGAATACTAGTAAAGTAAGTTCACATGTAGTATAAAGAAACATTAGTTTGAATACTAGTAAAGTAAGTTCAAATGTAGTATAAAGAAACATTAGTTTGAATACTAGTAAAGTAAGTTCACATGTAGTATAAAGAATGCTAAAGTAAGTTCACATGCAGTATAAAGAAACATTAGTTTGAATACTAGTAAAGTAAGTTCACATGTAATATAAAGAAACATTAGTTTGAATACTAGTAAAGTAAGTTCACATGTAGTATAAAGAATGCTAAAGTAAGTTCACATGCAGTATAAAGAAACATTATTTTTTCACAAATTGTTTTTTGAAGAGCCAGGTCAAAACAGTTTTCTGAATTGAAATGCAAGTAGACCCTCTTGTAATATTCACAGCTAACATGGGAAAATGACAAGTGTTTAAAGTTTAAGAGAATTGTTACTGCTTAGGTAAGCAATGTGGCTCATGGACTCTTTCCAATTGAAAATGATTTATTTTCAGCACTGAATAATATACACTAATAGAAAATACTTAGCTATGGCATAAAATGATTCTCAGCTCACCATAATTAAATGCGTGATGAGCTTATTGTATGGCCCATGGGACAGCGTGTGTTTTATGATGTGCAGAAACTGTTTGGAATGTGGGCTACATCTTGGAAATGATGCCCACGGGATAGTGAGCATTATGTGGTGTGCAGAAACTGTTAGGAATACCGGTTATGTCTTGGAAAAACTAGGCCAATGTTTACCATATTAGGTCCAAAGTATCATTTAACCCCACCAAAATGAAGGGAATAAATTTGAAAACACACAAAATAGTTGTAGTTAATTTTAAATACCAAAATTGCACATGAGCAACACAGTGTGACATAAACATTTTCAAGCCTCAATATCATTTTGAGTACAATTGACATAATTTTCAGAAACATTATTTGAACTATAAGAGATGAGGTCTAATTCATATCGCATATGTGTATGTCTTGTGACAAGACCTATCTTGTGACCTTGACCTTTGATCTACTTCAAAATAATTTCTGCCAATAACTTTTGGGTTTTTAGGTACATTCTTTTCTACCAAAGTCTTAGTCTACAATTACTCTTTGCTAAATTGTATGGATCAAACCTTTTGATTTTTTAAATGGGCGTATGCAGTAGATAGAAATCTAAAGGTTAAGAACTTAAAGCATCAAAAAAATATCTGCTTAATCCAGATCACGTTGTTTACATCAGTAACCATTAGGCAAACTGGAAATGCAAACTAAGAAAATGTGTGTTTGGTTTATGAATCTCAATAATCTTGTCTTTAAAGAAACTGATCACAACAAAAATAAGATCTACTTCGATATTTATTATGTCCCCCTTCAAAGAAGAGGGACATATTGCTTTGCACATGCCAGTCAGAATGTAGGTAGACCACATGTTGTCCACTCAATATCTAGAAAACCATTCACTTGATCATAATGTTATTTCTTATGTGGGTTGGATATGAGTGAAAGAGGACCCTTATTAATTTTGAGATCACATGGTCAAGGGTAAATCCACTTTGGACATACATGTAGGAAGATACTGTCCACTCAATATCTTGAGAACCCTTTCCTTAACATACATCAAACATGGTACTCTAGTACATTGTAAGAAGTAGATGATCCCAACTGATTTTGAGGTCACATGGTCAAAGGTCAAGAGTCAAACTGGACATACAAATACATTGCCTACTCAATATCTTGAGAATCCTTGCTTGACAGACATCAATCTTAGTACACTGGTACATCCTAAGGAGTAGATTACCCCTATTGATTTTGAGGTCACATGGTCAAAGGTCAATCAACTCTGGGCATAGGAATATACTATCTGCTCAATATCTTGAGAACCCTTTGCTTGACAGATATCAAACTTGAAACACTATTACATCATAAGGAGTAGATCACCCCTATGAATTTTAGGTTCACATGGTCAAAGGTCAAGTGTCAAGCTGGACATGGTAATATATTGTCTCCAACATTTTTAGACCCTTTGCTTGATTGACACCAAACTTGGTACATGTTAAATCCTAAGGAGTAGATGACCCCTATTGATTTTGAGGTCAAATGGTGAAGGGTTTATCCACTCTGGACATAGGAAGATATTGTCTGCTCAATATCTTGAATTGGTTTGGCACTACTATCAATTAAATGATACAAATATATAACCCTTTTCAATTTTGCACCATAGGGGGCATACATGTTTCTATCTTTCATTAAGATGATATATGTAATTGAAATAGAAACACATGGAAAAGCAGGGGACCGTGAGGTAATACAAGACTTGGGGAAGTAGCTTTAGTCTCTGTTCTATGTGTTTCTGCCATAACTTTGTAATACAGGGATAGCAGATTCAAATTTTATATATGGAATAGTTTTTGAGAATTCGTCATTGGCACCAAAATTTAGAACCTTGTAAACCCTTATACCAATTGTGTAAATTTCCTGATAAGCATGTTTTGGGTTTCAGCTTAGTACGTATTAGGATGTAATATCCCATTTAATCAAAAAGCAAGCATCATTTGTAGATGTAATATTCTATAACTGGAGACGATTTTTTAATGGAATGACGTGAAACCAGAAACCAAACATAATGGTTTTTTTCATGAAATTCCAATAAAAAATCATCCATTTAGTGTCTTCGGTCTTTGTTTCCTAGACCACAAAGTCTTGTTTCATCAATTTGTTAGTGCTTTCATTCAGTAAACCTAACTTCAGCCTTGGTATAGATCCATTTTTACTCAAGTAAGCTGAGAGGCAGGACAATATCCTTAAGAATAATGCAATCTTTACCGTAATTAAAAATTTTCTTTTACTTCTGGATATTTATCAGACAGACTGCATGCAGATGCATATTAATTAGAATTCTATGACCCATGGATCAGGGATTCTGGTGCCAGGGTGACATGTAGCTTGACATATAGCAAAAATGTGCATTATTTACTGCTTTATGAATCTTCTTCTTGACTCGTGGACACGTAACTTTATAGTAATAAGTAACATGAAGAACTATACCAAATTGTGAAATTCATGTCCCTATAAGCTCAGGTGTTCAGGGCCAAGGGCAGGGTTATATTGATCATATATGAAAATACATTTGTGTAAAGTCTTCTTGTCCTTTGCGGGTATGTTAAGGCAGGTCATGCTTCATTTATGCACGTAAACTGCATAATTTTTAAAATCTGTCTTACATAGAGAGAGGGAGCTACTAACTCTTAAAAACTATTTTGCTTGTTTACATGAGAACATTTTGTATCATAACAACATGACAAACATGCGCTCCTGTATGACGTCACTGTATGACTGTTATAAATAGAGTATGGAGGTACCTTAATAGAAAATGTAAAGTAGCACATTATCCCAAGATTCAAATATTGGTCTAACTGGCGATAATGATGGTAAAATACCCATAGTATATCAGAATTACTGATAGAATCCTACCACTTTCAATAAGAAATAATTATTGAACATTTAAACACGAAACCATCTAGCTCATATGTTTTACATTTTGCATGATGCTATGTAGTTTTCTTTAAAAGTTTTCTTAACAGAGGATTATGGAGCGCCAAATTAACATAAACTCAAATAATTGAAGATATCTTCAATTATTTGAAGATATCATCAATTCATTTGATGCGCGCATTAATTGAATTAAAGATCTCTTCAAATAATTAATGATATCTTCAATTCTGAATTATTGCGCGCATTAATTGAATTGATGATAGCATTAATTCTCCAACTGAATTGATGCGCGCTTCAATTGAATTAATGATCTCTTCAAATGAATTAATGATATCAACAATTGAATTGATGCACGCTACAATTCAATTGAAGAGAGCAATAATTGATATAATGCGCGCATTAAATCAATTGATGAGAGCAATAATTGAATTGATGCGCGCATTAATTCATTTGATGATAGCAATAATTGATTTAATGCGCGCATTAATTCAATCATTGCTCTCTTCAACTGAATTAATGATATCTTTAATTCATTTGAAGAGAGCAATAATTCTTTTAGAGAGAGCAACTATATAATTAAAGATATCTTCAATTCAACATATCCACAATTGAATTAATGATATCTTAAATTGAATTGTTGCTCTCTTTAAAAGAATTGATGCGCGCATTAATTCCTTATACAAAAGCATTGTAAATGATTTAAAGATATCTTCAATTGAATTAAAGAGATCATCAAATTATTTAAACCGAGCTCTAAATTAATTATTGCGAGCAATATTTCTACTAAATTGATGCTCTCATCAAATGAATTGAAGAGAACAATAATTGAATTAATGCGCGCATCAAATCTATTATTGCTCTCATTAATTGAATTAATGCGTGCATCAATTGAATTGAAGAGAGCAATAATTGAATTAATGCGCGCATTAAATCAATTATTGCTTTCATTAATTCAATTGATTCGCACATTAATTCAATTGATGAGAGCAATAATTGAATTGAAGCGCACATTAATTCATTTGATGAGAGCAATAATTGATTTAATGCGCGCATTAATTCAATTGAAGAGAGCAATAATTGAATTAATGATATCTTCAAATAATTGAAGATATCTTCAATTATTTGAGTTTATGTTAATTTGGCGCTACATAGAGGATTCTATCAGTAATTGCTGTGTACATTTGTTTATGACCTTTCAAATGGTGTATAAAAAGTCTCTAAAAGTATGCGGGCTAATGTGCTACTTTTGCAGTTTTATTTCAGTCTGTGACAGAGGAAAATCGGATCGACATGCTAAATGGAATGCTTTCTCCGTTAAACAAAGTTGTCAATGAATGATATCAACATACCTTCTTAATATCAATAAATTCTCAGCGTTTCACATATATATTCCATATATCCCATGTCATATATTTCAAATACTCTACATTTTGTCGATATTTGCATGGCACACATGAACAAATTCCTTGCATGTGTCAATGTCACTCGATGTATAGTCATGACGTCATCAGTTTACTTTCATATCGATCAGACAGATTAAATTACACAACAGCAGTATAGCATTTCGAATTTCGTTGGATCTTAGTAGCTGGATGGTTTATTTTGTGCATAAATAAAACTTAAAGGACATATCTCATGTTTTCAAAGTATACAATATTACATGCATTTTGTCTTCTTTATGCTTATAGTAATTAATTCTAATAGTTCGTTCGCCGAAATTTTGCGATAATTAACCACAATACAGACTTAAATCTAAGCCCCGATTTCAAAAAGTCAAGTTAATTAGGTAGGTAGTCACGTGGTACAGTGACGTCACATGCGCCCTTCGGATTGTGAAAGTACTGCGAGATATTATTAAAAACTCAACTTTTAGGGGCCTAATTAATTTACCATGGGCAACATTTAAATCGATGTTGATAAATTGTCCGAGTTTTATATGTGTTCGCCACCAGTGCACACATATATAACGATGTAAATACCCAAATATAGCGAGTAAAGCGTGTATGAAATCGGCAAAATTGTGAGTAAATAATGTTTATATGGGTCGCTGTCTACAAACTGTTTGGGGATGTTATTCCTTTATACATCTGTAATTGGCGCTGTTTTTCTAAAATAAACAGTGCAATCATTATTTATTTTTGGATTAGACAAATTATGATACGTTGAATTGTTGACAACTAAGCCCTATGCCAAGCTATTGTCATGCGTGCATTTCGGAAAGAAAGAAAAAGACAACACACACACAAATCAATAAAAATATTCAAATTTAAAGTGGTAATCACATTATTTTATTTTGATAAAGCAATCTTATTACTATTTTTGAATTGTGATCTGCACATCTTTAGGAAGTACGAAGTGGGAGCACGGCGTTATAGCCTACCGAAGCACTCAAGATGCTACGAGTTCAATAAAGAAATAATTTTATAATTCAATCTAAAGTTAGGAAATACAATATTCTATTATTTGTATAATTAAAAGTTCAATTATTTTGTATCTTTATTTTTTGTTGTTGTAAATCTACCAGTTGGTAGAAGTTACATTGTATCGTCGATATATATATGTTGTTACAAGGTGAAGGTCAGTTGATCCGAGTGTGTATTGAATTTGAAGAGCAAAACAGAATGTATGCTATAGGCCTACCAGTGCTTATAGCTTCGATATATCCATTTTTCTCGCAGTTTATCAGGGTCTCTATCCAAGCGATGTTTGAAAAGGTGACTGGGTGTGTTTTTTAAGGTAAAGTTCTTGCTCCAACAAAAAAATTATCCACGTCTTTTTTCTCGTACCTTCCTTCGAAAAATTGAAAAATACTCAGTCTAAATCCTTTCTACCGACAACTAGTACACCCGAGCACGGCATAAAACATCTTAATGCATTATTATTTACAAGCCGTTAACATGACAATTGGTTTTTTGTCGATTAAATCTAATCTGTTTATGAAATGGCTAATAGATGTTTTCAAACCAGAGGGCGCATGACGTCACACAAAATGGCGCGTAAACTAGCGAAAGAAAATATGCATATCGCAAGATTTGAATTTCATCTCTTTCAAACTCGAAAACTACGCAAAATATTTCATTTAAAACACAGTTAAAGTAGTTTTAGGCATAAAAAGAGTTAAATTTGCTGAAAAAATGAAAAAGTTTAGAAACATGCGTTGTGTCCTTCAAATAAAAAATAAAATCGGAATTTAATATATACTTAGTGATATACTTATTTCAATTATGACGTCACATTGTTTCGCGGATTTTATCCCAGTAAAAAATTTCATAACCTGCCTTAACGTACCCGCGTTCAACATCTTGGAAACAAACTTTTTTCAGTTATATTGAGCATCCGAATGCCTTAGGTCCACTGAAAAAGCGAAATTCATGGCCCATGTGAGAGGGGTCCTGGTTGTAGGACGGCGCTGTATGGGTAGTTGTAGGACGGCGCTGTATGGGTAGTTGTAGGACGGCGCTGTATGGGTAGGGATGTTTTAATAAAATATCTTCTCTACCTTTGAATATTTAAAAAATAAACTGGATAGTTATATGGAGGCTAGCTTCCACTAAAATTATGAAATTTTTGCCTATCAGTCAGGGGTTAAAATAGGTCCCCAGGAGGAAGATCATAAAATGAGGAAGATCATAAAATGAAAATGTTTTAACTTTTAACAATCCTCTTATTTTTAGACAACTCGCACGTGAAATCCCTGGGACAGGGGTCTGGACCCTAGGGTACAACTGTATGGCTCATTATAGACTGAAAATACATTTTCATTATCACTCTTTAATTTTGATCATTTAGCTTATAGATATTATTTAGCTTACAGGTAGTAATAGAGATCTATTAAAAACTGAAATATACAGGTAGTGGAGTGAAACTGGTGGTCACGGCTGTTCAGTGGTAGAGCGTTTGCTTTGTAACCAGAGGGTTGTGAGTTCGAGCCCCGCTTGTGCCATAGTCGCGTCAAACCTAAGACGTTAAAATTGGTAGTGATTGCTCCTTCGCCAAAATGCTCAACATTTAGAAATGAGAATCACGGGTCTTTTGGATATGACCTTAAAAAACAGAGGTTCCATATGTCGTGGCAGGTAAAGAACCCTCACTGCTACGCCCCTGAGCATTATAAGGATAGGTCTAAATTTGTGGTATTTCATCTACAACTGGTGACGTCTCAATATGAATGAAAAATTCTCGACGTGACTTGTAAACAATCAATCAATCAATCAATCTTTAAAATCAGAATGCATATTGTATAGACTGTGTGATTTGATTTGAACATACTTGATACAATATACCATATAAAAGGATTGGAAACAAGTTCTGCAGACAACTTACAAGTTTCACAACTGATGTTAGTATATAAGATTCGGTACAATTGTCAAATGGCTATAATTACATCGAAATAAGCTAGTGGTATAAGGTTATAACATGTAATAATGAAATCTACCAAATTCAGTTATATATTTGTGAATTGCTGAGAAAATAAAGCAGTTCATATCGTAAGGATCAAGTCATTACCCCATAAAGCTTCTTCAAGTCTAAACATTTTATTAAAGAGGTTGTTTCTTGCCATATATAGTAACCTTCTGCATATAAAGAAAAACTTAGATATCCTCTTTCATGCCACATGTAAAGTTCAGATATGCTATGACATTTCATCTGAACAGATCGTAGTTCATTAAACATGCAGTTATGTCTTAGTGTGAATAATATTGATAATTCGTTTGCCAAAAAAAATATTTTGGTGGTTTATATATAATGTCAGTAATGTGTTTCTTAAATACACTGAGAGAATGGGTTTCTCTGACTTCGAACTCGGAGTTCGGTTGCGGATTCCATTTTCGTATGGTAGCTACAGAGGTACAAAAGATTTTTTGTACAGTTCAATCTAGTCTGCTGCTTGAAACCTCATAATAGTCTTCACTGTTTGTTATAGAGGGAAACATAATAGTCTTCACTGTTGTTTGTTATAGAGGGAAACCTCATAACAGTCTTCACTGTTGTGTTTGTTATAGAGGGAAACCTCATAATAGTCTTCACTGTTGTGTTTGTTATAGAGGGAAACATAATAGTCTTCACTGTTGTGTTTGTTATAGAGGGAAACATTTGGGGGGGGTGGGGGGGGTATATTGCTTAAATACTCAGGTACTGGCATTTTTAGTATGAATTTTGTATAAAAGTTATTAATTTAGCAGTGTATGTGACAATGATTGACAAAAGGTTTCTAGCCTGTTTCGAAATAAAGTGAATCTTTTTATGCCAAAATTGGTGGAGTTGTAACAATTCTTGTGGCACATAACTGAACCTCTTCCAATCTGTCGATCATATCAAAAATGGCACAGCCATCCCATATTACAGAGGCATATTCAAGAACAGTCGAATAAATGTAAAAATATATACATTTTAGATGTGAGAGTATATTTAGAGTTTTTTGAAGAGGCAGGCTATTACATTTTTTATGCATGGCTAACTATATTACTTGCATTTTAAATAAGAAAGCAATGTATATATGAAAAGATTTTGTGCATTTCATGTAATATTTATATGTAATAGATTAATTTTAAAAGATCAAATACCATAAATTTGGAAATATTTGCAGATATATTTTTGTAGAATTGGGCCCAGATTTCTTTACAGTGTGTGTGTATCTGAAATTTGTAAATGAACATTATTACTTATGAAAGGAAGCCACTTTCAGGGAATTCAAGTGTTTTTGTGAATTACATAAATCCACAGAATTACTAAAGATATATTGTGCAAAAATGTATTTCAACTTTGTGGAGATAAATCACATATTCTCTTTGTTTGCAAAATTTGTAAAAATTCAAAAAAATTAAATAAAGCATTAGGAAATTTTTTCACAATAATCCTAAAATCTGAGTACATTACAATTATAGGTTTAATTGTTCCCAGAAACTGATGTTTCATCTTCTTAAGTGCTGGTCAGGTGGTAGAAATGATTAAATGAATTGACGTAAGTCTGAGCTCAATTTGTCAATTGCAGCTGGATAGTAATGTATCTGTCACTTAATAATGGGGGACTTTGTCAAAATTGTAAGGTAATTTTATCTTCAACTGCTACTTTTACAATTGATGATCATAAAATCTGAGTGCATTACAATAAAATTTTATTACTGGTGGAACATAGAAAGATGAAATGAATTGATGTCTGAGCTAAATTTGTCAACAGACCAGTGCAGCGTAAATTTAACTATTGAAACATACCACTCGCAAGACAAGTCCTAGTGGAAATCTAATTTGGTGTTGAAGATACTTTTTTTTTTTTCCCCTGTGCTGAATTATAGTGTTAAATTGAAATGAATGAGTCCTAAGTTCCTTAAATAACAACAGGCACTCACAGATTGATTGTGCAACAATGCAAAGTATAAAAAATATTTTAGATTGATTGTACGGGAATCTTAAAGATTGATTATACAACACTGCAAAAATATAACTGAAAAGAAATGTACTTTAGATTGTATACACAAGTGAAATAGATAAGAATCTACAAAAATAAAATGATATATATATGCTTGTAGATTACTTGTTTTGTAAGGATAATTGATATTTTAGATATTCTTTCTTTTGAAATCCTATACAAATAATTATACATGTACATTTAAATCCATATTGTAGGTCTGAAGCAACTGTCCACTACATTTGGTCTTTGTAAACCAATGACATCTAAGAATGATTTTCATCATTTTCTGGGATGGATAAGGAATGCCTTTACTTACCTAGCCATGATGGATTATCCCTATCCAACATCGTTCATGGGTAATCTGCCGGGGTACCCCGTAAAGGTAAAACATAATAATCTACGTAATACTATGTGACTATACAAAACGATGTTTCAGAAATAATATCATGCATATTATAGTTCATCAGTAGAAATGACGTCACCTATCAGGCTGACGAAATCTCTAAATCTCGGCTGAGATTCAGCTCGGCTGGATATTTGGACTTATGCCTTCACTGAAAATGATATATGATACAAATGGTGCATGATTATCTAATATAAAATTTGACTTGTGGAGGCTACTTTGATGCATGCATTGGTGTGTGTGATGTCATAATTCCCTTACTTTTTGAGAAATACAAGTATTTTTAATGAGCATTTTCAGGACATGCTTTTCTTTAGAAAAAGATTAATGCCGGTGTCAAGCGCCACCAAACTGATATTTCACAAGTTATATTATAGCACCATATTCTATGTGAATGTCTTATCGCTTCATGTTTTGTTGTGCTCTATATTCACTAATCTAAAACTACCAAATGAAGACACATTTTCTATCACTGTTGATCAAATTCCGGGGTGATTGGTGTATTTGTGATGTCATAATTAAATAGTAAATGAGTATTTCGCAGGAATGTACACTGAATTTAACACTTTACATCTTCATAATAATATCCATCTTGTAAAAACCGCTTTTTGACATTTCTACCATTACTTTGATATTCTTTTATCAATTAAGATATCATAGCAACCATACCTATTCCTTATGTAGTAGCTAGAGTCCCAGTTAACACTTTATCACTCCTCATGTGTACCTTGGAATTACGCCGTGTTGAAAAAAAATTAAGATGAAAGGAAATGGAATAAGATGAAAATGAAATATAATGAAAATAAAAACAAAAACATACATGTGTGATGTAGTATCACTGCAGAACCTCTAGCTGGCTAGATTAGAACCGTCCTACTTTTTAATGCATACTCTAAAAACTTGCCGAATTATCATGATTATATATGTTTCATGTATTTTAAAGCAGATTTGCCTTTGTTTATGTGCAACATAGGAAATAGAATAAACATTTATTAATTCACTTATCATGAAAACATTTCACATGTATAACTTGTCCTTGTAGTATCAAAACAACAATCAATTTTCTCAGAAAAGTAGTTTCTCTAATCAGTTACCAGAGAGACTCATTTCATCAGGAGACATTCCAATTTTCCATTCTCTTTAGCCATCTTAAACAGCCTAGCCATATAAGGTGAAATTGAAAACAGTAAAGATGCCATTAGTAGTCCTTCACTGCTTCATTGTCACTATAAAGGAAGGGAGGTCTTCATTTGAATTAGCTGATTATATCTTGCAAAGTTTCTCTACCACATGAAATATATTGCTTCATGATTGGCATTTCATTGTGATTAGTTTGCAACTGAAACTGGTATTGATCAAATTTGCTAATTGTGTGTTCTGCTGACTAGAGTATTAAATGTGCTAGGATGACAGGTTCAGTATTTTGTTTTTATTAGTTATCATTTTCTTATCAAATGATATGATCAGTATTATACCTACATCTGTACTTCGATAGCGGTGCAATGAAGTGTGACAGTCTGGACAAGGTCCTTAAGATCAAAATTCGCTATACATATTATTTTTGGTCTGTTTTTCTGTCAGTTTCTATCTCACTCAGACTGTACTCCAACAAGTTAGAGCCTCGGTTAATGTCCCTTTTATACCTCAGTTACGCGGTGCCAAGTCTAAAGTATCTCGTTAACCTCTAGTATGCTGGAGTAACTCAGACTGCAACTTTAACTATATTGGTGATGAATTTAAACTATTAAGATAGGCCAAATTAATTAAAAAGTCAAAGTAAATACAGTGCTCCCTTGATAATAATGCCAATTACCTAACACCCATCAGTATTATACCTACATCTGTACTTTAATAGCAGTGCAATGAAGTGTGACAGTCTGGACAAGGTATTCAGGTTAATTACTAATGATTGGAGAATCAAACTCAAGATAATCTAAATGTTTATACAGAATGGAGTCCAAATAACTTTATGGTACTAAATTTTGTTTGACTGCTCAGTGAATTGTCCGTAATGGTGAATTCGTTGTATTGCCACCCCCGCTTTATTGCCCAAATTTGTCTTGAACAAATGTTGGCAATATATCGAGGGAGCCCTGTATATAATGATAATGACCAGGATCATTCATTGAATTAAAATTTTGTCACAATTGACTGTGCATATGCTATGCTTTTGGGCATCGTATCTCACAAACACATCTTGTTTACCAAAATGAAATGGGTTATTGTTGATAAGAACATTTCAGCATTGTCTGCACATGATACTTAATAGTCTAGCAGGCGTGTACTGGTGATGACAAAGTCCAGCTGGTGACAATGTCGAGATCTGAGGTCCTTCGGGAAACCCTGTGGCAAAGCAAAGATGAGGAAAAAGGTGTTGTGATGCTTAAGTCATAAAAAGGGCAAAATCCTTGTAGCCATTGTCCATTTTCATTGAGCTTGCCAATGTGTCCTAAGGAGTGGTTCTAAGAGCTATGATCTGTGTCACTTGGGAACTACATGTAAAATCTCTGAGTAGGAATATGCGCTTATTTGCCAGTATCTCGCTGACCTTAGCATCAAGTTCCTCATAGAATACAGCCATACTTACTTATGCCTGCATAGAGTCATAACTTCAGCACTTAAACATAGTGTGGGAGCATCAGACACAAATGATATTTGTGACTCCAGATGAGGTTAGGAGAGGAAGGGAGCAAGCCCTATGTATAGTGCCTCCTTGTGATGTCATATACCACATCAACTAGGTACCTCAAAGTCCCAGGCTAAACTGCAAGAGATCCATCAGAGGTCTGACCCCCCTAAATGTACGGCATGTGTGGCCCACTAGTGGATGGATACACCCTGCTGCCCACAAGAGGCTGTGTACTCACAGGAAATTGCTTACAATTTATATAATGGTATACACAGTTTGATGTGGTGGAGAAAGCTAAATGATATCTACAAGGGTTCCTACACATAAATATTTTATATCCCCCCCCCCCAAATTTTTGGAATTTTCACATACCTTCTGGTATTTTTGGATCATTATGGGGGTCATGGATGTAATGAACCAGGTATGGAGAAGTTTCCAAAGAAACAATAGATATTAAATGGCAGGTGAAGAACATCATTTGCGATGTGAAACATAGGAAGCCCAAATGACTATTTACAGTATTATTCACCGGCAAAAAACAGTATTTCATTAGTTGTTAAAATGACAGTGTATGGCATGCATATCCAGTGCCTCCAGCCTTATTTCATTTTAAGTTTCAGACTTTTCATTTTAAACAATTCCATACACAGTGTTGAAATTCAGCTGGTGATATAGTACATTGTACATTCAGCTGGTGATATAGTACATTGTACATTCAGCTGGTGATATAGTACATTGTACATTCAGCTGGTGATATAGTACATTGTACATTCAGCTGGTGATATAGTACATTGTAAATTCAGCTGGTGATATAGTACATTGTACATTCAGTGTGGTGATATAGTACATTGTAAATTCAGCTGGTGATATAGTACATTGTACATTCAGCTGGTGATATAGTACATTGTACATTCAGTGTGGTGATATAGTACATTGTACATTCAGTGTGGTGATATAGTACATTGTACATTCAGTGTGGTGATATAGTACATTGTACATTCAGTGTGGTGATATAGTACATTGTACATTCAGCTGGTGATATAGTACATTGTACATTCAGCTGGTGATATAGTACATTGTACATTCAGTGTGGTGATATAGTACATTGTACATTCAGTGTGGTGATATAGTACATTGTACATTCAGCTGGTGATATAGTACATTGTACATTCAGCTGGTGATATAGTACATTGTATATTCAGCTGGTGATATAGTACATTGTACATTCAGCTGGTGATATAGTACATTGTACATTCAGCTGGTGATATAGTACATAGTACATTCAGCTGGTGATATAGTACATTGTACATTCAGCTGGTGATATAGTACATTGTACATTCAGTGTGGTGATATAGTACATTGTACATTCAGCTGGTGATATAGTACATTGTACATTCAGCTGGTGATATAGTACATAGTACATTCAGCTGGTGATATAGTACATTGTACATTCAGTGTGGTGATATAGTACATTCAATGTGGGTTTAAGGACTGCACAACAAACCCAGGCAAAATGTGGACTGAAAATGTTTGAAATCATGTTTAAATTTTACAAGCAAAAGGCAAATTGCTTGTTCCTAGAAATATCCATTGATGAAAATTTTCAAGAGAAAGCAATCTATTCACATCTGAGATTAAAACTCAAACTTAAACTATACATCAATGAATGACTTATAAATTTAATTACTTTCAATGAAAACCATTTTATAACATATAGTTCAACAAAATTTGTCCTATGAGAATTCTTTTAATTTATGAAATCAATTAATGTATTGCAATGATCATTGTGGTATTCTAGAGTATACATATGTGGGACTTAATATAATTCCAAAAATTTCACTGTATTGGAATGTTGAGTTGTAGAGTACTGATTGCTTCTCCATTCCAACTATCTGTTAATTGAAAATTCAGAGGGTTTTTCTGTGGGAGCAAATTTCATTGGTGAAATGGGAGTAATATCCTGATAGAGTTGTTAAAAGCAGGAAACAATGTTCAAAGAGTTGGAAATTATCACATAAGTTTTACCCAGTGGATTACAGTAGTTATTGGTGTCATAATACATATGTTTATATCTATTTAGCAGCAGGCCACATTTGTCTGTATGAACAATAAAAAAAATATCTGATGTTATAATTAGAAAAATTGAGTCCAAACAAATTACTAGTTATCTATCAGACACTCAGCTATGATAGAATGTTCCTCATTGACCTTATTACAGTATGAGGTTGAACTTGAGCAATTGATTTTGCTAAATATTGGACTAATGATAAAATTTCCAAAATCACATTAGAAAATACATGTATTCTATGTATGAGACAAATAATTTTTTTTGCTGAGTCACCTGGCCAAAGAGTAATATGACCTATGGCTATCACTTGGTGTATGTTGCTTGTCTGTTGTTGTGAACATCTGTCAATTTACAGTTAGTTACAGTATATTTTAATATTCTTCTATAGAGTGGCTGCATATAATACAGTTACCATCCTTGATACAAATATATCCTAGTATATTGGTCTTGGGGAGAATTTGATAATGTAGAAATCCATATTCTAATATCATTATGGTGGATCATGTGGTTGACACAAAATTGACTTCTAAAGAACTGCCCAGTCACCATATTTGGTATAAATGTTCCTCTAGTATAGTCACAATGAATGGTTGTTCCACTTTTTAAATGCAAAACTCCAATATAACAGCAATACATTTTAACTGCATGACAAAAAAGTTTTCTCCTCTAGAACCTCGTTAGATTTGTTGCATGCAAACTTGACTTGGTACTATTAATTACACAGTTAGTTAGTGACCTGATATGGAAAAATACATGCATTTTTCCGTATCAGGTCACTAACAAACTGTGTAACGAATTTATCATGTCAAAGACTTCTAAATGTATATATGGGGTCTATATCATACAACTTATTGCTTCGCCAATTTTGTCATGGCTGCAAGTCGAACCCAACAATAATTAAATTACTTGCTCAATACAGATTTTTCTCGCATGATACTTTTTTTTCACGGATTCATGTGACCAAGATCGGACCAATTAGATTTCAACAATTTTGTCTGAGGCGTGATAAAATGTTTCTCTAATGGTCCAGTAGCTGCAGAACTATAGCTCTCGAGGAGGAGGGGGGGGGGGGTATACCAGATGTGGTGTATTTTATTTTTTCCAAGAGATTTACAGTATCATCCAAAAGAAATGTTGACAATTTTAACAAATTTTGAAAATCTGAACCGGGGAGGGAAGAATGGACTGGGTGGTGTAAACTACAATGGAGTAAATCAAGACTTTATGTTTTTCAGATGTCAATTTAGATATGACCAATTAATGCATAACCAGGTTACCCGAATTTGTGCTATTTTATAATAGCTCATGGACTTCCCCTCTTTGGCAAAGGAAAGAAAGTTAAAGAGACACTACAGCTCATTTTGCGCAAAAATCATGAAATGACAATTTCCTCAGGGCTTTTATCAATTTTTGTTGCTTTGTTGAAAGTATGAACTTTGCGAAAATAACACTTATCTAAAGTTAAAAATTCTTGTTTTAACATAAAAATTAATACTTTTTGAAAGCCTATACAAAAAATATCGAGTCTCCTCCTTCGGTCTTCAGACGCATGCGCATAGACAGTAAACAGTGCAGCATGTCGTCCAGTGAGAGAAAGTGTAGTGGATAGATCCAGAATTTTGAAAGATTCTGCGAGAAAAGAGGTAAAAATAAAATGAGATAAAACTCATACGTGAAATAAAATTGACCTTGGGATCAGTATGACCGTTGGAAAAAAAAGAGCTAGGAGAAACGATTGTAACTCAGTGGTGGATCTAGGATTCCCGAAGGGGGATGTGAAAGTCCAATATCAGCCAAAGTAATCGGCCATTCTGGGTGCAGAATTTGGAGTTTCACTCACAATTTGTGGCGAAAAAAGGGAAGGGGATCCTGGCCCCCCTAAATCTGCCACTGGGACAAGCCGCGAAGACACTGCTTTAAAAGTAAGTGTTATTTTCATCTGAACACGACACGTGTTAACTAACTAGTTGTAAAACATCGGTCAATAGGAACATGGGAGGGTTTCTGTTGAAATAATGATTTATATAATTATTTACTTATTATAATGAGCAGGGAATAATTTTATACTTGAAAGGTGAGTGTGGAAGGGGAATTTAAATAATTTCTTACACAACACCTTCGCTGTCATTCAAAACCACGTGATGTAAATAACCATTCAAAAGTCCGAGTCAGCATGAAGAAACCTTTGAATTCCGGATGATCTTCAAAGCGCAGTATAGAGCAAATTGATGCATTCAATTGTTCAAAATTGTCAGTATCGATATGATTTTTATCATTTTATTAATACATGTTTTTAAAAGCACTTTATTAAAATGTGGAAAATGAGCTGTAGTGTCTCTTTAAGGTTTAATTTAGTACATTTATTTAAAAAATCTTTGTACCTTAGATTGATAGAATCCTTCATTAGTATGAGTGTGGGATTGATAGAATCCTTCATTAGTATGAGTGGGATTAATAGAATCCTTCATTAGTATGAATGTGGGATTAATAGAATCCTTCATTAGTATGAGTGTGGGATTAATAGAATGCTTCATTAGTATGAGTGTGGGATTAATAGAATCCTTCATTAGGATGAGTGTGGGATTAATAGAATCCTTCATTAGTATGAGTGTGGGATTAATAGAATCCTTCATTAGTATGAGTGTGGGATTAATAGAATGCTTCATTAGTACGAGTGGGATTAATAGAATCCTTCATTAGTATGAGTGTGGGATTAATAGAATCCTTCATTAGTATGAGTGTGGGATTTATAGAATCCTTCATTAGTATGAGTGGGGGATTTATAGAATCCTTCATTAGTATGAGTGTGGGATTAATAGAATCCTTCATTAGGATGAGTGTGGGATTAATAGAATCCTTCATTAGTATGAGTGTGGGATTAATAGAATCCTTCATTAGTATGAGTGGGATTAATAGAATCCTTCATTAGTATGAGTGTGGGATTAATAGAATCCTTCATTGGTACGAGTGTGGGATTAATAGAATCCTTCATTAGGCCAAAAATAAAAATGGATTTGTTTGATGTACTCCGACCAACCCATCAAATCTGACCCTACCCGATCATTTTTTTTCAGCAATTTAAAATTTCATATTTGGGGGGGGGGGGGGGGGGGGGGTCCCTTGGAAAATAGAAAATCCTCCTTATTTTAAAAGAAAATATAAGAAAAATTAATTGACATTCCAAAAAAACCCACCTACCTACCAACCCACCTTGAAAAATGTGGGTCGGAGTACATCAAACAAAAATATTTTTAATGATGGCTAGGCCAGCTTAGTACAGGTGTGGGAGAGGGAAATTCCACTGAGGGGACAAGATTCGCAGTCCAGGACGAGGCTTTGCTGAGCCCTAGACAGCGAATCTTGTTCCAGAGGTGGAATATCCCTATCCCACACAAGTAAATAGTGAAGGATTATTTTTCTCGCCATGAAAACATAGTCTTGACATAGCAATATATATATATATATATATATATATATATATATATATATATGGAAAGAAGCTTGGCTTCATTTTATTTGACTGACTGACACTATTAGACCCATGTGAGTGTTTTAAGATCTTGAACGCCTCAATATCCAGGGCAATAACACTACATCCTAGGAATGTATTCACAATATAGAATAGTTATATTGTAGTACCTGTGAACTGCCGAATTTTAATGGGAATGATGCAACCAGTTGGGAAACAGGTTGGGAAAGCTGGGAGTTTCTGAAAGGCAGAAGGTCTTGGGGCTGCCTCGGGACCACCAGGGCCTCATGTTAGTCAATGACAGACAGATGTGACCAAGAAGCCTGGGGGAAAATGACCGGAAGCTCTGATTATTCTAATACACAGAAATCTGATTTTCTCTATACTAAGGAGTGTTCAGTGGATGCTGATTCAGTATCATTATACAGCCAAGTCATGCCCAATAACCTACATCATAGAGGATGCCACTCCATCCTTATATATATACAGCCAAGTCATGCCCAATAACCTACATCATAGAGGATGCCACTCCATCCTTATATATATACAGCCAAGTCATGCCCAATAACCTACATCATAGAGGATGCCACTCCATCCTTATATATATACAGCCAAGTCATGCCCAATAACCTACATCATAGAGGATGCCACTCCATCCTTATATATATACAGCCAAGTCATGCCCAATAACCTACATCATAGAGGATGCCCTCCATCCTTATATATATACAGCCAAGTCATGCCCAATAACCTACATCATAGAGGATGCCACTCCATCCTTATATATATACAGCCAAGTCATGCCCAATAACCTACATCATAGAGGATGCCACTCCATCCTTATATATATACAGCCAAGTCATGCCCAATAACCTACATCATAGAGGATGCCCTCCATCCTTATATATATACAGCCAAGTCATGCCCAATAACCTACATCATAGAGGATGCCACTCCATCCTCATATATATACAGCCAAGTCATGCCCAATAACCTACATCATAGAGGATGCCACTCCATCCTTATATATATACAGCCAAGTCATGCCCAATAACCTACATCATAGAGGATGCCACTCCATCCTTATATATATACAGCCAAGTCATGCCCAATAACCTACATCATAGAGGATGCCACTCCATCCTCATATATATACAGCCAAGTCATGCCCAATAACCTACATCATAGAGGATGCCACTCCATCCTTATATATATACAGCCAAGTCATGCCCAATAACCTACATCATAGAGGATGCCACTCCATCCTTATATATATACAGCCAAGTCATGCCCAATAACCTACATCATAGAGGATGCCACTCCATCCTCATACATATACAGCCAAGTCATGCCCAATAACCTACATCATAGAGGATGCCACTCCATCCTTATATATATACAGCCAAGTCATGCCCAATAACCTACATCATAGAGGATGCCACTCCATCCTTATATATATACAGCCAAGTCATGCCCAATAACCTACATCATAGAGGATGCCACTCCATCCTTATATATGCCAAGTATCAAGTAGCACAATGTCATGGAAGTCCTTAATGAAAAGCAAGATGAGAGATTATTGTCAGAAACAATAAAACGTGAACTGACAATGCATTGCCTAATGAGGAAGATTATAGGTATTAAAGGTATATCAACATACACAATGAAGACAGTGAGTTGGATTCTCCATACACTAATATCTGCTAGATGAAGGGTGTAGTCTGTTAGCAGAGGGATGTTTGACATTTCAGCAGGTTCTCATTTTGTATTGATGGGAGGAAATCAAAACATATTCAATTATGAGGTGTTTTGGTTATGGCAAAAGATTTATGGGTAATATAATAGTGATGCCTATTGCAGCCACACACACATGCAAAAGTTGTGCATACACTTATCAGAATATATAACTACAATTTTGGTGTTCATTTACCTAATTCATCATTCATTGTTCATACTTGGCAAACTTTAGTAATGTTTAGTAAGGCCTGCACGCTCTTGGTGTCATGATTTTGTTAATAGTAATACTCTGTTTACAGTTTCCTGTTTCTTACCTCCACGTAATTTAATGTCAGAAAAAAAACTAAATTTAAAAAAAAAATTAATACCAGAAAAACAAAAATTTTAAAAACAGTAATTTGTGTCACTTGCCAAAAAATAGGCAAAGTATTATATGATATACTTATTCTTGCCCGACTTTATTTGATTAGGTTTGTTGATGCAGTCAGTGATGCATCAGCCAGTCTATGAATAACTGTCCAGTCTGTTAATTAAAGTTTGAGTCTCCAAATTTGTTGAGCAATAGGATTAATTATTACTAGCTGTTACAATTTCTTAATGTGTTGTACATATGTGTAGAAATTTTGCTTAGTTGTCGAAGTGCTATATGTCAATCATTTAGGTTTTTGCATGATTTAAACCAATTCATTAAAAATCACAGATTATGTCACTTTGAGATAGTAGTACAGTATGTACTGAGTTTTAATACCAAATAGAACAATTTTCTTAAATAGGGTAGCGCTGTAACCATTATAAATGTATGTGTAATTACTAGATTGGGAAATAAGTCTTTAACCAGGAAGTGAAAATTCCATGAGCATGTAAATCTCACATCTCAATTAAATCATAAAAAATTCACCTCCAGAAATGAAAATTCCATGAACATGTAAATCTGACATTACAAATCATAAAAAATTCACCTCAAGTTAAATGACTTCATGAACATATAAATCTAACATCACAAATCATAGATTTTCAACTCATGAAGTGAAAATCCCATGACAATGTAAATCTAACATATCATAAAAATTTCACCTCATAAAATAGAATTTCCATACACATGTAAATTCTGACATCTCAAATCATAAAACTTTAACCTCAAGAATTGAACATTCTATGAACATGTAAATCTGACATCTTAAATCACAAAAATTTCACCTCATAAAATGAAAATTCCATGAACAGCTAAATCTAACATATCACAAATGAAAGAAATGAACACCCCATGAACATGTAAATTTGACATCTCAAATCACAAAAATTTCACCTCATAAAATGAACACTTAAAAAACATGTAAATCTGACATCTCAAATAAAAATTTCACCCTACGAAATTAAGTGATTTCTGTAATAAATTCTCTTCACTGAAATTTTTAGGTAATGTCAGTAAACTGACTGATAATTCAACTTAAAGCCCTCTAGGGTAATCTGAAAGATGGCATACACAGCTATTGAATCCATAAAAAAGTCCTCTTATATAAGATGCCATCTTACGTAAAACTTGTTCTTTTCTCCTGAGGAAGGGACAGGTTGTCCTGAAAATTTAACAATCTAAGTGTTTGCGTTGGTCATTTTAGTGCTTTATAAAAGAATTATGCCCCAGGAATCGAAGATTTGGGGCACATATGTGTACATGTATATAGTTATTGGCCTGTCTGTCTGTGGCATAAAACTGTAACCTTACACTATAAGAGGTAAAGCTTTCATATGTGGTATGTATTCCTTGAGGCAAGACTTTTCCATTAACACCAAAATCATTGACCTTGTGACCTTTACATTGACCTTTGGCCTCCTTTAAGAAAATTCAAATATAAGCCATATCTTTCAAATTTTAAGAGGTACTGGTTTTATATTTAGCATGAAATTGTGCATATCTTGTGAGATTGTGAGAAGACCTTTCTAACAGTACCTGATTGTGAGAAGACCTTTCTAACAGTACCTGATTGTGAGAAGACCTTTCTAACAGTACCTGATTGTGAGAAGACCTTTCTAACAGTACCTGATTGTGAGAAGACCTTTCTAACAGTACCTGATTGTGAGAAGACCTTTCTAACAGTACCTGATTTGTTGACCTTGTGTCACCCTGACATTGACCTTTGAACTAGTTTGGAAATTTTCAAAAAAAAACCTACAATGTCTTCCAGTTCCATTTTGTTGTAATCCATTTGTTTCACAAATACATCTTGTTGTGTTTGACCTTGTATCCACTACATAAGGTATCTTGTTATGTTTGACCTTGTATCCACTACTATAAGGTATCTTGTAGTGTTTGACCTTGTATCCACTACTTTAAGGTATCTTGTAGTGTTTGACCTTGTATCCACTACTTTAAGGTATCTTGTTGTGTTTGACCTTGTATCCACTACTTTAAGGTATATTGTTGTGTTTGACCTTGTATCCACTACTTTAAGGTATTTAGTATTGTTGTGTTTGACCTTGTATCCACTACTATAAGATATCTTTTTGTGTTTGACCTTGTATCCACTACTTTTTAAAAGGTATCTTGTTGTGTTTGACCTTGTATCGACTACTTTAAGGTATCTTGTTGTGTTTGACCTTGTATCCACTACTATACAATATCTTGTTGTGTTTGACCTTGTATCCACTACTATACAATATCTTGTTGTGTTTGACCTTGTATCCACTATTTTAAGGTATCTTGTTGTGTTTGATCTTGTATCCACTACTTTAAGGTATTTGGTATTGTTGTGTTTGACCTTGTATCCACTACTTTAAGATATATTTTTGTGTTTGACCTTGTATCCACTTCTTTAAGGTATTTAGTATTGTTGTGTTTGACCTTGTATCCACTACTTTAAGATATCTTTTTGTGTTTGACCTTGTATCCACTACTTTAAGGTATCTTGTTGTGTTTTGACCTTGTATCCACTACTTTAAGATATCTTTTTGTGTTTGACCTTGTATCCACTACTTTAAGGTATCTTGTTGTGTTTGACCTTGTATCCACTACTTTAAGATATCTTGTTGTGTTTGACCTTGTATCCACTACTTTAAGGTATTTGGTATTGTTGTGTTTGACCTTGTATCCACTACTTTAAGATATATTTTTGTGTTTGACCTTGTATCCACTTCTTTAAGGTATTTAGTATTGTTGTGTTTGACCTTGTATCCACTACTTTAAGATATCTTTTTGTTTTTGACCATGTATCCACCACTTTTTAAAAGGTATCTTGTTGTGTTTGACCTTGTATCCACTACTTTAAGGTATCTTGTTGTGTTTGACCTTGTATCCACTACTTTTTAAAAGGTATCTTGTTGTGTTTGACCTTGTATCCACTACTATAAGGTATCTTGTTGTGTTTGACCTTGTATCCACTACTATAAGGTATCTTGTTGTGTTTGACCTTGTATCCACTACTATAAGGTATCTTGTTGTGTTTGACCTTGTATCCACTACTTTAAGGTATCTTGTGTTTGACCTTGTATCCACTACTTTAAGGTATCTTGTTGTGTTTTGACCTTGTATTCACTACTTTAAGGTATCTTGTTGTGTTTTAACCTTGAATCCACTAATTTAAGATATCTTGTTGTGTTTGACCTTGTATCCACTACTTTAAGGTATTTAGTATTGTTGTGTTTGACCTTGTATCCACTACTTTAAGATATCTTGTTGTGTTTGATCTTGTATCCACTACTTTAAGGTATTTAGTATTGTTGTGTTTGACCTTGTATCCACTACTTTAAGATATATTTTTGTGTTTGACCTTGTATCCACTTCTTTAAGGTATCTTGTTGTGTTTGATCTTGTATCCACTACTTTAAGGTATCTTGTTGTGTTTGACCTTGTATCCACTTCTTTAAGGTATTTAGTATTGTTGTGTTTGACCTTGTATCCACTACTTTAAGGTATCTTGTTGTGTTTGACCTTGTATCCACTACTTTAAGATATCTTTTTGTTTTTGACCATGTATCCACCACTTTTTAAAAGGTATCTTGTTGTGTTTGACCTTGTATCCACTACTTTAAGGTATCTTGTTGTGTTTGACCTTGTATCCACTACTTTTTAAAAGGTATCTTGTTGTGTTTGACCTTGTATCCACTACTTTAAGGTATCTTGTTGTGTTTGACCTTGTATCCACTACTATAAGGTATCTTGTTGTGTTTGACCTTGTATCCACTACTATAAGGTATCTTGTTGTGTTTGACCTTGTATCCACTACTATAAGGTATCTTGTTGTGTTTGACCTTGTATCCACTACTTTAAGGTATCTTGTGTTTGACCTTGTATCCACTACTATAAGGTATCTTGTTGTATTTGACCTTGTATCCAC
Organism: Ostrea edulis; assembly: GCF_947568905.1. Lineage (NCBI taxonomy): Eukaryota > Metazoa > Mollusca > Bivalvia > Ostreida > Ostreidae > Ostrea > Ostrea edulis. The sequence goes on along the minus strand of NC_079165.1, from coordinate 25,758,549 downwards.
TACTTTAAGGTGTCTTGTTGTGTTTGACCTTGTATCCACTACTATAAGGTATCTTATATCTATAAGGTCAAACACACTACTATAAAGAAGTGGAAAAACAACTTTTAAAAGTATAGATAAACTAAATCGTTCAGATCTGCTGAAATAAAATAAAAAGAAACAATGTGATCGTGTTCCCTTAGTACTTACCTATTCAAAAGGACTTCCAAATATTCACAACATCTTAAAGAAGCGTCACCAAATCCTGGAAAATTCTGATCGTCTAAAGACGCGTTTAAATTCAAACCTATTGTTGCCTTTAGAAGAGACAAAAATCTGAAAGACATTCTAGTTCATAAAAAACATAACTTATTTTTTAAGAAAGGAAATCTGTGCGAGCCGTGTGGTGCTAAGAAGTGTATTCTTTGTAAATATGTTGTCAAAACAAGCCAGTTTGAGGATGATAATGGAAACAATTATCACATCAAAAATTATATTAATTGTAAATCTTGCAATGTAGTGTATGAAGTTTTTTGTAAAAAATGTAACAAGATTGTGTATGTGGGAGAAACTGGTGGGACTTTATATCAGAAACATGTCTTGAATTTATCACTCATCAGAAGGGAAACTAATGACCATTTTTATTCCGATTTTCACACCATAAATGATTATAGCATAATAGGCATTGAAAAACTGTACAAGAGCGATATTTACCGGAAATATAGAGAAAATCTATGGAAGAAAAAGCTTAATACATATGTACCAGTTGGTATAAACAAAAGGGAACATTACTGTCTATAAACTATCTTAATGAACATTTTTGGGTGTAGTATATGTGTACTATCTATTTTAAATTTTTTTTTTTAAATATATGTTTATGTATATGCAAGAATTTACTTTACACCAATTAGAGTGCACTTACAGGTATGATTGAAAAGGTTATTACAGTAGCTCTCGCAATTTTTCAGATGTTTTTGGCGCAATTTTGATACATGACGTTGCCTTTCAGATGTATGTACATTGTGACATCATAATACGTTGTTCAACGTTAGTTGCTATGCATTTTAATAAACACGACTGATGAAGGCTGGTAAAACGGCTGAAATATTTCGAAAAGTGTTTTAATGTTTTTTTATTATTCTTACAAAAGAGAGACTTTGGATATATATTTATATATATATATTGCTTACAGGTAGCATGTGGTATGATTCTAAACAACACAAATGCACTGCAGGGATTATATCAGGCTTCAGGTACGCAACATGATTATATTCTTAAAACTTTGAAAAATAAAATTAATGGATGACTAGTATCTGTGAATGCTCTACGCTTCCATTGTAAAGGTGTTTTACTTGTGTAGCTGTCTTAAACTTTTCATAATTGAAATTTTGCCCGTGTTGCATATTAAAGTATCTTTCAACAGAAGGGGTTTATTTTTGTTCAAATGAAGGACCAAGGAGAGATAATTAACAAATATGAAAAAATTCACTCAGTAAATTTAAAGATTTATTACAAAGTTTATCAAAGGGCAGCTTCTCAAACAGTGTTGATTTAAGATATGTTGAAATCTGGCTCATCAATGGCCAGCTGTCATTAAAAATGTCCTTTAAAAAAATCCACTACAAATCGTGATATTGTTATGAAATCATCCTATTGTAGATTCTATATTCTGCCTGAGGAGATCAAATTGTATGACATTACTGAGTAATGTGACCAAAGGCAGATTTTAGCTAATCAACAATTTTACGCGATCAGAGCTGATGTGCTGTGGCATAATCGTGATTTAGAGCTCGTTCTGTGTTTGATAATATTTAGAGATATTCATATTTTAATACAACCTTAAATTAGCGGTCTTTTCTCACTGCTAAAGCCACCAAAATTTGAATCCCACTATAATAAGTATGCGTAAAGAAATTTTTTATGTTCTCAAGTTTAGCCTCTACAAAGAAACTTCACTGGTTTCCTTTTTTATTCCAGACATCATAGCAAAACACCATGTAAACTGTAAATGTCATATATTCAATAAATGATATGATATATACAAAACATTAAAAAAGGTTAAAGGACTAACATGGTATAACATAGACATATTAGGCATCAAAAGCCAATTCTCATGATAAATACCTATATTAGGCATCAAAAGCCAATTCTCATGATAAATACCTATATTAGGCATCAAAAGCCAATTCTCATGATAAATACCTATATTAGGCATCAAAAGCCAATTCTCATGATAAATACCTATATTAGGCATCAAAAGCCAATTCTCATGATAAATACCTAATGATATGACTTGTCTTTATCAGCAATATTCTACAATGGAACTGCTCGTTCTTGCTTTGACATCTGGAGTGACTTTATTGAGTGTGCAGATCCCACTGGGTGTGGTCTAGGACTTGATAGTATGGCATGGGATTTCCAGGCAAGTTGATAGTAGGGAGCAGGCTATTAGCAGGGGCATTTACTATCTTGTCCATATCTTTGTATTAGTGTTGTGTCTTTATGTACAAAGTTGATAAGCTGCATTTGTCAGATTTTCATCAAAGTTACAGGAATGTTTCCTTGAGATCTGGGTCTGTTCATTCCTATGGATGCAATATCCAGTTTAAAGGTTAAACGTCAGGGTTACTTGATGGAAACTTGGAACTATTTTGTATCCAATTTCAGTGAAATGTGCAGGGATGCTACCTTGCACATAGATCTGGGGTATCTACCAATTTTCAATTTTAAAGGTCAAAGGACAAGGTCACTGCTTAATATGCTATAATTGAAGCTTTCACGGCATGATACTGCATAGAGTACTAACAGTGATGCGTGTTGGCCAATGTTACTAGGCTTTATCTATGAAGGTTGAATTCAACATAGAAATTATAGAATTTGAATGTATTCACTTATAGTGTAAAAGAAACAATCACTATCAAGCAGTACTTTTTTAATTATCAATGAGAACAACATGTGGGCCTGTGTACATGTGCCTCTTAATAACTCAAATATTGATAATAGTAAGATATATCTCAATGAATACACTTTGTAAGAAAGTGGTCAATATCTGCTGACTATACTTATCAAAGGCATGTACGGAAATTCACCTGCCTGCTGGGAGTAACAATTTGACGGATATGTTTCCTGTGCTTCCATTTACTGAGGAGATCAGAGGCCAGTACTGTCTGAACAAGTGGGGTGTGGCTCCCAGAGACCTATGGAGCCAGGCACAATTCTGGGCCAAAAGTAAGAATGTAGATTAAAGGGACATGGACACAATTTGAGCTGACAATTTTCAATTTATTTATTTTTTTTTTTTTTCATTTTTAATGTTTAGAATGCTTAACGAAGTTATTTTTAATAGTCAGCAAAAATTTGAATGTCAGTAGTTGAGGTACGTGGGTGATACAGAAGTCACAATTTTTTGTAATGTAAACAAGGCTTGTGCCATGTTTTTGTTTAGGCCAATTCAACTTAATTAGTAGATTATCATCCAGGGTCAGCAAAAAGTATGGGGCGGGTGGGAGGATTTTATTTTTTAATTTTTATTTTCTGAGAAAAATATTAAAGACAAACGAATTCTTTTCCCCCCAACAGATCCGCATCATTTAATGGCAGATGGATATCAGTCTATGCTATTTTCATACACTAATTCCAGGTTAAGCTTTAATTTAAGGATATAACAGAAATATACCTAACTTCAAGATTTACATCATTCTGTAAGAACGCGAGAAATTAAGAAAACCATATAAATCTACAATCGGAACACACTCGGCCTTTTAAAAAAAGTTATTTGTCGGTAACGGAAATGGCCGAGTTGTTGCGATTGATAAATCCATTTTCTTCACGTGACTTTTCACGTTCCTATACCGGAAATATAAACAAGAAGTGTAAATACCGGAGTCGGACATGAAAATATTCCGGAAATCGCAAGTTTCGCAAAATAAAAAAATCCGGGGCGGGCCAATTTTTGAGGGGCGGGCAGGGATGATAATCTATCAATTAAGTTGAATTGGACTTACATCCGTTCAATATACATGTACCAGGAAAAGTTTTGTTTAAAGCAGATTTTTTTTTTTCAATTTAAAAGTTAATTCTGAACACAATCAAATAGTTTCTAGTGTTTAGCACCTCTTATTTTGTTTTAAACATGTTATTTTCTATTAAGTATTATATATGTAAACAAAAACATGGCATGGGCCTTGTTTACACAACAAAGAATTGCGAGTGCAGCTGTATCTCACTTGTAACTCAACAACTAATATTCAAATTTTGGTTAGCCATTTGAAATATACTACTCAAAATTTGATAAGGATCACTAGTTTATATGTGTGTAATTTACCACTAACATAACAAAAGACATAAATTTGACTCAGAAATGTGTTTACTCAGGTTATGAATGAAAATTCATGAACGGCCTGAACTTTTATCAATACGGAATGCTTGAAATCTGATAACAACACCAAAAGGCATTTCATTACAAAAAATTAACAGCAAACCAGAGAAAGAATTACACAGTTTTGGGGGATAGTCCATCATTACACTTAGTTGATAAAGTGTCAATACCGGGTATAGCCTCCCCTTGCATCAATGACGGCTTGACAACGTCGAGCCATGCTGTCAATAAGCACCCGGATGTTTCCAATGGGAAGGTTGTTCCACTCTTCCACGAGGGCGTTTCCGAGCTCTGCCAAAGTCGTGGGTTGTGCTCTACGGCGTGAAAGGGCAACCTGCTGCATGTTCCATACATGCTCAATCGGGTTCAAGTCCGGCGAGCACGCTGGCCAGTCCATACGGACAATTGTCTCCTGCTGAAGGTACTGCTCCACCACCCTGGTGCGATGAGGACGAGCGTTATCATCCATTAGGATGAACTCAGGGCCAACAGCACCAGCGTAGGTTCTGACGTAAACATCGAGGATCTCATCCCGGTACCGCACCCCCGTCATTGTTCCTCTCTCCAGGACATGAAGATCTGTCCTTCCATCCCTGCTGATTCCACCCCAGATCATGATGGAACCACCACCATAACGGTCATGTTCACTGATGTTGGCATCATGGAAACGTTCACGTTGTCGTCGCCTGGCACACTCGGTGCCTCCTGTCTGTAAAGTCCAAACAATACCTGGACTCATCGGTGAACAGAACTTGAACCCAATCGTTCGGTGTCAAAGTGACATGATCTTCAGCCCAGTCCAATCGCTCCCGCCGGTATCGAACAGTCAGAGGGACTCGAACACATGCCCTTCTCAAGTTGAGACCTGCATTGTGAAGCCGATTCCGTATCGTCTGAGTGGACACATTCACCCCTGAGGCGTTCAGGGGGTCGTTACGTAGGCTGGTTGCTGCATGTCCAGAAGGGATGGCGTCGTGCCTGAAAAGCCACAAAATGGTCTTGACGTAGGGTTTTCGACCTCTGACGACCACCCCCATGTCGGTGTGCTGCTGTACAAAAAGTTTGCTGTCGGTTCCAGGCCCTGTTTACAACGCTCTGGCTGACATTTAGTGCATTTGCAACGTCACGTTGTGAATAGCCAGCGTCAAGCATTCCAATACATCTGCCCAGTTGTTCTGTCGTCAGGCGACGCCTTACACGTTGAGGAGGCATTGTGTCGATAAACGTAGTGTAAACACTCAAGTGAGTTTGAAATTTTAGAAAGAATCAGACACCGATGCCTGAGTGAAAATCGTGCAATGGTAGTAAAAGCATAAACTGTGATGAGAAACGCATTTCCCATGGTATGAAATGCACGTACAAGTTTGTTGATGACGTTTTTGATTTCACTTGGACACAATATTGCCAGTTATGCAGTTATTAATTTTTTAAACAGAAAAATATCTATGATCCTTATCAATTTTTGAATAGTATACTTTAGTTAAGCATTGTAAACAATAACAAGAGGCCCAGGGGCCTTATAGGTCACCTGAGTATCATGTAACAACCTTCCAATGTTTGAATTAGGTTTGTGTTTAAATATAAGAATTTTACTTTTGGATGGAAGAAACATTGAATAGCTATGTGGTCAGCCCCGCCTTTGCACCAGAACCCCTGACCCAGGGGCCATAAATTTCAGTTTTGAAAGAAGCATCCTTGATCATCATTATCATACTATTAGTTTGTCTACTTAATGCCCAGCAGCAGAGGAGAAGATTTTCAAAGAAATAAAATGCATTTTCACTATATGAACAATAGGGCCCCACCCTAATACCAGAACCCCTGACCCAGGGGCCATGAATTTCACAATTTTGAAAGAGGCATCCTTGCTCATCATAACCATGCTATTGGTTTGTCTACTTAATACCCAAGGACAGAGAAGATTTTCAAAGAAATAATGCATTTTCACTATATGACTTATAGAGCCCCACCCTAGCACCAGAACCCCTGATCCAGGGACCATGAATTTCACAATTTTTAACAAGAGGTACTGTGAGCAATGCTCACTAAGAATACCCCCCGCTTACCCCAATCTCCCAAAGGGTGTTGGTAATAGGTATAAACTACCTCTTTTCTGAGTGTTGCTACTTCAATGTCCAGTGCGCATGACCTTTGACCTTTTGACCCCAAAATCGATAGGGATCATCTTTATCCCATGGGTAGTCCATATATATGATATGGTGACTGTAGGTGGAAAGGATAACGCTTTAGAGCCCGGAAACCATATTGCTACTTCAATGTCCAGTGCGCTTGACCTTTGACCTTTTGACCCCAAAATCGATAGGGAACATCTTCATCCCATGGGTAGTCCATATATATGATATGGTGACTGTAGGTGGAAAGGATAACGCTTTAGAGCCCGGAAACCATATTGCTACTTCAATGTCCAGTGCGCTTGACCTTTGACCTTTTGACCCCAAAATCGATAGGGATCATCTTTATCCCATGGGTAGTCCATATGTATGATATGGTGACTGTAGGTGGAAAGGATAACGCTTTAGAGCCCGGAAACCATATTGCTACTTCAATGTCCAGTGCGCGTGACCTTTGACCTTTTGACCCCAAAATCAATAGGGATCATCTTTATCCCATGGGTAGTCCATATATATGATATGGTGACTGTAGGTGGAAAGGATAACGCTTTAGAGCCCGGAAACCATATTGCTACTTCAATGTCCAGTGCGCTTGACCTTTGACCTTTTGACCCCAAAATCGATAGGGAACATCTTCATCCTATGGGTAGTCCATATGTATGATATGGTGACTGTAGGTGGAAAGGATAACACTTTAGAACCCGGAAACCATATTGCTACTTCGATGTCCAGTGTGCTTGACCTTTGACCTTTTGACCCCAAAATCGATAGGGAACATCTTCATCCCATGGGTAGTCCATATATATGATATGGTGACGGTAGGTGGAAAGGATAATGCTTTAGGGCCCAGAAACCATTGCATCTACAGACAGACAGACGGACAACCCGATTCCAGTATAACCCCCCCCCCCCCCACACACACACACACACACAACTTGTTGCGGGGGGTATAAAGAGGCATCCTTGCTCATCATTACCATGCTATTAGTTTGTCTACTTAATACCCAGAGACAGAGAAGAAGATTTTCAAAGAATTTCTACATTTTCACTATATGACCAATAGAGCCCCACCCTAACACAAGAACCCCTGCCCCAGGGGCCATGAATTTCACAATTTTGGTAGAGGGCTCAACGCTCATTATAATTATGCCCACAGTTTGGCTTCTTCATGTCCAGGAGTAAAGAAGAAGATTTTTTCAAATTACACTCATTTTGATGGGTTTTTGCCCCATCCCTCAGGCCCCACGGGGGCAGGGACCACGAATTTCACAATTTTTGTTCCCCTCCACCCACAGATGCTATATGCCAAAATTGGTTGAAATTGGTTCAGGGGTTTCAGAGAAGAAGCTGAAAATGTTCAAATGTTAACGCACGACGCACGACGACGGACAAAAACAGATAGCAATAGGTCACCTGAATGAATTCAGGTGACCTAAAAATGGAAAAATAAACTTTGAAATTTTTAGGTCAAATTGTGTCCATACCCCTTTAAGGATTAAGATGTGTGGTAAAGAATGTTACGTAAGTTCTAAAACCTCTTAAGTTGATAACATCACAATACATCAGCACACTTTTTTGTTGAGAGAATTGGTTTAACATGTTACGTACAGTAAAAATGATGTACACAAGCTGTAATTCCATTTTATATTTGTTTTTTGCCAATTAATAATGGATGTCTTATCATTGTAGTTTGCATTTAGAAAGATATCAATGAGGATATATCAGTTGATTTGTCCTTATTCCAGTTTCATGTTTTGTTTGATCTGATGATTTGCAGTTTTTAACTTGATGTGATTCAATTCTTTAGATTAGGTTACTGTAGTGTATGTACAGTGTATTGAGATTATATTTCCACCTGAACTTCTGGGAAACGTTTGTGTGGATACCCTCAGGAAAACTAATGAGAGAAATGTGACTTATTGTTTGAGACGTTCATCTGTTGTATTGTTTTTCCATATCATCACTATTGCAAATTAAGCTATGGGAGAGCACTACATGTTCAAAGTTGATTTTACAATAACAAGGGATTAAGTGTGTGCCCTCAGGAAGCCTCTAATATGAAAGTTGATATGAGACAATTTATTTCTGTGATGATGTTTTGTTCTGTAAATGAATATTTTATGTCAGTGTTCTTAATCTTTTGATCTTTTTTTCGTATAAAACAGATTTAGGCTGTTAGTATAAAACAGATATCAAAGCAAACTCTCGGAGTATATTGACCATCAGCAAGAAATCTGGTGAAAATAAATGACATTGAACTCATTTGCCATGTTCCTCAGAAAAATAAACTTACACAGAAATTGTCATTGCTGTGACACTGCTGGGAAGGGGAAATATTTTGTGTAGATTTAACTGAGTAAAATTGGTATAAATTTATTTTAGTGTATTAAAATATTGTGAGATCACCTTTGTTGCATGCTAAAAACATGATAAATATTTCTAGGAATTTATTTTTAAGAATAACATTTCTGTGAATTTGATAGACCCTTAATTAAGATAGCTAATAATTTAAATATCTACAGCAAAAACTGTCATGGAATCTTCTTATTTTGAAAACAATTCAATGTTTCTATTTCAAGATTAAGTTATTGGTATAATTCATATTTTGATTGTATTGTATGTGTACTTAGGAAATTTTAAGGAATTGTGGGAACTAATTTAGAAAGAATTTGAATTCATATAATCATTGTTTCTTTATTTGTTGCAGGTATATAAAGTATACAGATTTATATAATGACCGTGATATTGAATAAGTACACTTTCAACTACATGTACCAATATGAATTCTGCTTCCAAAAAAAAGTACACATGGAATATATTACATATAGTATGCTGTTGTATATGTTCATCTAACCCTGCAGGTCCCTCTATGATGTAAGAAAGAATCATTCTTGATATGACCCATTTGTGACCCTTAGAGCCATGCTTAATTGTAATCTATTTAACTCAGACTCTTAATTGTAATCAGAAAAACAATTATATGTATATACTATTTGATACTTTGATTGATTTCAATGATTGATCTGTTGCAGATATCAAGTCAGCCAGTAATGTAGTTTTCTCCAATGGTGACCTTGACCCCTGGCACAGGGGAGGGGTAAATACATAATTTAGATTTTACATACTGATTTCTTCTGGAATTGAATGATAAATGAAAATAATCAAGCTGAAAACTCTTTCTCTTTTTATTATAATCATAGTCATAATCATTGTCAATGTCATCATGATTGTAATCATTGCCATCATCATGGTTTTCATCATTGTATTCATTGTATCTTTCTTCTGAAATTGAATTAGAGTATGTTAAATTAATGAAGGTTGATCAGAATCATCATCATTGCAGTCATTAATTGTCATCATTGTATCTTTATTCTGGAATATTGGATTAATCAAAATGAAACTCTTAATCGTTTTCATCATAGTCATCATCATCACAATCATCATCGTTATTATTATTTCATACACCTTTGTTTTAGGTGACCACTCCCCCTAACCCCAGTGTAGGAGTGATTACCATAAAGGGAGGGGCTCATCATTTAGATTTAAGGTAAAGCAGACATAAATGATTTTTATCGTTAAGTTTTAATTATATTTCTTTGTTACTTTTTACCTGTATGTTAATTTCATTAAATTTAATCATAATCCGGGACATGATTTGACACTTTGTCTGACATGTTGTACATAATTCATTGACAATACCATTGTAGTCCATTTGGTCAGTTTTATATCTGTGATTCAATGAACACATAAATAAGGTACAGAATATTGCTCAATCTTTTTTAATGTGATTATCATGATTATTTCATGATCATGTTAAGGGTTTTTGGTCCACTTCGCTCCCCACAAACTCTTGGGAGATTACGTGACTAGAACTTGGCCTGCAGTAGGTTGTTCTGAATTTTAACTTCATGTTACCAATTGGGTAAGAGTTTTCCTAATACTGATCAGTTAGTAAATGTAAACAAATTCCAGTTAATGTTGCAAATGTTGTTTGTTTTGAATAATGTAGATTATGTTCAAAATGCAAGTTTTGCAATATTGATGACTCCATGCTAAAAGTACAGATCTTGTAGCATTTGTTTAAAACTTTAAACATTATTTCAGGGGTAATTGACCCACACATAATGACACAGGTTCATCATAGGTATCAATCACATATTTTTTTTTTTATTAAATAGCTGATAAACACATGTGTTGACATTCAATGTTTCTTGTGAATGAAAGCTTTTTTTTTCATTGGTTCTAAGATTGAACCTTGGAGACAATGAAAATTTGGCCCCAGATTTAGTGATGTAATCTACCATAGGTTTGTACAGAACAGAGTTGACGAATAAGCCTTGGCTTGTGAAGACGGTTCATGATTATGTAAGCCATAGTTAATGTGATTATTATGATTATTTCATGATTAAACAATGGGTTTATACATGATTATGAAATAATCATGACATACAGTATTATCTGGCCATAAGTAGTTTTCGGTAGGTCATGACCCAGGTTATGAACCAAGATGATTTGGCCAAGATGAAGGAGGATTAGAATTTTTGTAATGGAGAGAAGCATATAATGGTATACAGGTTACTTATGGCCAGATTGTGTGCATGCATGTCAATTTTTGAAAATCCACATGGGGAATTTGAGTGCAGCGACATTGTGGCTAAGTTTGTGACGTCATGAAATTAAATATTTGTCTAATTTGTAAAATATTGATCTAATACATTTTATCATATATTAACTCAAACTTACAAAGTGTGTTTTATAATCTATTACTTTCAACTAAACTAGAAAAACATCTAATTTGTAGAAAAAATATTTGTTTTATTAAAAACATCAATTTAGCAAAAGGCACACACATAGAGACAAACACACACAAAGGTATTACATAAGTACCAAGTATTCAATCACAAGGAATCACAGGGGAGATGATGAACAGTCCTTGTTATATCCAACACATGCTTTTTCTCTGCTGTTTTTAAGAGGTCCTTGGAAGTTTTCAGGGTATGACATTGCTGAGTATTATTCACTTTAACAATCAGCAGTGCACAAAGTGTAGAGTTGTCCAAGTTTGATCTAGTATTTGTCTGTATTTTTTTCACCATGAAGAAAATCATCTCACACTCACCATTGGAGTTGGGGGTGTTCATCACTGCTCTCACATCAATGGGAATGGGGGATGTTGGTGATTCTGTTCCTCATTGCTGTAACTTCTCCCCAGAAGACTTCAGTCCTTTTACCCTCACAAAATCTGGGAAGCTCCATCGCATGAACTACTCCTCTAACTGCTTCCACTGGTCTTGTGGTATCAAGGAAGGAAATCTCCTGGCTAGATCAATCATGGTGGATGGTGGCAAGTCCCTTATAATTGTAGGGTTAAGGAACCTTAAACTGCTCACTACAGGGTCCTTAAAGGGGAACTTTTCCAGCATTGTTAAAGTGACTGCCTTCCAGAACTTCCTGACGGAAAGAAAGAACCCAGACAAAGATGATGACTGGATCTCATCAGCATGGTTCACCATGTAAATCCTGGTTGTCAAATGACCATGAAGTTGACAGTCAGAATTTTTAAAGGGGACTTTTGTCAGGTCCTCAGCAAATGGTCAAAGATATTTGCTGCAGTGGCAGTAATGCAGACAGGCATAGCAAGGGAGCTGGTTCATGACCGGTCAGTGAAATACCACACAAGGATGGCCAGGGATTTGTCACAATTCCTGTTGTTGCTACCATCTATGGATAGGGAGAAGGAATAGACTGCACAGATGTTGGACAACCTCTTGATTCAGGGATGGGGCTATGGATTGTTTGATGATCAGTCTTAATGTTTTAGTACAACTGCATGAGAACTTGCAAGTGATCTTGCTGTCCATGGACATGGCATTGCAGAGTCTGGTGACACTATCTGCAACCAGGAAAGGGATATTATGATCTGTCACAAAGTTTGATAAGAAAACTTCAGCTGATGTGAAATCTAAAATATTTTTTTAAAAAACATAAAAATACAGATATTGTTCTGCATATCATTGTACACCAGTTAAATTGATATCAAATTAAACATTATCAAGAAATGTTTGTAAAACACATATGCCCCCATGGTGCAAAATTGAAAAGGTTTATACACATGCATTATTTAATGAATAGTAGTGCCAAAACAATTCAAGATATAGAGTGGACAATATCTGCCTATGTACAGAGTGGATTAACCCTTGGCCTTAGACTACATGACCTAGAAATCAATAGGGTCATCTACTCCTTAGGGTGTACCAGTGAACCAAGTTTGTTGTCTGTCAAGCAAAGGGTTCTCAAGATATTGAGCTGACAGTATATTCCTATGTCCAGTTTGACTAATGACCTTTGACCATGTGATCTCAAAATCAATAGAGGTCATATACTTCTATGTTTGATGTCTGTCAATTAAAGGGTTGTAAAGATATCAAGAAGCCAGTATATATTCTGATGTCCAGTTTGACCTTTGCTCATGTGACCTTAAAATCAAAAGGGGTCATCTTACCAGTGTACCAAGTTTGATGTCTGTCAAGAAAAGTGTTCTCAATATAATGAGTGGACAGTATATTCCTATGTCCAGTTTGACCCATGACCTTTGACCATGTGGCCTCAAAATCAATAGAGGTCATCTACTTCTATGTTTGATGTCTGTCAATTAAAGGGTTGTAAAGATATCAAAAACTCAGTATATATTCCGATGTCCAGTTTGACCTTTGCTCATATGACCTTAAATGAATAGGGGTCATCTTACCAGTGTTCCAAGTTTGATGTTTGTCAAGAAAAGTGTTTTCAATATAATGAGTGGACAGTATATTCCTATGTCCAGTTTGACTCTTGACCATGTGACTTCAAAATCAATGAAGTCATCTCCTTACAATATACCAGCTAGTGTACCAAGTTTGATATCTGTCAAGGAAAGGGTATCTTCATATGCCCTGAGTGGGTTAACCCATGACCTTTTGACCTGAGAATCAATAGGGGTCCTCTTCTACTCATAACCAACCCACATATGAACTATCATTACAATCAAGTGTCTTCCGACCGACATACCAACGACCGACCGACAGGTGCAAAGCAGTATGCCCCTCTTCTTTGTTTTAGTGTGAATTCTTCTGTTTCTCATACACACTTTTCCCGACCCATAACTTTTTTGTCTTGACATTTAGTATGTGGGTATACCATGATAAAAAAGTGTGTTGTGTATCATTTTTGATGACCCTTGACCTTTTATGTAAAGGTCAAATAATAGATGATAGAATTGTCTGGACTCCGGACCATAACGTTTTGGTCTTTTGACATAGGCCTTTGATGTTTCAAATTGGTATGCAGGTAAACCATGAAAAGACAGTGGGTCACATGCCATTTTTTGATGACCTTGACCTTTTATGTAAAGGTCAAATAATAGAATTTTGGGGCAATTTTTTTGTCCAGACCATAACTTTATTGTCTTTTAACATAGGTCTTTGATATTTGGTATGTTGGTATACCATGATAAGACAGTGTGTCACATGCCAATTTTGATGACCTTTGACTTTGGTCTTTTCCACTTTAAAGATGATCCCTTAAAAATGTTTTAAAGACTATGGAAAATGGAAGGGAAGACATCAGTTTTAGTGTGCTAAAACAATTCTTCCTAGTTTGTGTTGAATTCATAAGGGCTTTATTCCCTGATAATGAAGAGTCATATGAGCTTTAAAGTTAGTAAAAAGACAGTAAGGAAAAATAAAGCAGCACTAATTAGTATTGCTTACATTTCTTGGTATCCAAAAATTACAGTTGATATTTTTTATCAGAAATTACCTCAAATATTCTAGAACAGCCCTTCAAAATGAATTTGCAATACTCAAACATCCAACCAGAGGTGCTAATTACCAAAAAATAAATCTGCAAGTGTGAAACATAAAGCTAAAACCATGAAAAAAATCACAGAGGATTTTATTGCATAATTTATTTCAATGGGGGTTTCTTCATCTCAGTTTCCTAATGGGACTCAACAATGAGACAAAATAATGGGCATGGTTTGATTTATTTTACCAGAGAATGACGAAGCATAGCCAGAGTTAGTTACTATTATGGAATAAAATTGGTTTCGTGTGCATGGGCAGCAATTTGTGAAGTTTATTAGATCTGTCGCAAATCAATCACAGCTAAATTGTATTGTCGTTTTTCTTCCATGAATAACTTGTTTGAGTTAAATTACCAGTGTTGATGTCCGAGTTGTTAATTTTCAATCGGCAAATATTTTGAGAAAATCCAATTGAAAGAAGATTTCGTTCTTGCTGATACTTCTTTATCTCTGTGCAGCGTAAAAAAATCTGACAATTCTTGTTCAACATTTTACGTCTGGAGCACTGGAGAGAATTGTGTTAAATTTTCCCCATATTGCCTACAAGGCAATGTTGGGGTTCCAGGCAGAAACCTAGCAGAATTGGGTAGGAATTTTAAGTGGAAAATGCAAATTAGTTCTGCCAAGAAAAAATTATGTTCATCAAAAAACAAAGTGATTGATGCATGGAAAAAGCTAGAATTCTTCCAGGAAAATCTCAATCCCTTGTCCAATTGTGCATTTCTACCCTCTGACCTAGCAACTTATGCTAGTGCAGCAATGAATGGTTTCAGTGTATTCATGAATGTGAGGTGACAATGATGTCTGAAACTAATAAGGAAATCATGCACTTAATGTAGCTGCTTTAAGCACTCAGATCTTCAAATCTCTGTAGATCCTGATGTGTCATGAGAAGCCAAAATATTTTGATGTTGATATACTTGCAGCCTTTTGACTAAATTAGTTTTGTAAATGTTGAATTTGTTACTGATATACATCATGTGTTAAGTAAAAATGAACGCTGCATGCTCACCGTCTTCCACAGAACTCCATACACGTGGGAATAACACACAGTGGTCCTCAAATCTTAGTGTCCACATCTATCATTGATAAGATTTATTTGTTTTGCCATGTACATAAGAATTTATTGAAGAAATGTAATGTCATACCATGTACTCAGTTTCTTTTATCCAAGTTCGAAGAAAAATAAAGAATCTTATTTCCATGATGACTCCCTCCTACCTGACCAAATTCAAACTTTACCTCCTAAATGAAAGAGACTGTAATTTGATTAATACTGAAAAGTTGAAATACTAAACTGTTATAGGAATGGGAGGCATGATGTTTATTTATGATTTCCGGTTATTTGTAATATGCTGAAACAATTATGCCTGGAAAATTTTTAAGGGAGGCAGAATTTTCTGATGTGTAATTTTTGAAATTCTATCTCCTCAACTTAACACCTGGATTTGTTAGAACAAATATAAGCCTCCGATTGAAATATGCTCATATTCCATCAATTCATTGACCAAGTCAAGATATACTCTGGACAGATTATGTCTACAGACAGACAGACTGAACAAGGTGAATCCAGTATTCCCACTAAACTTGGGGGGGGGGGGGGGGGGGGTAATGAAGTGATGATTTGACTGTGTTGTCAGTAATGTTGGGTATAGTAAAAATTAAGGGACCAAAATATGCCCTCTCGATATATACCTTTTTACTTTGTCATCAACTATTCTTTATAGTACCACAATAGTCTAAAAATGATCTATTTAAATACCAATAGCAGTTCTTCAGGACGTAAGGATTTTCTAGGAATACAAACTGATTTGACACAAAGTAAATCAAATCAAAATGATGGAAGTACAGTGGAGTTTTGTTTGAGATATTATCACGGCTATTTATAAATCCTACATGTATAGTTCAGTACATGTCTTTTAAAATACAAAAACCAATATGGGGAGTTCAAGTTGAAGAGACATACTCGACAAAGGCAAGGCAGGGTAAATAAAGGGCAAGTAGCCCCATTTGGAGTTATTATTATTTGTGCACTGAAGTAATAAATTTTGAATTAGATTTGTGTCAAGAGCAGGTTCACTTTATGCTGCCCTGTGGGTGTATTCAGTAACATGGTTCTGTCCCTCAGTACATTGGTTTTTTGTGTATTACAGGGGTAAGAACAAAGATGACCCAACCTCAGTAACAGCAGCTCGGAGCCAGGAAAAAGCCTACATAAGGAAATGGATTTCACAATACAGAGCATCGCAGTGATAAAGGAAATACAAAACTTCATGAAATTTTGAGCCGACTGTGATTCCAGTTTACCGTCTATTGTGTAGACCTATAATGCAGATTTTATCTAATGTCTCTTGCTTTTTAATATTCATTTTTCTCTAGAGAGTGACATGGATGTTGTTATAACAGTTATCTAGTTTTTACCATTTAATGAATTATTCTGGATAAAATATTCAAAAGAAGTGATATTTCAATATCATCATGTATACCCCTGTGGCTTTCTATAAGAGGAAATGCCAATGTTAGCAAATTTGATTTGGGTTTCAATCGATTATCAATTTTCGGGAGTTTTGATCGTTTTCAAGTTTTCACTTCTGTAAAATTTGTTTTTCATCAATTTTTTGTTTCAAATTAATGATGATGTACTGCCAAAATGTTTCCATATAAAATCTTGATTTAAGAATTGCATGCCATCATTCAGATCCCAGAAAAGGTAATATTAAAAGTTGGAAAGCAGGCTGTAAGTTGTACCATTTCCCTAAACAATTTGTCTAAAACTTAATTTGTATTTGATAACATCTTTATCCAAATAGAAGAAATTCTGTTGAGGTTTGCAGTGTTATTGTTGGTTTCAATTTACAAATTGAAATTGTATCTTTCAAATGAGATGTGCCAATTGTTGAGCAAAGTATAGATTTTTTTTTCCTCATAAGAGTAATTTGTCCAGAAATTTAGTGTTGGCTTAGAGCCATATTCTGGAACACGTCAATTCCATTATACTTACTGCAAATGAGAAACTCAACAGTGATATTCATATACCACTATACTTACAGCCAACAGGGCATACAATGGATACCGCCATTACAATCATTATATCACTGTCCACAAATTGTACTGTATTATTACTAAAGCCTTCTGGCACACACACAAACAAATCTGAACTCAATACCAATTGTTTATCTGTTTACCTCTCACCTCCTCTATTTCTGGAGGATTTTTTATCCCTAGCTCTCAACAAAGTTCTCCAGGAGATGTACGTAGTATCAGCGTCTTTATATTCAGGCCATGTTTTTACCAAACATTCACAGATGTAAAGGGTTTTATCTATTTTTAAGAATTTGAGTGTATTTTTTATCTCATTTTACTTAGGTGTTTAGCAGCTTTGCACAACAATCCTAGACACATATACATCTATTATTCACTAGATTGATGCTCTTTCTCTGTCTATAAATGAATATAATGTTAGATATTTAAATGGAAATACACCAGTTTGTAATTTCATTTGTAATCCTACAAATAGATGTATTTGTAAAATGAGCAAAATTAATAAAAACAAAACTCTTTTATACTTTAGAGGAAAATATTGATGTAGATTTACATCCCCCATTCCATTTTTTTCCTTGACAAGAATATTGTTATATTCTCCTCGCCTTCCCACCCCCTCCCAACACACTTGAAAAACGATGTTTACGTGCCTATTACATACACATGTTGTTGTCACCTCTCATTGAGTATATACGGATAACTCGGTTTACCTGATCAGGATATGGGGCTCACGGCGGGTGTGACCGGTCGACAGGATATGCTTACTCCTAGGCACCTGATCCCACCTCTGGTGTGTCCAAGGGTCTGTGTTTGTCCAACTCTCTATTTTGTATTGCTTATAGGAGTTATGAGATTGATCATTGTTCGTTATCTTCACCTTTCATACAAACGTGATAGCCGGAGATATCACGGGAGAGGGCATGAATCACTGAGACCTTCAGTGTGGCAAAGCACCATCATTCCAAGGACAGCGAGTCACTTCGCGTGATCGAGTGTGCAATTGGTTGTATGGTTTCAATAAAAGTGAATTTAGATGACCACGCTATGCCAATATTTCAACGTGATTGGTCAATGAGAACAAAGTGAAATCTGTTTCATTTAAGTTTATGAGAAACATCATCCAAAAATGTGTATGTTGGATCAAACGAAGTGACATGCTGTCATTGGAACGGTACAGTTGTCATCTAGACCATCTTTGAATAATCATATTTTAAAAATAAAAAAGAGCTACTTGTCAGATTTGCAATAAGGACAACTTTTCCAGAAATTGAGCTTAATGTAATTTTTATACACACCTCTCTCTCTCTCTCTCTGTATCTTTCATTTTGAAGACGTTTTCTTCGTCTTGTATGATATCTCTGTCAACGCTTACAAGTTGATACTTCACACATCTTAAGGAAGACTCCTATCGAAAGTTAAAAATGAAGGCCACGCGGTGCTACCCCTTGTAGAATGGACTCCGCACAATTTTTGTAGAGTGCATCTTGTAGGGAAAAGAGTACCAATTCATTTCCCATAGACCTCTATGTTAACCTTTGGCCCTCTCACTAATTAACTATATCGATTTTAAACAAATGACCGCAAACATTTCAAAGTTCATTCCAAGTGTTGATAAAAAATGACAAAAAATATATAGGGTCCCGTGCCTTTTATAGGCCATATTTGTACTTTTTTACAACACAGAGCAATCTGCAGTAAATTACACACTTCATTTTAAGCACACCCCTACCATGGTAATTTCCTCAGTCATTTCTCGATTTTGTACGATAATTTTTCATCCTGACAATTAATTTGAACCTCTATAATATTTCTTTCAATTCCAAATAATTTCACTCTTGATATTAGCCAATCACGCAACACCTAGACATTTATACCTCCGCTCAATCTTGGGTAAACTGCGTCCGGGTGACGCATGGGTGACGCATACGGGGGTTGGTACTCTCATTCCTATATTCCCTTTCTTTCACATTGCGAGTTTTCTTATGCCTATTCAAGGCAAAGTTGTCCTTAATTAGATTTATAGCAATCTAACAAGTAGGTCCTTTTTTATGTGACAACTTCTGATACGATTACAAGGGCATAGGAGATGAAAGCAGCCAGGGCATGTGCCCCCCTCCCCACTTTTCAAAGTGGGCGGCACAGCGATGTCTGTGCCCCTACCCTCTTTTCAATATCAGTTATGTAATTAACATTAAAACTTAACTACAGCCCGTTTTGTTTATAGTTGCTGTTGTCGTTATGTTCATTCCTATTTCCTATAGTTGTTTTTGTTTCCTCCTTCCTCTTATTTCTTATTCCACAATTAAGGCTACAGATTGGGGTTTCTTTTTAACTGACTTTCTTTTCACAAACATACGGATTGATTTCTGCCTGTGTTTTAATAATTTATGTTATCGGTTCGGTCATCCATTTGAATGATACTAACTAATATCAGATTATATCACATCGTCGCAAACCACGAGCTTGATTACGTCTATTTAAGAAATTTAGGTCGCGTTTTCGTGTATGTTGCAGGATAACCCCCGAGGTTGAGAAATGTTTTGAAATATAAAAGTTTAGGCGTTAGGCGAGGCTTTTATATTTCAAACAACAAATCGAGGTCGGGGAGGTTATCCTTCAATATATAATACGAAAACAAGCTTTGTTTCTATTCTACTACGGTCAAGAAATATACAGCTGATCGTTAACCTATACAACTACGAATTAAGTCACCATGACGTAATGATATTTTCCGAAACGGACTGTTTCCTGACGAAAAAGATATACTAGATATATTTCAAAAAATATATCAAATATTTTATATCAACTGCTTTGAATATACAGTCTAAGTGTGTGTATCCACATGTTTGTGTACATGTGTATCGATCTCGGAATGCAGACGATTGATTTATACTGAATGGCAAATGTTCTTCAGTCTTTTACAAACTTGTTTTGCAGCATATACATGCATTGATTAATTTTTATAATTATAAAATTGAATTATCAGTTATCAACTTTATTGTTGTATTAAGCAAAACACGAAGTGCAAGCGAGATGTATATACATTTTCTCATCATCGGTTATTACGTAGGAAAGTATATCGCAGAATAATGACCGAGGCATTCCTTTGCAATGACCGTGGTAGAATTTCCATTATTTACAATTAAATATGCAAATTAAGTTATTCATTGGGCGACTGTTCCTTTACTATTATTGATCATAGTAGTGAAGCGGGAAAATGTAAGCTTGAAGTTATGAATATATTGACTCCCACGTACGGAAGAACGAGCGCTATCCCACCCACGCGATTTAGGATTTTAAAGATTTGCAAAAGTAAGATAATTTGTTAGTTTTTTTTAAATCATTTTTATTTTCAGATTCAATTTTATTGTTTTAGACAAATTAGCTTCTCCTCCTGCTACGGATTATTCAAATCAAAATTGGTCCTACTTTACCACAAGTAGGACAGATATGGAGATCTTGTGATTCTATCTTCACTCGTGATTCCTGAGGCCATCATCTTGGCAAAAATTAAAATTTGTACTTTGGCATATATATATGTGAACCCAGCTACCTGATTCCTTCCCCGTGACCCAGCTACCTGATTCCTTCCCCGTGATCCAGCAGCTACCCGATTCCTTCCCCGTGATCCAGCTACCTGATTCCTTCCCCGTGATCCAGCTACCTGATTCCTTCCCCGTGATCTAGCTACCTGATTCCTTCCCCGTGATCCAGCAGCTACCTGATTCCTTCCCCGTGATCCAGCTACCTGATTCCTTCCCCGTGATCTAGCTACCTGATTCCTTCCCCGTGATCTAGCTACCTGATTCCTTCCCCGTGATCCAGCAGCTACCCGATTCCTTCTCCGTGATCCAGCAGCTACCTGATTCCTTCCCCGTGACCCAGCAGCTACCTGATTCCTTCCCCGTGATCCAGCTACCTGATTCCTTCCCCGTGATCTAGCTACCTGATTCCTTCCCCGTGATCTAGCTACCTGATTCCTTCCCCGTGATCCAGCAGCTACCCGATTCCTTCCCCGTGACCCAGCAGCTACCTGATTCCTTCCTCGTGCTATAAGTTAAGAAATACCATCCAATCGAACAGAAAAGACAGTATATGTACATTGATTCTACAATAGGAGCTGAAACCTGTGTTACACATGACACTGAAACCCACCCGGCTCAAACAGATGTACATTCACAAAACTTAGTATAATCCTAATCTCAAAGACAGAAAGCAATGTATTGATGAGGTCTGAAATAAAAATGCAAGAAATGTCTTCAATATAGAGATAATTTTAAGTTTTTATAGTGATCAGGTTAAATTCCATCAACCGCCGAGACTGTCCACGAGTGTTTGAAAGAACTAGCACGATTTGAAAACATTCAAAGTTATCAATAAATCACAAACTAATCCTCACATGTGCGCAGTATTTCCCCCTATAACATCTATAAAACCGACATATTTTGAATTTCAACCAACAGTGTCCGTGTTGAAGCTCTGCCTCGTCACTGACACCCCCCACCCCTCACCCCACCGTTGTTCCAACAAGGCGAGTATTTTTTAATCAACTTCTGTGGATTTTCAAAAAAATAGTTTCCTTAATGCGCGTAATTTAAAAAAAAGCTACTCTGTTTTTATTTCACGAACATTGGTATTCAACAAAAACAAATATCGGTAGTAATAAAACCACAGTATTTGTTTTTACACAGCAATAAAGGTAGACGACTCACAGCGTTCATATTCGTCCACAACACTAAGCAAGACATTGATTGATCTCACACTTGTCAATCATTTTAGTTCCAGGAAATATTTAACCTTTCTTTGTCTGTAAAAACTGAGACAATCATCTTGTAAACTGGTTTGCCCACTTCTTAATAAATTAAAGTCAATTTTTTTGCATTTTTTTAAATGAATTTATTCACATGATATAAATTGTCTAATTGTATTAAAAAAATATATAAATATCACAACTTTGGTTTAGAAAACTCACAAAAAGGCAGTGTCAAAATGTGTTCCTAGGAATGAGTAATCTATACAAATACTATTATGTTAACAAGACATCTAACATTAGAAAGTAGCAAAGTACTTCTATCAAAGGAAATTATTAAACAGTTACATAAATCCTACAGCAGAAGTTATTTTTCAGAACTTTCTAAAACTATGCAATTTAATGCATGTGTGTTTATGAATTGTAAAACAAATACAAGATAATGATCCTTATTTTTGATTTCAGTGTTACATGAAGCAACATAACGGACACAGCTCTACCACATACTGTGACACACAACACAATTGGTTTTTGAATTGCCATAGAAACAGAGAAATTTTCACACTTAGTTCTTAAGGTGAATCTCAGATGTGGGTTTCAAATTCTTGGCTAGAGCGCTACAAAAATAATGTTTCATCACAGTGGAGTCCCTACTTTTTATCATTGACTATTTTCATCAACACTTTTCAATGAATATTACAAACAGTCTACAAGTTTGTCCCTGAAGAGAAAATTCATTGTACATTTTGATATTCAGACTCCACAAAACATAAAATCACAGTATTGTGTTCAATAAAGCATCAATAAAAATCTAAATGCCTTAAATAACCATTTAGAAATTTTTACTTGGATTAAATAATATGTTGACAGAGCTATGATAACCATTAAAGAAAGCACAACTACACGTATATGAGAAGATCCCGGGGTCTACCTTAAGCATTTTTAGGGGTCTAATTGAAATGGACTAACAGGATTAGGGTTTTTTACGACTGGAAGTTGTGTGCCTGACACAACCTCTAACAATGGAACTAAGATATCTGATTTACAAGAAAACGAAAAATATGTAGTGAAGCTTCAGCTTGGACTTTTTCATCAGCTTTAGTCATCAGAGCGGCTCATTGCACTCGCTATGAAAAGCAAATGAACAGAAAGTGATGATCAAGAAATATTTCTGAAAGGGGCGATCCACTATTAAAAGTGAAACTGCATAAAATAGGCAAAAATATGTATATTTGACCAATCTCAAAGGTGTCTCTAACGCCCTCCCTAACTCTGGTTCTGCACATATATAGAGTAGTATTTTCCCACTGCGCCAGTCCCACAAAGAATGAAGACAAAGTGAAAGGTGGATAACTGATTCTGTCTCACGTGTTGCCTGAATGAATGGTCTGCATGTATTTGTATGTAGACGAGAGATTCTTCACTTTAAACTTTACAAAATCTCCTAATGTAGAGCACCTTTCAATTCTCTAAAATTCTCTCTGTAAATTGCATGGAGTCAATCTGCTGTTGGCCTACTGTGGGGGTGGTGATACAGAGGCACGAATGAGGAAGTCCCAAGTGTCTTTCCACATCAGCCCTAAGATCTCCTCGGCCTTCAGACTCGTGCTTCCATAGGAAAATGGTGATAGTTTATAGAAAGCCCACAGCATGGCTATCACCAGTCCTAACATGAGGGTAGTGAGTACAGTTGGAATGTATGCTACCCTGTAAAGAATTCACAGAATGATTACGCACAATGATGGCAAAAGATTGCTTTCTTTTTTTCCTTGTCTTAATAATTGACTTTATTTACAATTCAAATTGTACCTAACCAGAACGAGGGATATACATGTACGTCTAGCAGAACCTTAGATCACTGGAAGAAAAATGTCTCATTCTGTCCAAAGTAACACATGTAAAATATTTGCTAATAAGGTATTCAGTCTTATTAAAACAGCCTTGTTTAAAATTTCCAAAACACAGACTGGATTATTTATAATTAAAGACTGTTTAGCTTATGTTAATGAGTGATGTCTTAGAATGAAACAAAAGCTCACATCATTAGAATTTATAAGATGCATTATACCAATTTATAGGTCACAGCAGAACCATGACTGATAGCATGCATCCCTTTTGCATCATTCTTGTAAGTTTGGACCAGGCAGGGCACATAGTTACTTGGGAATGAACTTATTCTAAAAAAATGAGCAGGGGGTTTATTTGATAAGAGTTTTGTAAGAATTCTCCTGACTTCACCGATTTAATAGTAGAAACACTCGAAAACGCTACCTGTTTGTAAGAAAATAGAAGTGATCTGTGAGAGCTGCCAACACCAATATCTTATACACCACACAAGGGAGATAACTGTGGAGAAATAAGGTGCGGTCTGTGAGGAAGAAGGGGAGGTAATGCAGTAAATATCCTCCCACTAGAAGTTCTCCCAAGAATGCAAATTGAGTCCAATCCTCTGGAAAAAACAAACAGGAAATAGAAAAGTATTGCAACTGCAGAATGTCTTAAACTAATAAAAACAGGCTTTCATTGATGGGTTAGCATGTAATCATAGCTAAGGAGAGTGTATTTCATCAGAAGTCTCGGGGTTTTTTTCGTTTGAAGTGCAACCAATTACAGGTTTTATGAACGACATTTGGCTAAATTGCATTTAACTGCAAGCTCTTTCCAATCATCATGGTAGTTTGTGACAACCTCCTCAGGGGACAATGATGTTCTGATATACTGGAGACTGTAATGTAGTTTTAAAATAGGTCTGTCTAGATGTCATAACTAATATGTTTATTTTTAGCTTCATTGTAATTAAAATGTAGCTATAACACAATTCTGCAATTACAGAATTTTCTTTACCTTCTTCGAGATCAAAGAATCCTCGTTGTCTCCTCATTAAATACAGAAGGAACAGACCTAGGTACACCATTACTGACAAGAAGGCTGAATACCAAATGACAGGATTCCCGATCAGATGGATCTGTTCCTGTAAAACATCAAAGCTTAAGCTTATTGCTCCTCACAGTCAACAATGACAGATGACAAACATACAAATGGACGATTCTAAGACATTTTGTCGTGTAGATGAATTTCAAATTAATATCTCATTACCTGTCAAATTGACAACATCAGGATCTCTATCTGGTAGAAGCAAATGATAAGAGAGGAGATAAGAAGAGGCCCATGGGCCACATCACTCACCTGAGTTACCTTGGCCCTGCTAACTTGTTCAGCTGTTGTGATTTTTAAAAGATGTTTTTATCAATTTTTATTCCCATGAACATTATTGACCCCATATTGTGGCCCAACCTAGCTCTAAAGGATCACAACATAACTGAAAATGAATTCACCTAACACAGAGATGCCTCAACACCAATATGACTGACACGATCCTGCTGTTCTGGAAAAGACGAAGGTCACAGGGTCATAGACCATGGTATGATATCTTGCCAAAAGAAGCCTTAGACTATATACACAAGGTATGAAAGCTCTATCTTAAATAGTTCAGGAGATTGAGTAAGTCAGATTTTTATTAAAAGTAGGTCAAACTTCCAGATCAAGGTCACAAGGTCAAACACCAAGGTATACTGTGAAAGTGGTTATTTACACTGGGGGTTAAGTACGCGTTTTTCCACATCCAACATTATTGGGGAAAAATATGCATGAACTGAATATATTATATTTAATATTATATCAACTATTTATAACTATATACACGTGGGGGAAATTTACACGCTTAACATTTGACTGTGTAATTAGTGTAAATCCCCCCCGAGTGTAAATAATCACTTTTACAGTAACAAAGTCTTGTCATAAAGACTATATATAAAATATGAAAGCTTAAACAGTTTAGGAGAAATTGATTAGGTCAGGTTTTTAAGAGAGTAGGTCATGATCACAATATCAAATACAATTGTATCATAATGTTTTGTCAAAAAGAATCTTCATACAAAATATGAAAGCCCTAGCTTGTATAGTTCCTAAGATATTTAACAGTTTATATTTTCTTAAAGTAGGTCAAATTTCAAGGTCACAAGTCAAAGTTCATAGAATGAAACGAAAGGTCTTGCCACAACTTAACAAGAGGCCCATGGGCCTAGAATCGCTCTTCTGATACATTGTAGAACAGGCAAAAATTCTCACTAACCAAGATTTATCAATTAACAAAGTTTGATGATGTTAAGTCAAATAGTAAATGAAAATTTAAATGTAACTGTCCAAAAGTAGGTCACGGTGACCTACTTTTGGTCAACACACTGAAGACTCGAGATGCATCAATTGACAAGTCAAATAGTATTCAAATATAGCCATCAAATTCCAAAAGAAGGCCACCGTGACCTACTTTTTGGTTGACACACTCCAAAGACTAAAGATGCATCAACTGACAAAGTTTGATAATTGAAGTCAAATAGTATCTGAAATATTCAGATATAAACGTCAAATTCCAAAAGTAGGTCACAGTGACCTACTTTTTGGTGGACACACTCTGAAGACTCAAGACCCATCAACTGACAAAGTTTGATGATTGTAAGTCCAATAGTATCTGAAATATTCAAATATAGCCGTCAAAATCCAAAAATAGGTCACAGTGACCTACTTTTTAGTCAACACACTCTGAAGACTCAACATTCATCAACTGACAAAGTTTGATAATTGTAAGTCAAATAGTATCTGAAATATTAAGATATAGCCGTCAAATTCCAAAAGTAGGTCAAGGTGACCTACTTTTTGGTCAACAACAAACTATGAAGACTCAAGATGCATCAACTGACAAAGTTTGATGATCCTAGCTTTCATAGTGTCCAAAATATGCATCTAAAATTGAAAATGTGAAATTTGAATGTCTGCAAAATTCAAAAAGTAGGTCACTGTGACCTACTTTTTTTTTATAAATATGTTTCGAAGCCTCTAGACGCATCAACTTACAAGGTTTGATGATTCTAAACCTCTCGGTATCTGAAATAACAACCTAAAATGTATTCATAAATGATTAGCCATAAATTCAGAAAGTAGGTCATGGTGACATACTTTTCACATGACGCAGTTCAAGGTCCCATGATCCATCAACTGACAACTTTTGATGATCATAGGCTCCAAAGTGTCCATGATATGCATCAAAATCCATTTAATAATAATTACTTGCGAAATTCAAAAAGTAGGTCACCATGACCTACTTTTGAGACAACATGATATTAGGTCCTAAGATGCATCAACTGACAAAATTTGATGATCCTAGTCCTTATACTAAGCAAAATAATCAAAGTTTTAACAAAACAAAATTTAAGGTCAACTTTGAAGTGACCTTGATACCACACCCTTTGCCCCAGGATGATGCCTTGAACATTTTTTATCTACAACCTATCCTCATCCTTATGCATAAGTTTGGTGATAATTTGCCCAGTGGTTCTTGAGAAGAAGATTTTTTAGCAACCACTACTTTTGTTTGCATTTTCCTAATTATCTCCCCTTGTTAAAGGGTCACAACCCTAGTTTTAGTAAAAATGAAAGCCCTTGGGCCAAAGATACCCTGTGACAAATTTGACAAAAATTGGCCAAGGGGTTCTTGAGATATAGCCCTTTTTCCAAAAAGTTGACGCACACCGCACGCCAGACATGGCCATGATTAGCTCTTTGAGCCTTCAGCTCAGAAGAGCTAAAAATCTACACATAAATTATGAAAAATCTACCTTATGTAGTCCAGGAGATATTGAATAGGTCAGAGATTTAAAAAGTTGGTCTAACTACAAGGTCACAAGGTTGAAATAATAAGGTCTTGCCATAAAGAATCAATATACAAAATATGAAAGCCCTAGCTTAAATAGTTAAAGAAATATTTTAAATTTTTTCCCTATATATCAGCATATAACACTTTGATCCCCTATTGTGGCCCCTAACTACCACGTGGACTATGAATTTTTACTTATCACAGCCATTTTCACCGGTGCCACTAACTACACATGTACCCAAATAAACATCATTATAAATCGTCAAACACCTGTGTCAATGTGATAGATATAAGAAGACATTAGTATCTTTATAAAGACATGTTATTGGCATAATTTATGTATTATGTATAATGAATAAGTATTGATAAAAATTAGTATTTAAGTTTCTAAATTGTTATGGGTCTGTTCATCCTTTTGGGGTAATAGTTGTACTAGTCAAAATGGCTGTAATCTAAGTGAAAGTATATTTATAGTTCTATACCTTTACTCTTTAATAGTAAATTCAAACCCAAAACGATATAATTGCCTGTGGTTTGGAATACAAAGGATCTAATTGTTCGTCTGACGATGAAAAATTGTTGATGTGACTGGCATTTGCATTGATTATGGGTACAAAGTGATATCTTTGTACAACAAACTCGTGTCCCTCCTCCAGTTGCAAATGGGCTTGCATTTAATCCAGTTGCGATCTCTTATGACATCACAAATTTGGGGAATCAGAAGTGATAATCGGCATTCAGCAAACTTCAGCAGATTCCAGTACCCTACATCTAGCCTTGGATGTATGATGGTAAGAGTTATGTAGCTACGCCTAACATTTGCAATGCTGTCGTCTATTTACTCTCCCAGAAAAACTTCCACTTTCAGAAAGCAGTGATCAAAATATTAAAATGAATTTATCAAGTTTTTTTTGGAAAACTGCCCTCTATTTCGAGGGGGAAAAAACCCCATAATTCTCAAAGAAAAATAGTTACAAACATTGAGATTGATGTAAAAAATATGTTAGAATGGACCGTATTTCGTGGGAGCTGTCAGTAGTTCCAGTTGATCAGTGATGTTAAACATGTTGTTATACGTCACTGCATACGTACTATGGCGGAAAACGTCATACATCCGAGGTTAGATGGAATCGATAGAGGTGTTTTGATAGCAATAACCGGGTAACAATTTTCTATTCAGAGTATCTTTGCACTTTGATTTCTTTGAGAATATTGTTATTAATTTTTTTTTTAAAAAAGCATTTTTAGGCCAATTCAACTTAATTAGTAGCTTATCATTTGGGGTAACAAAAAAATATGGGGCGGATGAGAGGATTCTATTTTTTCATTTTCATTTCCCGGGGGAGGGGGGGGGAGAAAAATTAATGACAAAAGGCATCACACAAAGTGTTAGGGTTAGGGTCATTTTCCTCATATTTGGTAAACTTCTAGCATAGAGGACCTTCAATACAAATATTTCCAAGTCATGTGAGGATTCTTGTCATTAAAGGGGGCTATGGATACAGAGGAGTTATCTTCCCTGAAAACCAGTGAAAATCGATTAACATCACCTCACAGTCCTGTTCAACTTTCTCTGAAATTAATTTCCCTCTGAAATTCACACTCACTGTAGGGAATTGATAACTCTTCAATTTTCAGTATCTTTTCACATTTTGTGGTCTAGACAAAAGTGTAATCAATAATGCATAAAACCCCAGTTAAATAGTCTTGTTACAGACACATTTATCTAATTCAATAAGAAAATGTGTAAAATTCTTTTCAGAACACATCAAAATAAACTATTTTTATCGACTTAAAAAAATCATGATCATGCCTATCCTTAAACTGTAACAATAGTAAACTGTGGGCTTGTACTGTAACAATAGTAAACTGTAGGTTTGTACTGTAACAATAGTAAACTGTGGGCTTGTACTGTAACAAAACTAAACTGTGGGCTTGTACTGTAACGATAGTAAACTGTGGGCTTGTACTGTAACAAAAGTAAACTGTGGGCTTGTACTGTAACAAAAGTAAACTGTGGGCTTGTACCATAACAAAAGTAAACTGTGGGCTTGTACTGTAACAAAAGTAAACTGTGGGCTTGTACTGTAACAATAGTAAACTGTGGGCTTGTACTGTAACAATAGTAAACTGTGGGCTTGTACTGTAACAACAGTAAACTGTAGGCTTGTACTGTAACAAAGTAAACTGTGGGCTTGTACTGTAACAAAAGTAAACTGTGGGCTTGTACTGTAACAAAAGTAGACCGTGGGCTTGTACTGTAACAAAAGTAAACCGTAGGCTTGTACTGTACCAAAAGTAAACTGTGGGCTTGTACTGTAACAATAGTAAACTGTGGGCTTGTACTGTAACAATAGTAAACTGTGGGCTTGTACTGTAACAAAAGTAAACTGTGGGCTTGTACTATAACAAAAGTAAACTGTGGGCTTGAAACGTAAACTGTGGGCTTGTACTGTAACAATAGTAGACTGTGGGCTTGCACTGTAACAATAGTAGACTGTGGGCTTGCACTGTAACAACAGTAAACTGTGGGCTTGTACTGTAACAAAAGTAAACTGTGGGCTTGTACTGTACCAAAAGTAAACTGTGGGCTTGTACTGTAACAAAAGTAAACTGTGGGCTTGTACTGTAACAAAAGTAAACTGTGGGCTTGTACTGTAACAAAAGTAAACTGTGGGCTTGTACTGTAACAAAAGTAAACTGTGGGCTTGTACTATAACAAAAGTAAACTGTGGGCTTGTACTGTAACAAAGTAAACTGTGGGCTTGTACTGTAATGAAAGTAAACTGTGGGCTTGTACTGTAACAATAGTAAACTGTGGGCTTGTACTGTAACAGCAGTAAACTGTGGGCTTGTACTGTAACAAAGTAAACTGTGGGCTTGTACTGTAACAAAAGTAAACTGTGGGCTTGTACTGTAACAAAGTAAACTGTGGGCTTGTACTGTAACAAAAGTAAACTGTGGACTTGTACTGTAACAAAAGTAAACTGTGGGCTTGTACTGTAACAAAAGTAGACCGTGGGCTTGTACTGTAACAAAAGTAAACTGTGGGCTTGTACTGTAACAAAGTAAACTGTGGGTTTGTACTGTAACAAAAGTAAACTGTAGGCTTGTACTGTAACAAAAGTAAACTGTGGGCTTGTACTGTAACAAAAGTAAACTGTGGACTTATACTGTAACAAAAGTAAACTGTGGGCTTGTACTGTAACAAAAGTAAACTGTGGGCTTGTACTGTAACAAAAGTAAACTGTGGGCTTGTACTGTAACAAAAGTAAACTGTGGGCTTGTACTATAACAAAAGTAAACTGTGGGCTTGTACTGTAACAAAGTAAACTATGGGCTTGTACTGTAACAAAGTAAACTGTGGGTTTGTACTATAACAAAAGTAAACTGTACGTTTGTACTATAACAAAAGTAAACTGTGGGCTTGTACTATAACAAAAGTAAGCTGTGGGCTTGTAATATAACAAAAGTAAATTGTGGGCTTGTACTGTAACAAATTAAACTGTGGGTTTGTACTGTAACAAAAGTAAATTGTGGGATTGTACTGTAACAATAATAAAAATTGGGCTTGTACTGTAACAAAAGTAAACTGTTGTCTTGTACTGTAAATCTGGACATTTTGTGTGGGGATTTTATTGTTTGTGGTATGGCGATACCCATGATTGTAGATCCTCTATGCACACTAGAAACTGAAGTAAAGCCATGAAATTAAAGCCCACCTCCCCTTTTTTATTTCTCTCCCAAAGATTGAAAGTTTGATCCCATGAAATAAATCATTTTACCATATTACTTCAGTGTTGATCAACTTTGATGAAAAGGAAAATTATCTGATGATCTTCATCTTAATATTCGTAAAATCATCATAAAATGGCTTGAACTGTTACATGTTGTCAAACTGTCGCAGTAGCCACCTCTTTCACAAGGCTACTAGCAGTCAATCCCTCCCTTTGTGCATTTCTATATTAGTGGCCAACTTCCCAATATAGCTAGTAGCCACCTTAATTAAGTCCAGTCCCTGTATTTAGTGGCTAGTTTGTACATGTACCTACATTGCTACACTTACATTGCTATGTGGGCTCATCCAGTAGGCCACGTTCTTGGAGAGGAAGGGCCATTGTATGGGCTCTGAGCTGTACTTGTGCTCCATCTCCACATCTCCCTTCGCCATGAACATCTTGTACTGGAGTTCCAGGAACTTGGTCCAGAAGGACAGGTGAGTGGGTTCTGTGGGTATCATCTCAGCATGGGCCATGTCACGAGTTTGACTCTCTTTGTCTGTACCTGATAGAGAGGGTGAAAAAAAAGTCATACAGAATGAGAGGAATATGTATTATATCAGTGATTTTTCTACATTTATTACAAGGGTCCTGTGGCTTTCAAATTGGGAAAAATTGCCGACATTTCAGTCAAATTGGGAAAAATCAATTTTATCTGTAATAGTTAACTTTTAAATTCATATCAAACATTATAGTATCTTTACTTTACACATCTTATTTTCTGTAACCTTCTAAAATTTTCAACTATTCTATCCAAATCATTCCCATAACCCTTCGTTAAGTCGTATGTACAATGTATATAATACACATCGCATGTTTATTTTTTTCAAATACGTTTTCCTTTCATATTTTTATTATTGGGAAAAATGCAAGCTAAATTGGGAAAAAATTGGCAATTTTTAGGAGGGGAAAGGGCGGAAATTCGGACCCAAAATGGGCCTTAAAAAATCACTGTATAACATGTGGTCTCTAACATGTTCCTTAGACAAGATCAAAGACAAGGTCATAAGACATTATTTAGGCAATACATTTAGAGAAGGCTGTAGACACTATAAAACAGTTATTCTGTAAGAAGCCTTTCATAATTTTCAGTCTTGTTCGTGAAGTGTGAAATTCCTGATAATGTACTATACTAGTACTATCTGATATACTGTCTGTGAAGTGTGAAATTCGTGACAATGTACTATACTAGTACTATTTGATATACTGTCTGTGAGCTGTGAAATTTGTGACAATGTACTATACTAGTACTATTTGATATACTGTTTGTGAGCTGTGAAATTCGTGACAATGTACTATACTAGTACTATTTGATATATTGTCTGTGAGGTGTGAGTTGTGAAATTTGGGATAATGTACTATACTAGTACTATTTGATACACTGGACTTACTTTTGGTGTACCTGTGCTCCTCTACATTCCACACTGTAGCGGGTTGGTCCGTCACTCTGTCTGTAGTCACCTCTAGCTGTGAAAATCCCCAATCTGGCAACTGCTTACCTGTGGACTAACAAAAATCCCACCAAACTGTTCAGCTGTATTTTCAGTATTCCCACCAAACTGTTCAGCTGTATTTTCTCCAATAATTTTCATCAACAATTTGTTAACAAAATGCACACAAATTTCCAAGTTTATAGTACACATAAATCCTTTTGACATATGAGGGCATACCTTGAGGGCCTGTCCTGTCCCCATATGATGTAAGCGGACATGGCTATTGATGGTCTGCCAGGCCTCATTATCTGACTTTCTGTTGACTATCTCCTACAAAATCATATGTATACAGTTACTGTAAACCAAACTGTATTCCTGACTGCTTCTGTTGACTTTCTTTTATTGATCAGCTTTCATGGACTACTTTTAATGGTATATAGCCAATGTGATCTCTGAAAAACATGCACTAAGCATTTGTACATACAGTCAAACCTCGTTATCTTGAACTCGATGGGATCAAGAAAAAACTTTGAGATATCTGAGGATTCGAGATATCGAGGGTAAAATACTTAAAGAATAAGTGGTTGGGATTTCCGAATCACTTTGACATATCCATGGTATTTAAGATATCAGTGTTTGAGATACCCAAGTTCAACTGTATATAAATGAAGTGACTAGCTGGCAAGAACGATCAGACATTTTGAATTCACTAACATCATGTAAAAATGAAAGCTAGTGTCCAAGTACTAACCACTTTCCACAAATTCTGGGCTGGCATGGAGATATTGTAGTCAATATAACAGGACACTTCCTGATTCTGGGGGGTCAGCGGTGCAGCCACATCATGACTAAAACCAAAATAAGACATAATCTGCCAATGTGTTCCTTATTGTATAAAAGAATGGAACTTTTATGTGTCAAACTTTTATCTAAAACATATCTACTTTATATTTCATAATGTATTTGTAAATGAACTATGAAGATTAAAATGCTAGCATTTTAATACTCCTGATCTGAATACCTGTTGAGGG
Source organism: Ostrea edulis (assembly GCF_947568905.1). Classification (NCBI taxonomy): domain Eukaryota; kingdom Metazoa; phylum Mollusca; class Bivalvia; order Ostreida; family Ostreidae; genus Ostrea; species Ostrea edulis. Next base: position 25,724,472 of record NC_079165.1, on the reverse strand, counting down.
CACGGCTAGTTATACCATGAACAAGTTGTATCAAATCGCCATGTTTGACAGGTTTGGGAGGCTCATCAACAACCAGTAAATTACTAGATAAAGAAAACACATTTCATATAATGACAATGCATATTCACTAAAATAGTATTTAATGGGGAATAACTCTTGCATGGCAAAGAAAAGCATCACCTGTCTGGATGCTTAATGATCCACCAGTTGTTGATATCTTTAAACACATAACATGTGACTTGCTGTTGATGACTGCTGCCCCGCCCATCTGCATACCTGATTGGATAAACATGAGCATGGGAGTGCAGCCAGCATGGCTTCCCTGGAGATAGAGAGTTTGTATGTCTCAGTGTTATCTGAGAACCAAAGGCTATCCTGAGCGGTTGTCCTTTTGTTAAGGCAGCCAGACCTCCCTGTCAAAGGAAAATGCAGTCAAATTCAAAATGTCTGATTCCTCATCTTGTTTTATTCCACATATTCTTTTTTCTTTAAATGAATTCTGAATTCTTTTTGTTTTTTTTTGAGACACAGCATGTCATAATGTTTAGCCAACACATCATGATAAAAGCAATAAGATCTTTGAATTTCAGGAATTACATGTAACTTGCACTACCACGTACCTCTAAACTAGCTTGAAATGCACTTGTCATGATATTATCATGTGGTCCAGCCTTGGTGAGAAGAGACAGATGGATATAGAAGATAAACAAGTAACTGATGATTGGCACAGTGAGCAGGAAGAGAGCTCGGATGAACAGGTGTTTCACCAGGCCCAGCTGAAACGCAGAGGGAAAAATCAACTTTGGCAAAAGTTTCTTGGACTATCTTAGAGAAAAGCTTTTGAAACCTACTTAATTTATCAGGTGCATTTCATCTAAACAAGAGCAATAAGGAATATGTACATGTATTAAAGATGACTGATACATATAGGATCTCCAAGGGTTTGTGGTGTGATATGATTTATATATTTACACACAACGAGTTGAATATATATCAAATCAAACCACAAACCATGGAAGATTCTTTTTATTAAATGTTCAAACACCGCCCACCCCCCACCCCCCCACACACACACTTATTCATTTATGTTACTGTAGTGATTGGATTTACTTTGCTCTCTGACATTTTGTAAACGAACTACGAAAATTGACATTTCTTTGTGATATTACAAACAGCGTAGGAAAACAGAGTGTAATAATTAAAATTTATGTAATGGGTGATATCCACTGAATAAAGGAGTAAACATATGATAAACAAATATATTTCCTTTGATATAAACAATTGTTTAAACTTATCTATCAATGTAGATCATAGTGAACCAATGACATATAAATAGGATATCCATTTGTTTAGATAAAAAAAGACTTAGAAAACTTGAGACTTTACAAAACATTAGAGTGAAATTGACGTACAATACATGGTTCCAATAGGATTTGAACCCACTCATAAAATACAATAGTGTTTACTGGTACTAGTATAACCACTCATAAAATACAATAGTGTTTACTGGTACTAGTATAACCACTCATAAAATACAATAGTGTTTACTGGTACATGTATAACCACTCATAAAATACAATAGTGTTTACTGGTACTAGTATAACCACTCATAAAATACAATAGTGTTTACTGGTACTAGTATCACCACTCATAAAATACAATAGTGTTTACTGGTACTAGTATAACCACTCATAAAATACAATAGTGTTTACTGGTACTAGTATAACCCCTCATAAAATACAACAATGTTTACTGGTACTAGTATAACCACTCATAAAATACAATAGTGTTTACTGGTACTAGTATCACCACTCATAAAATACAATAGTGTTTACTGGTACTAGTATAACCACTCATAAAATACAATAGTGTTTACTGGTACTAGTATAACCACTCATAAAATACAATAATGTTTACTGGTACTAGTATAACCACTCATAAAATACAATAGTGTTTACTGGTACTAGTATAACCACTCATAAAATACAATAGTGTTTACTGGTACTAGTATAACCACTCATAAAATACAATAGTGTTTACTGGTACTAGTATAACCACTCATAAAATACAATAGTGTTTACTGGTACTAGTATAACCCCTCATAAAATACAACAATGTTTACTGGTACTAGTATAACCACTCATAAAATACAATAGTGTTTACTGGTACAAGTATCACCACTCATAAAATACAACAATGTTTACTGGTACTAGTATAACCACTCATAAAATACAATAGTGTTTACTGGTACTAGTATAACCCCTCATAAAATACAATAGTGTTTACTGGTACTAGTATAACCCCTCATAAAATACAACAATGTTTACTGGTACTAGTATAACCACTCATAAAATACAATAGTGTTTACTGGTACAAGTATCACCACTCATAAAATACAATAGTGTTTACTGGTACAAGTATAACCACTCATAAAATACAACAATGTTTACTGATACTAGTATAACCCCTCATAAAATACAATAGTGTTTACTGGTACAAGTATAACCACTCATAAAATACAATAGTGTTTACTGGTACATGTATAACCACTTCAAAACTATTCCTGTATAAAGCAAGTGGACATTTAAATAACAGGCATAATTAAATTTCTTTAGTCAGAGACAGAGCAGGATATCAATCATCACATTAAAATCCTAAAACCATTTATTTTAATTAGAAAGTCTTACATCTGTTTTGGTGACGTCTGCCAACATTTTCCAGTAATCTTTGGCTACTTGCATCAATATCAAAACAGCAGTGAAAAAACCAACATATTTTATACTGTAAAGAAAAAACCAACATATTTTATACTGTTACGGTAAAGAAAAAGCAACGAAGATAACACATACCTACATCTAGGTACCTTGTATTCTTATATTTATTTTTTTTTAATTTATCTTTTTTCATATTCACATAATCATCAATAAAAGTAATGAAGACACATATTAATATGTATATTGTATTCTTAGTCACATGATGATTTCAGATTCTTTTGTTTAAAGTTTTTAAAGATTTGTATCTGATGCAATGTCTTACCTCAAACTGCAGGCAAATGAGACTCCAGTTAAACTGAGCCAAAAAAACCACTGCACTGAAAATTCTCTGAAAAATCACAAGAAAGGTGTCTCATACCTTTAAGATGTTACATGTACGTATAGCAAACTTCAATACACAAATACAATAAACATGCATGTACCATCATTATATGGAGAATAGAGATGCAGTGAAATTTTTCAAGTACATTGTACATGATTGTAAGACTATTATCAAATACCTGTGAGATAAATTTCTAAACTTTAAATAGCTGTACAGCGATAGACACATGAAGAACAGTAACATCCCTTCCATCAACATAAAGCGTGACTGCACTAATATAGCATTATCTGTAATAAATAATATTATCAGTAATAGAAATTATCTGTAATGAACAGCATTATCTAAAATTAGTAGCATGCAAGGTGAAGATAACGAACAGTGATCAATCTCATAACTCCTACAAGCAATACAAAATAGACAGTTGGGCAAACACGGACCCCTGGACACACCAGAGGTGGGATCAGGTGCTTAGGAGGAGTAAGCATCCCCTGTTGACCGGTCACACCCGCCGTGAGCCCCATATCCTGATCAGGTAAACGGAGTTATCCGCAGTCAAAATCAGTATATCAGATCATAATGATGTTATGAATGAGTTTTTACTTTTCTCATTAAGTAATATTGAAAGCACAAGCAAATATTTTATAGTATATAGTGTATGTAATATAATTTGATTTTCATTTCATCCTCAAAAGATTTTTTCTTTCTGCTCAGTATCCTATACAACTGAATGTGGGACATGCATCCATATTTCTAGAATGATTGAGATAAGACTAAGAACTTTAGATTTGAAAACTGCATACCAAAAACAACGCAGAGCCCTGCCAGCAGAGCAGCCCAGCGAGACAGGCGGAGTTCTACAGCGATCTGATACACCAACGGAACAACCAGACTTCCCAGCACCGCAGGAAGCAGACGCATCACGTAAACAGGGAACGACGGAGAGAAATCTGTAACATGATGGAAATTCAGTATGCCAAACAGGAATTTTTTTCTATACAGAAAACGGATGTTCCATTGTGCCAGATTGATATACATTTGTAAATGTACTAGCAATTCATTAGATATTCTAACCTGCACCAATATGACCAAAATCTGCATTGTTTCCCAGTCCACCATATCCTCCTGAAAGAAGATGACAGAATTAAGTACATTTTGTATTTGCAACGTATGGGAAGATACAAATTTTAATCCATCTCCATGAGACTTTCAACAGTTGTTATATCAGAAATCTTATAAAACAGAACATCCAGGTCCATTATATTTGTCAGTAATGATGTGATGTTAATCAGTTTGTAACAATCATCACGTACCTGCTAATGCTAACAGGAGTTTGCCTAGAGGTGGATTAACATCAAAGAAAAATATCCTCTTCATGTACAAGAAAGCAAACTTGGCAAAATGCAATTCATCAAACCTAAAACAGAAAATTAGTCACCATATCATACGTTTGGACTACCCATGGGGCGAAGATGTTCCCTATCGAATTTGGGGTCAAAAGGTCAAGTGCACTGGACATCGAAGTAGCAATATGGTTCATCTCTTATCCATTTCTCCCTAAAGAAGAGACTACCCAAGGTTTTGTCATGCCCTTTCTTTTTTACACTCAGGAAAGAGGTAATTTATACCTACATGTATTAACAACACCCTTTGGGAGATTGTAAGGGGTGGGGGGTATTCTTTGTGAGCATTGCTCACAGTGCCTCTTGTTTTTCATAAAGTTTAAAGAAACTTCAGAAATATGTAGTAGATGTGAATCAAGTCCAAATATTTTTTAGAATTACACACAAAAATCGTCTCACCACACCCACATAATGTTTAAACATCTCTCTTAATTCACGAATCGTCTCACCACACCCACATAATGTTTAAACATCTCTCTTAATTCACGAATCGTCTCACCACACCCACATAATGTTTAAACATCTCTCTTAATTCACGAATCGTCTCACCACACCCACATAATGTTTAAACATCTCTCTTAATTCACGAATCGTCTCACCACACCCACATAATGTTTAAACATCTCTCTTAATTCACGAATCGTCTCACCACACCCACATAATGTTTAAACATCTCTCTTAATTCACGAATCGTCTCACCACACCCACATAATGTTTAAACATCTCTCTTAATTCACGAATCGTCTCACCACACCCATATAATGTTTAAACATCTCTCTTAATTCACGAATCGTCTCACCACACCCACATAATGTTTAAACATCTCTCTTAATTCACGAATCGTCTCACCACACCCACATAATGTTTAAACATCTCTCTTAATTCACGAGAATGGCTTAGCAATTGATTGAAAGATGATTCTGATGAGCAAACACCTACACAACAGCCCGAGGATGACCCAGCATCCACATTCTTGTTGCCAGAGCTGCCAAAAACAGGAGGATCTGCACAATGTCTACTTCAAACTGGACAGAGAATGGTTTGGATTGTCCAACTTTAAATCTTCTGTCCGATTCTTGTAAGTTTCCTGGCATTGGGGAACCATCTCCCTGTACAACAGAGATGACCTCACAAGTTCTTACAGCATTTGACATCAATTTTCCATTCATGTTAAAAGTAAGGAATTCATACAATACATTCTACAATGAATTATTCTATATCAAAATTACATGAGAGATGCCCCCCTGGTCTATGGTTAATTGTAGTAATATTACATTGAATTTCCTGTACGTATCATATACAGTAAATTATCTGTATCTCGAATACCCCACTTACGTCAAAGTCAATTGTCGGTCCCAGTTGTATCGTATTCCCTATATAAATGATTTTAAAAACTCCTGATATCTCGAACATGGTAATCTTGAATACCCCACTTATGTTGAAGTGTCAAGGTCCCAAAATCCTAATTTCACCTTGTTCATCTTGAAGTGCAGTCAAATTTTCGGTCTGCTAGACATAACTGGTCTCATTACTCCAGACATTCTTACCCGCGGTTATTCAAACCTTATTTAACTGGTAGTTGCTAAGTAACTCCCATCATATGCAAGGTTTCCATGTCGCAGTAATTGGTATGACAGCTTGGGTATAGTGCAGTCTTTGAACATTAAATGGGTAAATTCACAGCCAATGATACATAATCCCACCCATTATAGACATGGATAGTGTTTTAATGATAGACAGTTTGATAGGTAAACGCAAAGATTTTCAAAGCACACTGGAAGTTAATAATAATGAAAACGATAAAGTATTAAACAATTTACGCTTTATTATTAACATAGAAAATAGAGAAACATGATTCAAAGAGAACTGAAATTAAACAATTACGATGACAGTTGAATAAAAAAAGAAGTACAAAATTGTTTTCATCATTCCACATGTCTCAACACAGTAAAGAAACAAAGCTACAAGCGATTGCAGACAGGTTCTTTAACTTCAACGCAATTAGCTCCCATTTAAACTTGGGTCAATATAAACACAAGATCTGTGTGGTTATTATGTTTTAGTATAAACTGTATATATAATGAGATGTTTGATGGGGGAAATGGAAATCTTTTTCTTTGAATTACTACAACTCAGATCAGGGTGAAAGTACACCAAATAATAGAATATATTTGAAATTCAATCTATTTACATTTCCAAAGTTTTTTTGTCTTTGATATCTTTACAAATTGTAATGATAGCCATTTACTCCTGAATGCACTGCAGCTGTGATCAATGCAAGTTTGAATCTTCATTATATACAGTACATTTATCCTAATGGCTGGAAATTCTGACAGAAATGAAAGTGAATGTAAATATAAAGCTACATGTAATTCAATTTTTGAAAATCCATGATGGCCTTCACCTTGGCATATTTTTCATGAGGTACTAACACACCTCATGAAGTTTGCTGTCTTGAAGCATTGCCGTTCATACTTTCATGTGTTTTCCAGAAATGAATTTATTTCTTAAATAATATCTAAAGACTTCATATTAAAAAACAAATACCTCAACTCTTTGTGGTTCAGGCATAAGTCGGTGATGAATATCATCTTGTGGATAAGAACTTGACAGAGTTCTTTCCCCTGACATCTCCGGTGACGTAGTGCTTTCCACCTCCATGTTTACTTTACATCCAAGAAAATCTGTTTAAAATCATACTTTATAAATAACATCTACTTGATCAACACCTACGGTATTTCCAAATTTCAAACATCTTCAGATTTTTTTTAAATCAAACAAGAGCTCCACAAGGTGGAGTATATCCCCTCACAATGAGTGTCTACAAGCATTTTCTAAGAAGTCCTGTAGTGACCTTGACCTTTTGACCCAAAATCAATAGGGTTCTTCTTCTCTTCGTAACAATGCTACATGTGAAGTATGAAATAAATGGAGAAAAAATGTGGCTTGTCAAGTGTCTACCAGTCGTGTAGTGACCTTGACCTTTGACCCCCCCCCCCCCCCCCAAAATCAATAAGATTCTTCTTCTCTTGATAACAAAGCTACGTGTGAAAAGCAACAAAACAAAAAGTGGCTTGTACAAGCTTTTTCTATGAAGTCCAGTAGTGGCCTTGACCTTTGAATCTTTAAATCATCAAGTTTCTCTTTTGAATGAAATGCACAAATTATGTATTTTATATTCCTATTTTTCTAATATTGTTCATAAACAACAAATATATGTTGCATTAAAATATGAATGTGTTTTAGGGGTTGGATGCTATTTATTTCAACATGTTTTCCCATATGAAGGCTTTTTGAATGGACTCTAGCATTTGATGGTCTGATTATATTGGCAATAGCTGCTTGAACTTAGAAGACAAATCAAAATTGAATACAAGAGTTATGTCAGAGATTTTGGTTGAGCAATGATAAATAGAGGGCAAAGCCATTTCATGGCCTGAAGGCATGTGAGAGCAGAGCTCTCCCTATAGGTAACACGTATACATGCAGGTTTATTTTAAAAGGAAAATATAGAACCGTTAATGAAAAATTAAACCAAACCTATACCTATGAAACATGAAAATTTTGGTAAAAATGGTGTCTATTTGAATGCAAGCATGAGGACATATATTTCGCCATTTTGAATCTCATCTACCCAAGTTCACGTCGTACTGAGATGTTACACAAAACCCATAAAAGCATGTGAAACATATTTTCTTAATCTTAAAATTACTCCTCGATTGTACGAGGTTGCCTAATTTTGTAAATTTGCTAAACACCAATGTTTAAATATTGACGTCACAATGCACTTTTGACATCAATTGCTTTATATTTCCCGTGATCAATGAATAGGCTGATCAAATGTCTAAAGTTGTGCAATAAGATCTTAGATGCTTTGACGAATGTAAGACAGAGAATCACAGGACAAAAAATCACGGACGAAATGACCATGGACAAAAGTCACAATAAGAAATTTTTATGAAAGTAGGACAAAATGTCACAGGGGAAAAAAGTCAGTTTATAGGAAAATATTGATTTTGATATAAATTTGAAAACATATCTGTTCTCTTTGTAAAGTTTAAGAAACTAATATATGCATTTGGTTACCACCTGTTATTGTTAGCTTAAAAGTATATATATGGAGTCTCATTTGCTAAGTCAATCATCATTCAAAAAATGGAACTCATGCAGAGTAATAAAGGTGGTTTAAAGTTATGGTGTAAAAACAACTTTAAACAATCTGTGGATATTAGATCAATCTAATTAAAATCAGATCCTAAGATAAGCTCACAATCGCTACAATATGCAAAGTATACGGCGTGGATCTAAAAAGACTGATTTTAATTAGATTGATATTAGATAAATGGTGATGTCATAGAACAAGAAACGCCATTTTATTCATGCACAAAATACTGAGAATGAAATGAATATCAGCATCCTATATTTTATAACAGAATAAGTTTGTCTTTTTTTCTTTTCTAATCAAAAGTAATTTTTGTGACTTTGTTCTACTGATTGTGACTTTTTGTCCTGTGACTTTTCATCCTATCTGATCAAAAGTCTTCATTGCGACTTTTTGTCTTGTGACTTTTTGTCTGTATACGGCTTTGACAGCTGTCCATACAGTGCATGGGTGTACATTTCCAGATTACTTTGGAATTTTTTTTATCCCGTAATTTTTTTTATCGGATGAAAAAAAATTATTGCAGCGTTACTTGTAGCTCGATCATTTCGATGGATATACTATCAAAAATACAAAATTGTTTGTACATGTAGTTTCTTCACATGAACAGGTTGGGAACACTTCCCCTATCGCGAGATACTCTCGCTAAAACATTAAAACATGACAATCTCTTTTTAGCGAGAAAGTTAACATTACCATAAATAAACAGGTGTTTTGGTGTCTTTATTGAAAATAATGGCAAATTCTTTGCAATGCTGAATAAGTGTGACACACATTCAGCATGATGCGATTTATCTCTATAAAATTTACAACACAGACAAGAAATTTCATATCAACGTTGCTGCGTAAAAGGGAAGGACGCTGGAATCCATTGCACGTACATCGTGAGTGTTTTTGTTTTTATTAATACATTTGTAGAAGTATCAGACATTTTGGCACTTTTTCTTCTTTCCTCGTGAAACACAAAGAGATGTACTACACGGGTGTAACCGTGTTTCTCTCGGTTGCATCCACAGGCACTTGTTTCATACATGAGTCCCCCATTATTAATGGTATTCATGTATGAAACAAGTGCCTGTGGTTGCATGGGATATATTTTCTCTAGCTTGAAAGGGATAATCGCATTTTAGCGAGAATATCCCGCTGTAGGGGAAGCGTTCCCAATCACAGGGGCCTGTCACGAAATATTTACATTCTTTTATATATGAACCTTCACTATATATAAAATATATAGAGAATGGTCATATATAAAACTAAAAGAACGCAAATATTTCGTGACAGGTCTCTGTGTTCCCAACCTAATGAATCACGATTTCAAAATCATTATGTATATATCTGTAGGTGTTGTGGTGAAATCGATAAAAGAGTACGATTAAAACCCCACTTTCAGAATACTTCGGTCTGTCGGGAAAGGGCAAAAAACTTGAAATATATTACGGCGACATCGAATATTTTTTATCCAATGCAGTCTGTTCCGGAAAATTCGTGCACTGTCCCTGTCGCTGTCTCAATACTTGCCTGCAGGCCTGATATTTGTTTGGCAACTGAAGAGTTTTGTTTTCTGCTGGATATTAGTATGATCTAAAAATCGGCATCATCATACATAATAAAATCACCATATATTCTTTCCTCGGACTAAATCATAGTCACCGAATTTTCTCCTCAATCAATTCATAACCGGAAATACCTACAAACACCTAAAATTAAAATCCAATTATCCGGATTTTCAGATCAATATTGTAGAAAATGGACTAGGCCTAGTCACAGTGGTGGAGCGGACAGAGTAAACGATAAGGAGAGGAAATAGGCAGAAACTCTGGGGATCTAAGCTCTGTCCCCCTTAATGTTTTTGATCTAGAATCTATTATAAAGCTTTTAAATTACTATCATTGAAGGGAAATGGAATTTTAAAATTACTGCAAAGAAGTAGGTACATATATGTACTTGTGTGTATATATATATATATATATATATATATATATATATATATATAGGATTACTTTGTTTTATCTCAAAAAGGGGTTGTTGATACACAACAGAGCATGTGTCGGATCAATGCCAGTTGAGTCTCCCAAGTCCATCAACTACAAAAGTACGCGTAACGTACGGTGACCGCCCAGTATTCCGATGGCCCGATAGTCCGACGGTCCGGTAGTCCGGCACTCCGATAGTCCGAAACTACGAAAATTTGTGGCCACATATAAGAAATCGCTATGTAATAGGCAGCAGAAAACAGGATTAAGTGCCGTACACGTGCCAGAACGATTTTTTTACGTCACAAGAGCAGAACATCGCATAGTGGGAAAACTTTGAACGGGTTCGACCTACATCGGGTACCTGTAAAGTGCGAAACGAAACGAAACAAAATCTACCGAAACGTAACCCACCGAAACGAGACGAAACAGATCGTATATACGAACTCTATTAATTATAATAATTAAAAATGGCGTATAACCGAACTCTATTATAATTATAATAATTAAAAATGGTATCTTAAGCCCAAGTTACAACATATAAATAAAATTCGCCTCCCCATCGATGTAAGCTTTCGGCTTGACAGATACAAAGTTTTAAAAGTTGGAAGGTGGTAAGTAAGTACAGAGTTCATATCCGAAGTTGATTGAATACCATGTGCAATTAGTTTCGGATCCATAAATTTCAGAACAGAGGGTTACAGTTCGGCATAAATACACGTTTCAGTATTTTTTGCTCTAAAGACAAATCTATGTATACATGTGGATATTGTGTATTTGTATGTAGTATATCAAACAGTGGATTCTGAGTATGTCTTCCCGTTCTCTTTGTAATTTCTGCTTCCCTTGTTCATAAGCCTTTTGAGTTTACAAAATGTTGACCTCCTCCTGATATTATTGCATAAAAAATTCTGTTTTCCGTCCCGTTTTCAATTTCCCGTCCTAGCAACACCACAAATGTATAGAGTTATATTTAGACTCACTACATATCAATAATAATTTTTAATAACACATGTATTTATATTTTACCGAATTGCATTCATATAATATGGTATACTATCTAGCTTTTTCCATTATTGAAAGTACTCGCACCTCAGCAGTTAGAGATAAAAACGTTAAGAGCCCTTCCTGCTTTCAAATTTCTCAGACACCAGGCGGATACAATGCCAGCGACCCCACCCCTTGTTTAGTGTGTTTCGCCAGACCTCTGAGACTGTAACTCTCCGTTTTGAAATTTATGGATCTGAAACTAATTGCACATGGTATTTAATCAACTTCGGATATGTACATTTTGCTTACTCACCACCACCCCCCACCCCACCCCTCTTTCCAGAACTGTGTATCAGTCAAGCTGAAAGCCTACATCAAAGGGGAGGCGAATTTTATTTATATGTGGTAATTTTCACAGGGGCCTAAGATACCATTTCTAATAAAAGAGTTCGGTTATACAATCTGTTTCGTTTCGGTAGATTTCGTTTCGTTTCGCACTTTACAGGTACCCACCTACATCTACATGTATATATTTCGGCATCGTCGGAAGCCCATGGTTGATTACGCTTCGTTCCTTTCTCCATCACCCGTGGGTTCATTCATTCCTACTCGCTGTGTGTGTGTGTCTGTCTGCTGAATTTAAGGAACATTTTCATCGTGTCTTTATAGAGAGCTATGTAGATACATGTAGGTATATACACACACACACACACACATATATATATATATATAGAGAGAGAGAGATAAATAGATAGATAAGATAGATAAGTTTATTATTCCAATTTTGGGCCCAGAGGGCATAACAGTAAGACATTTTATAAAGAAGGAAATTCAAAAAAGAAAGAAAGTTTACAACATTAACTACAGGTTACAGAGACTGCAAACTGCGTGTGGATGCAGCATGTTGGGGAAACAAGTACATATATATGAATTGCTAATCATGTATATATACAAGTAGATGGACAGTATCAGTATTATACCAATATATGAATAATAAACTATAATGATTTTTGCAGTTTTAAAGCATCACTTCTTTTTCTGAAAGTTTGCACTAAATATTCACTCAATTTGACAATTACTGGCTTGTAGGGAGGGCTGACAGCGGATACTCGTCAGGGATGTAGCAACAGAAGGGGGGTGGGGGCTGATCCCTTCCCCACTTTTTAAATGTTAAAACTCTTTTTGGTTCGGGTGCCCCCCCCCCTCCTTTTTGGCTGGCCCCCATTCAAAAACGAGGCCACGCGCCTGCTCGTGTCCCCTTAAACACTTTCAAAAGTAGGGAGTGGGGACAAGAGTATGTATGTGCCCCCTCCATACACTTCTGGAACCCCAAACGAGATCCTCATCTTTATATCAAATGTTGTTTGATAACATCCTCCCCTTAATTCTAGTGCAAGAAATTTCTGTTCAAAAATTGTTATTTGTTATAAAGAAAGGTATACCATAAAATTGGTATAAAATTCGGATATATACAGATTTGCGTTGAAAAACTTAGATAGGCTCTGATTGGCGCATACATTTGTAATTGCATTATTGTCGTCCCATACAAAAATTGATTTCCTTATTGATTGTGTTATACAGAAATTTTTCATTTGATAAACTTTTGTCCGGGGATAGGGGGAGGACTTGAGGCCTACTTAAACTTTTAAGACTGAGCAGGGTGTAGGGATTTCTACCATTTTTAGCTTGTTATTTCATGGGTTGGGGTAGTCCGAAAAATCTGACGTTTTCCTGGCTTTTTTAATGATTTTGATTTTTACTGTGCCAGCACAGTAAATATCAAAATCATTAAAAAAGCCAGGAAAACGTCAGATATTTCGGACTAGGGTTGGGGGTGATTATGTAGGTTACCGTCGCCATCTTCATGACGTTTATATGGAAAATTTTGGAATTGAATCCCAGTTTAGTATGTGCCCCAATCTAAGTTTTGTGCTCCCCTACCAACACTTTACGATGTTTCACTACGGAATTGGCGTTGCCTTATAGCTAATAACAAATTCGTTCGAACAAATTGCTAATTCGTCCGATCAAATTACTAATTTGTCCGAACAAATAGCTAATTCGTCCGAACGAATTACTAATTTGTCCGAACAAATAGCTAATTCGTCCGAACGAATTACTAATTTGTCCGAACAAATAGCTAATTTGTCCGAACGAATGTCTATTTCGTCCGAACAAATCCGTAATTCGTCTGAACGAATTACTAATTTGTCCGAAAGAATTACTAATATGTCCGAACAAATAGCTAATTCGTCGGAACAAATTGCTAATTCGTCGGAACAAATAGCTAATTCGTCCGAACAAATAGCTAATTTGTCCGAATAGCTAATTCATCCGAACAAATTGCTAATTTGTCCGAATGATTTTCTATTTCGTCCGAACAAATAGCTAATTCGTCCGAACGAATGATATATTTATATATGGCCTTTCTACGCCGCCGTAAGTTCACACTTGAATGATTTTGGTCAGAAATTGATTGTCTGATTTATAATCAGGCCGTGTCGATTTTGGCGGTTTCTGGTAATTTCCATAAAATAATGCCTGACATGAATAAATTTTAACTCTATTAATTAAAATTTTTGGTGATGGTCAACATGTCGGACTATCGAACCGTCGGACTACCGGCCCGTCGGACGGCTTGAACCGTACAGCACCTACAGCTAGATTTACTGGATCCAGCAGCCGAATAATGATTGATCATGATCTATAGTAGTAAAGGCTATATATGGACGGTGGATAGCTCAGTGATCGATTAGAGTACCTGACTATAATAGATGCACGAGTCCTCTTCCAACCATAAAATTTTTCCTTTCCTATATTACATTTGTTGCCGTTGACCACTCCTGCACTTCAAGTGAAAGGCCTGCCAAGGGCAAAAACAATCTGAGCTGTGTGTCGAGGATGTGAAAGGCCTGCCAAGGGCAAGAACAATCTCAGCTGTGTGTCGAGGATGTGAAAGGCCTGCCAAGGGCAAGAACAATCTCAGCTGTGTGTCGAGGATGTGAAAGGCCTGCCAGGGGCAAAAACAATCTGAGCTGTGTGTCGAGGATGTAAAAGGCCTGCCAGGGGTAAAAACAATCTGAGCTGTGTGTCGAGGATGAAGAATTAGGGAGAAGGGATGAAAATGTGGTAATTAGAGCTATATGAACCAGGGATATCAGTCTGGGTAGCTCAGAGGTTCGAGCACCTGACTAGTAATGCAGGGGTCCTGGATAACTCAGAGGTTCGAGCACCTGACTAGTAATGCAGGGGTCCCACTAGGGGTGTTGCTAAAATGCGGAACAGAAAACGGAAAATATTTTATGCAATAATGTTATGAGGAGGTCTGCATTTTGTAAAATCAAAAGGCTTATTATGTCAACAAGGGAAGCAGAAATTGCAGAGAGAACAGGAAGTCATCCTTAGAGTCCACCATTTCATATTAATACCACATACTAATGCATTATTACGAATTTTTACACGGTGTATTTTGTGGATGAATGTACCAACAGGCGCTTGTTTAATATTTTGCATAGTAAGGTTTAATAAAAATATTATGCAAGCGCCTGTTGGTACATTCAGGGGTATATAAACCACATGTGTTCTTTTCATTCTCTACCTATAGGTGTCATTGCTCGCTAACACCTCTGTCAATGCCGAAATTTCAAAATTCTTGTAAAATGCTTTGTAAATTCTTATACAAACGTTTAACTTAATTCGCTTAATCAATTTATGATGTAAAATTGAGTTCTTTTACCTTGTAAACAATATCCAAATTGTTGATTTTAATCAAATTGAATCATTTCCCCCGATTTTTGGCGTTATCTTATCTAAATTAATCATTTTAAATTCCGTTCCGCGTTTTAGCAACACCCGTCCCACTAGGCAGTTTCAATTTCCAATTCAGCCATAAGTCATAAATGCTCTACTTTCCTATACTACACATACATCATCTCTGCAAGGTTAACCACAAAGAACCTACATGTACTGTAGAAAGATCCTGCTGTAAAAATCTATTATCTTTATCTGGAAAATACACAAAAGTACATGTAGGTTACAATACACAAAAGTACATGTAGGTTACAATACACAAAAGTACATGTAGGTTACAATACACAAAAGTACATGTAGGTTACATGCAGTATCCCAATCATGATGTGTTCATTATCAATAGTTTGTTAAAATTGGACCATTTAAAAAACTTAACCCAGCTGCCTAAACCATGGAATGAGAGTGGTAACATTAACTCTTCGTACATTCATCCTGGCAAGCTGAAAAATTGCTCATGTATGAGTATTTTTAAAAATTCAATGGGACAAAGAACAGAAATCAGAGCAATACTTAATTGCTGTTGCTCTAAAAAAAAAAACCATACAGTCATGTAGAAGATAATGTGTACAATGAATGTTAATTCAAGTAATACCGTCGCACAGAAATGAGTGAAAACAAGGCTTGGAATGTATTGATACATTTTATTTCACAGGCTTTTCTTAAACTGGTTTAAAAAGTTCAATTTCTTCATCTGGTAGGAACCCTGCAACACAACATAGAATTGGAAGAGTTGAGATTTGTTAAAAGCTCTTCCTCATTTCCTGAACCTGACACACTAGCACGATACAAAAAAAAAACAAGAGGCCCAAGGGCCTAGAATCGCTCTTCTGATAAATTGTACAACCCCACCATTTCTATTCTTAGCCTCTTAGTATTCTAAATCTTTAGTTAAATCCTAAGAATTCAAAAAAAGTAAGTCAATGTGACCTACTTTTTGGTTTACACATTTGAGAACCCAAGAAATATCAACTGACAAAGTTTGATGATTTTAAGCCAATTAGTATCTGAATATTGAAATATAGCTGTCAAATTTCAATCGTAGGTCATGGTCACCTACTTTTTGGTCAGCAAACTCCGAACATGCAAGACCCATCAACTGACAAAGTTTGATGACTGTAGGTCAAATAGTATCTGAAATATATAAATATAGCCGTCCAATTCCAAAAGTAGGTCAAGTTGACCTACTTTTTGGTCGAAACCTTTCGAACATGCAAGACCCATCAACTGACAAAGTTTAATGACTGTAGGTCAAATAGTGTCTGAAATATATAAATATAGCCGTCCAATTCCAAAAGTAGGTCAAGGTGACCTACTTTTTGGTCGAAACCCTTCGAACATGCAAGACCCATCAACTGACAAAGTTTGATGACTGTAGGTCAAATAGTATCTGAAATATATAAATATAGCCGTCAAATTCCAAAAGTAGGTCAAGGTGACCTACTTTTTGGTCGACACACTCCGTAGACTCAAGATGCATCAACTGTCAAAGTTTGATGATTGTAGGTCAATTAGTGACTGAAATATATAAATATAACTGTCAAATGCCAAAAGTAGGTCACAGTGACCTACTTTTTGGTCGATACACTCCGAAGACTCAAGATGCATCAACTGACAAAGTTTGATGATTGTAGGTCAAATAGTGTCTGAAATATAGTAATTTACCTGTCAAATACCAAAAGTAGGTCACGGTGACCTACTTTTTGGTCGACACAAACCGAAGACTGAAGACGCATCAACTGACAAAGTTTGATGATCCTAGGTTTTACAGTGCCCAAAATATGCATCTAAAATTGAAAATGTGAAATTTGAATATCTGCAAAATTCAAAAAGTAGGTCACTGTGACCTACTTTTTTATAAATATGTTTCAAGGCCTCAAGATGCATCAACTTACAAGAGTTGATGATTCTAAACCTCTCGGTATTTGAAATAACAACTTAAAATATATCTATAAATGATAAGCCATAAAATTCAGAAAGTAGGACACGGTGACCTATTTTTCAGTTGACGCATTTCAAGGTCCCATGATCCACCAACTGACAAGTTTTGATGATCATAGGCTTCAAAGTGTCCAAGATATGCATCAAAATTAATTTTAAAATAAATACCTGCAAAATTCAAAAAGTAGGTCACCGTGACCTACTTTTGAGACAACTTGACACAAGGTCCTAAGATGCATCAACTGTCAAAATTTGATGATCCTAGTCCTTATAATGACTAAAATATCAAAGATTTAAGGAAATATAAATTTAGGTCAACTTTGAAGTGACCTTGAGACCACGCCCTTTGCCCCAGGGTAATGCCTTGAACAATTTTTAATCTACAACATATCCTCATCCTTATGTGTAAGTTTGGTGATAATCTGCCCAGTGGTTCTTGAGAAAAAGATTTTTTAGCAACCACTACTTTTGTTTGTATTTTCCTGATTATCTCCCCTTGTTAAAGGGTCACATCCCTCTATTTAGTATGTATGAAAGCCCTTGGGCCAATGATACCCTGTAACAAATTTGAAAAGAATTGGCCAAGGGGTTCTTGAGTTATAGCCCTTTTTCTAAAAAGTTTACGCACACCGCACAAATGGCCATAGCATTAGCTCTTTGAGCCTTCGGCTCAGAAGAGCTAACAACCTGTCAATACAAACAACTATCATTTAACTTACTTCATCTTACAAATAAAATTCATTTTTAATGTCTATTTTTTTTATGGGTAACAAAGTTTTTTGTATACGTACAGAGTCTCTATCTGTGGACCCGAATTCTACCAGCACGGCTATCAGTTTTGTGGTATCCAGCACCTCGCCATAGACCTACAAAATCAGTAAAAGACAAGCATGCAAATATCTTCAGTTTAGAAAGTTGTGCATAAAACAGGGCACTCCGAATAGGGCATTTTCTTACAACAGGACGCAATTCAGTGGATACCATTCTTAGATTAGAATACGGAGTCGGTGAGGTAGGATGCTGTAGAGAATTTTTAAAATCATACATTACATGTACTACAACTAAGGACATAGAATTTATAAAAGTTTGTAATTACAGGAGTGATTATGCTCTCTTTCAAAATCTGCATTTCCATGTTTAACTGTAGCATGATTGGTCGATGATTAAAACATGAAAGCTCTAAGTGTCGTAAACTTAATGGGAAGTCTGCTGTAACCTTGGCTTCATGACCAAAAAATCTATAACTGTCTTCTTTTCAGGATCAACTACCTTTGTATAAAATATGAACAAAGATAGTGACAAACACACAGGCAGATGGACAGACACTCATAATCTATAAGTACAGGCAGATGAACAGACACTCATAATCTATAAGTACAGGCAGATGAACAGACACTCATAATTTATAAGTACAGACAGATGAACAGACACTCATAATCTATAAGTACAGGCAGATGAACAGACACTCATAATCTATAAGTACAGGCAGATGAACAGACACTATAATCTATAAGTACAGGCAGATGAACAGACACTCATAATCTATAAGTACAGGCAGATGAACAGACACTCATAATCTATAAGTACAGGCAGATGGACAGACACTCATAATCTATAAGTACAGGCAGATGAACAGGCACTATAATCTATAAGTACAGGCAGATGAACAGACACTATAATCTATAAGTACAGGCAGATGAACAGACACTCATAATCTATAAGTACAGGCACATGAACAGACACTCATAATCTATAAGTACAGGCAGATGAACAGACACTATAATCTATAAGTACAGGCAGATGGACAGGCACTCTATAGACAGACACTCATAATCTATAAGTACAGGCAGATGAACAGGCACTCATAATCTATAAGTACAGGCAGATGGACAGACACTATAATCTATAAGTACAGGCAGATGAACAGACTATAATCTATAAGTACAGGCAGATGAACAGACTATAATCTATAAGTACAGGCAGATGGACAGACACTCATAATCTATAAGTACAGGCAGATGAACAGACACTCATAATCTATAAGACAGTACAGGCAGATGGACAGACACTCATAATCTATAAGTACAGGCAGATGAACAGACACTCATAATCTATAAGTACAGGCAGATGAACAGACACTCATAATCTATAAGTACAGGCAGATGGACAGACACTCATAATCTATAAGTACAGGCAGATGAACAGACACTGATAATCTATAAGTACAGGCAGATGGACAGACACTGATAATCTATAAGTACAGGCAGATGAACAGACACTCATAATCTATAAGTATCTTCTTTTAATAAACAACTACCTCTCTGTAAAATATGAATGTTGTGTGTTGAAAATTGTGTCACAATGAAAGTGAATTAAACTTGGATTGAAGGTCTCACGTGACTTTGACCATAAATTCTGTAGATATCTTTCTTAACTCATCAACTGCCTCCAACAGTATATTATTGGCTTCTGGAATTTTATTTCAGTTCTTGGAATTCATAAAACAGAGCTTCTATAAAATTCGAAACGTCTATGTTGAAAATTTTCAACTTATCATATCACTGTGACAATGAAAGTATAGTATAGTTAAAACATTTAATGTCTGTTGTGACCTTGACCTCTGATCTCAAGATGCAAAAACCTGTAGGTATGTTTCTTCAATGGTCAACTACATATGTATAAAATATGAACGCTTTATGTTGAATACTAATCAATATAGTGTGTCACAACAAGTGTGAAGATAGATGTATAAAATATGAAAGCTTTATGTTGAATACTAATCAATATAGTGTGTCACAACAAGTGTGAAGATAGATGGACAAACAATGTGACACCCATATAGAGCTCCCTCATTTTCAATGCAAGGTCGTAATTAATGACCTTGACATTTGAACTAGATATCAATAGGTATCATCTCCCTCCCTCTTACAATGTTAATACCTAGAATGAGGCTGAAAGATTAAAAGATTGCCTCCACATTTGTTGTATTGTAGACGTATCTACACGGAGTCATAATTTCGTGGATTATAATGATCCACAGGTACGAAATTTCACTGAGTTGCATATGACTTACATAAAAATAGCTTACAGGCTTTAAGTACGCTGGTATGAAATTACACGGATTTTATGTGACTGCAGACAGAGTGGAAATAAGTACCACACGTAATGATGTACATTTACAGTATTTACATGTTGATACTGACAGTGACTTTGACATAACTCCTCTTTTGTTATCTCTGTGCACGAGACAGAGAACAGGTATAGTCATTCCTATATGGTGTTCACAACACTGTTACATTTAACCATTAATTGGGACATTGACTTAGTGAGACTTTTTGACCAATAAATCGATACAGATCTCCTATAGTTCCACCTTATCTAATTGCAGCAAGCATGAGGCTTAATATATTGTTTTACAATGTTCTGGACATAAGCATGGTTAATATACACATACTATATCAATACAACTCCATTACTTAGGAATAAGGATGAATTTTAGTAACCATAACTCAGTAATAATGGTAATCATAATCAATAAGATATTGAAGGTTGATATACATGTACATATTAATGAGATAAATCTATGAAGACTATCCCCTTCATTGGAAGAAACTTGCTGTTTTACTGGTATTAAATTAGCTTTTACTCACCATCTGAAGTTTGGTCGCCTCAAACTCCCTGTTTCCCAGTGGTCTGACAGCTAGGCGTCTGCTGATGTAGTCCCCCAGTACAGAAACTGAAGCCACCTTTACAAGAGCAATGGAGATTTTGTATATCAAAATTACATTTGTGGACTGAAATATCTTTATAAAGATGCTATAAAAACAAAACCTGACAGCTCCTTTAAGTAAAAAGAATGTGTTACTGTGTCAATTTCAATTACAGTAAACCACAGCTAACATCTTACAAATTTACAATAAACACTTAGTTGTAAATGTCATACAGCTTTGGTGTGAGAGAGCAACAATAACATTGCAATAAAACGTTGTCAGGCTCGCCAACTGAAGGAAACAGTTTCCTGTACAATGTACAGTCTACTCCGGATATAATGAAATCCAGGGACCGACCTGAATTGTTCATTATATCCAAAGTTCAATATAACCAATGCTGAACTAAACAAATATTGCTACTGGGGGATTTATTTTAACTTCAATATAACAGATATTTCAATATAACCAACTTCAATGTAAGTGGAGTGGAATGTATATTGTTAGACTTTATCATTACCGGCAAGTACTCTTGCAAACTTGGTGTCCACATTTGTAATTCTGCTCTAATCTCCTCAGACAATTTCAGCTTATGAGCTGGACTTAACACCAATCTGAAAACAAAACAGTGTACACTTGCTCTGAATATCAATTTGCTCCTTGTTCTACAAAATTTACATCACAGCATCCAAATTTTCATGGGGTAAAATGTTAACTGAATTGAGGGAAAAGGCCATATTGATTTCATGGTTGAAGAGAGGATTTAATGAACGGTCATTGTGGACAAGAATTTTGCTAAAATCCACACCATGATAACAATTAAAATTAGTCCCCCCCCCCCCCCCCCCACCTCCCTACCCCGAGATTTGTCACTCTACAGTAATAAGCAATTTACAAACATTATTTCTTTCAAAATAAAACCATAAAACTAAACTTTCAAAATGAAACTAACCTGATTGGTAAATCACAAAATGAAACTAACTTGATTGGTAAATCACAAAATGAAACTAACCTGATTGGTAAATCACTAAATGAAACTAACCTGATTGGTAAATCACTAAATGAAACTAACCTGATTGGCACATCAAAGTTCTTATACAGCTGCACTATAAGCTGTTGTAACTCTTCAAATTTTTCATAGCAGTCTTGCAATGTTGAATAAACTCCAAATAAGTTAGTCTGTGAAGTAAAGAAAAAAAAATGTGAATCTTACAGTTAAAAAAAAGAAAAGAAAAAGTTCAACAGCCTGTCATTTGTGGACTTTTTTTGAAAATATGTGTAAAACTTCTGACAATATGAACAACCTTCAAGTTTGTACCAAGCACAACTGAACAGTACTAACTTGAAAACAAAGAGGATTATTTAGACAAATCATGTGCCCCAAATGCAAAAAAAGTTCATCAACTCTTAAGTGCAAATTTTAAACAAATACATACATATATATTTACATTTCTAATGTTTTTTGCCTTTGATATCTTTACAAATTGTAATGATAGCCATTTCTTCATGAATGTGATACATTTGTGAACAATGCACGTATGAATCTTGATAAATACAGTACGTAAATTTTAATGGCTGGAAATTTAGACAAGTGAAAGTAGAATGTA
The DNA here is from genome assembly GCF_947568905.1 of Ostrea edulis. Lineage (NCBI taxonomy): Eukaryota > Metazoa > Mollusca > Bivalvia > Ostreida > Ostreidae > Ostrea > Ostrea edulis. The sequence continues at coordinate 25,701,789 of NC_079165.1, read as the reverse complement.
AATATCAAAGATGAATTTCATTTTTGGAAAAATATGAGGGTATGAACATGAACGCTTCATACCACCACACTTCATAAAGTATGCCGGCGTGAAATGTCGCAGTTCATATCCTGATGCATTATCAACAAGAGCAACGCCAACGTGGCATAATACGCCCATAGATTTTGCTCAAGGAAAACATATTTTAGTGTGATTCATATTTTAGTGAAGTTAGCACTGTCCTCTGTGAGCCAATTCATTATTATGCTTGTAGAAATGGATATCAAGATATAAAGAGGGATAGCTTTAGAATGCACTACTTCATAAATATGTTAACGGTTCGGTTTGTATCCTGCCCATAAGGTTTTCCTAATAAGTGATACTACGACCTTGACCTTTGACCTGGAAAACAATAGGCACCTTCCTCTCATCATGATGATCTAATATACCAAGTTATAATATCCTGGAGCTTACGGTTCGGTTTGTATCCTGCCCACAAGGTTTTCCTAATAAGTGATACTACGACCTTGACCTTTGACCTTGAAAAACAATAGGCACCTTCCTCTCATCATGATGATCAAATATACCAAGTTATAATATCCTGGAGCTTACGGTTCGATTTGTATCCTGCCCACAAGGTTTTCCTAAAAAGTGATACTACAACCTTGACCTCTGACCTTGAAAAACAATAGGCATCTTCCTCTCATCATGGTGATCAAATATACCAAGTTATAATATCCTGGAGCTTACGGTTCGGTTTGTATCCTGCCCAAAAGGTTTTTCTAATAAGTGATACTACGACCTTGACCTTTGACCTTGAAAAACAATAGGCATCTTTCCCTCATCATGGTGATCAAATGTACCAAGTTGTAAAGTCCTAGGGCTTATGGTTCAGTCTGTATCCTGCCCACAAGGTCCAGACAGACAGACGGACGACGCCATACCATAATATGTCCCGGCGTATAAAAATGAAATTTATTTCATAAATGCACAAACACCCTCATATGAAAAGTTCTAGCTTGAAAGCTATGTTAGGAGTTAACTTGACATAGCATGTGTAAACCTAAAATAGGACAGATGGACAGAGGTAAAACAATATACCCCCAACTAAAATTGGGGCAGGGGGGCATAAAATACTCGAAAAGTTTGACTTACTTTTGAGGTTTGTGCTGCAGTAAACAATCCAGGGTACTTTGAGACACTCACTGAAACCAACGGTATAAACAAATAAGTAATGATCTGATAGTCTAACACTGAAACCAACAGTATAAACAAATAAGTAATGACCTGATAGTCTATCTATCACTGAAACCAACAGTATAAACAAATAAGTAATGATCTGATAGTCTAACAATGAAACCAACAGTATAAACAAACGCAGTATTAAGTCTTCCCCGGAAGACATGTGTCGCCTGCTAGTTCATTCTATATGTAATATATCACGTATAATGTTGAAAAAGTAAATTATTCAAATGGTTTTTGTCAGTTTAATACTCCTTTTAAAGGTTTCGAGAATTACTAAACATTCTTTAACGATAACTTAATTGAAATTGAAAGATGAGACATTATTATGCAATGGAATTTGTGGGAGAATCTGTTTGAAATTAAGACATTTATTAAATGTAGACTGAATGAAAACATATGTTTGAAAATATGTATCAACCTGTTACTGTGCTCTTCAAGACAATGGTAATAACCATAAGTAATTATCTGTTGGGTTTACTGCTTAGTGTTGTTGTCTTTTTATATATCCAATTTACTGTTTCTCAAGAAAAATCATAATTAGTGCTGTTCTGAAATCACATATACTGTCCTTTAGTATGGGAATTACAAATACTGTCCTTTTGTACATAAAAATACTGTCCTTCAGTTAATCATAAAATAAAATCTTCAGCAAAAAATTTTTTTGCTGTAAAAAATTCTAAGTCCCGGCAAACAGGAAGTTGATAAGCGACAGATTCGATAATGTCTTACACAATACAGTTGGCCACACTGATGCTCTGTGCCAAATATCAGGGAGTTGCCCCATGTGGTTCTTGAGAAAACCGTGACAGAAATTTTTTTGCTGTAAAAAATTCTAAGTCCCGGCAAACAGGAAGTTGATAAGCGACAGATTCGAAAATGTCTTACACAATACAGTTGGCCACACTGATGCTCTGTGCCAAATATCAGGGAGTTGCCCCATGTGGTTTCTTGAGAAAAGTGTGACAGAAATTTTTTTGCTGTAAAAAATTCTAAGTCCCGGCAAACAGGAAGTTGATAAGCAACAGATTCGAAAATGTCTTACACAATACAGTTGGCCACACTGATGCTCTGTGCCAAATATCAGGGAGTTGCCCCATGTGGTTCTTGAGAAAACTGTGACAGAAATTTTTTTGCTGTAAAAAATTCTAAGTCCCGGCAAACAGGAAGTTGATAAGCGACAGATTCGAAAATGTCTTACACAATACAGTTGGCCACACTGATGCTCTGTGCCAAATATCAGGGAGTTGCCCCATGTGGTTCTTGAGAAAACTGTGACAGAAATTTTTTTGCTGTAAAAAATTCTAAGTCCCGGCAAACAGGAAGTTGATAAGCGACAGATTTGAAAATGTCTTACACAATACAGTTGGCCACACTGATGCTCTGTGCCAAATATCAGGGAGTTGCCCCATGTGGTTCTTGAGAAAACTGTGACAGAAATTTTTTTGCTGTAAAAAATTCTAAGTCCCGGCAAACAGGAAGTTGATAAGCGACAGATTTGAAAATGTCTTACACAATACAGTTGGCCACACTGATGCTCTGTGCCAAATATCAGGGAGTTGCCCCATGTGGTTCTTGAGAAAACTGTGACAGAAATTGTTTTGCTGTAAAAAATTCTAAGTCCCGGCAAACAGGAAGTTGATAAGCGACAGATTCGAAAATGTCTTACACAATACAGTTGGCCACACTGATGCTCTGTGCCAAATATCAGGGAGTTGCCCCATGTGGTTCTTGAGAAAACTGTGACAGAAATTTTTTGTGACGACGACGATGCCAGACGACGACGCAGGACGACGGATAGTGATCCCTATATGTCGCCACTGCGTGTAACGCAGGCGACACAATAAGTAATGACCTGATAGTCTAACACTGAAACCAACAGTATAAACAAATAAGTAATGACCTGATAGTCTATCACTGAAACCAACAGTATAAACAAATAAGTAATGACCTGATAGTCTAACACTGAAACCAACAGTATAAACAAATAAGTAATGACCCGATAGTCTATCTATCACTGAAACCAACGGTATAAACAAATAAGTAATGATCTGATAGTCTATCTATCACTGAAACCAACGGTATAAACAAATAAGTAATGACCTGATAGTCTAACACTGAAACCAACAGTATAAACAAATAAGTAATGACCTGATAGTCTAACACTGAAACCAACAGTATAAACAAATAAGTAATGACCTGATAGTCTAACAATGAAACCAACGGTATAAACAAATAAGTAATGATCTGATAGTCTAACACTGAAACCAACAGTATAAACAAATAAGTAATGACCTGATAGTCTATCACTGAAACCAACGATATAAACAAATAAGTAATGACCTGATAGTCTAACACTGAAACGAACGGTATAAACAAATAAGTAATGACCTGATAGTCTATCACTGAAACCAACAGTATAAACAAATAAGTAATGATCTGATAGTCTAACACTGAAACCAACATTATAAACAAATAAGTAATGACCTGATAGTCTAACACTGAAACCAACAGTATAAACAAACAAGAGGCCCAAGGGCCTAGAATCGCTCTTCTGATAAATTGTACAACCCCACCATTTCTATTCTTAGCCTCTTAGTATTCTAAATCTTTAGTTAAATCCTAAGAATTCAAAAAAAGTAGGTCAATGTGACCTACTTTTTGGTTTACACATTTTGAGAACCCAAGAAATATCAACTGACAAAGTTTGATGATTTTAAGCCAATTAGTATCTGAATATTGAAATATAGCTGTCAAATTCTAATCGTAGGTCATGGTGACCTACTTTTTGGTCAGCAAACTCCGAACATGCAAGACCCATCAACTGACAAAGTTTGATGACTGTTGGTCAAATAGTATCTGAAATATATAAATATAGCCGTCAAATTCCAAAAGTAGGTCAAGGTGACCTACTTTTTCGTCAACACCCTTCAAACATGTAAGACCCAACAACTGACAAAGTTTGATGACTGTAGGTCAAATAGTATCTGAATTATATAAATATAGCCGTCCAATTCCAAAAGTAGGTCAAGGTGACCTACTTTTTGGTCAACATCCTTTGAACATGCAAGACGCATCAACTGACAAAGTTTGATGACTGTAGGTCAAATAGTATCTGAAAAAAATAAATATAGGTGTCCAATTCCAAAAGTAGGTCAAGTTGACCTACTTTTTGGTCGAAACCCTTCGAACATGCAAGACCCATCAACTGACAAAGTTTGATGACTGTAGGTCAAATAGTATTTGAAATATATAAATATAGCCGTCAAATTCCAAAAGTAGGTCAAGGTGACCTACTTTTTGGTCAACACACTCCGTTGACTCAAGATGCATCAACTGTCAAAGTTTGATGATTGTAGGTCAATTAGTGACTGAAATATATAAATATAACTGTCAAATGCCAAAAGTAGGTCACAGTGACCTACTTTTTGGTCGATACACTCCGAAGACTCAAGATGCATCAACTGACAAAGTTTGATGATTGTAGGTCAAATAGTGTCTGAAATATAGTAATTTACCTGTCAAATACCAAAAGTAGGTCACGGTGACCTACTTTTTGGTCGACACAAACCGAAGACTGAAGACGCATCAACTGACAAAGTTTGATGATCCTAGGTTTTACAGTGCCCAAAATATGCATCTAAAATTGAAAATGTGAAATTTGAATATCTGCAAAATTCAAAAAGTAGGTCACTGTGACCTACTTTTTTTATAAATATGTTTCAAGGCCTCAAGATGCATCAACTTACAAGATTTGATGCTTCTAAACCTCTCGGTATTTGAAATAACAACTTAAAATATATCTATAAATGATATGCCATAAAATTCAGAAAGTAGGTCACGGTGACCTATTTTTCAGTTGACGCATTTCAAGGTCCCATGATCCACCAACTGACAAGTTTTGATGATCATAGGCTTCAAAGTGTCCAAGATATGCATCAAAATTAATTTTAAAATAAATACCTGCAAAATTCAAAAAGTAGGTCACCGTGACCTACTTTTGAGACAACTTGACACAAGGTCCTAAGATGCATCAACTGTCAAAATTTGATGATCCTAGTCCTTATAATGACTAAAATATCTAAGATTTAAGGAATTTAAAAAAAATTTAAATTTAGGTCAACTTTGAAGTGACCTTGAGACCACGCCCTTTGCCCCAGGGTAATGCCTTGAACAATTTTTAATCTACAACATATCCTCATCCTTATGTGTAAGTTTGGTGATAATCTGCCCTGTGGTTCTTGAGAAGAAGATTTTTTAGCAACCACTACTTTTGTTTGTATTTTCCTGATTATCTCCCCTTGTTAAAGGGTCACATCCCTCTATTTAGTATGTATGAAAGCCCTTGGGCCAATGATACCCTGTAACAAATTTGAAAAGAATTGGCCAAGGGGTTCTTGAGTTATAGCCCTTTTTCTAAAAAGTTTACGCACACCGCACAAATGGCCATAGCATTAGCTCTTTGAGCCTTTGGCTCAGAAGAGCTAATAAGTAATGATCTGATAATCTAACAATGAAACCAACAGTATAAACAAATAAGTAATGACCTGATAGTCTAACACTGAAACCAACAGTATAAACAAATAAGTAATGATCTGATAGTCTAACACTGAAACCAACATTATAAACAAATAAGTAATGACCTGATAGTCTAACACTGAAACCAACAGTATAAACAAATAAGTAATGACCTGATAGTCTAACAATGAAACCAACGGTATAAACAAATAAGTAATGATCTGATAGTCTAACACTGAAACCAACAGTATAAACAAATAAGTAATGACCTGATAGTCTATCACTGAAACCAACGATATAAACAAATAAGTAATGACCTGATAGTCTAACACTGAAACGAACGGTATAAACAAATAAGTAATGACCTGATAGTCTATCACTGAAACCAACAGTATAAACAAATAAGTAATGATCTGATAGTCTAACACTGAAACCAACATTATAAACAAATAAGTAATGACCTGATAGTCTAACACTGAAACCAACAGTATAAACAAATAAGTAATGACCTGATAGTCTAACAATGAAACCAACGGTATAAACAAATAAGTAATGATCTGATAGTCTAACACTGAAACCAACAGTATAAACAAATAAGTAATGACCTGATAGTCTATCACTGAAACCAACGATATAAACAAATAAGTAATGACCTGATAGTCTAACACTGAAACCAACGGTATAAACAAATAAGTAATGACCTGATAGTCTATCACTGAAACCAACGGTATAAACAAATAAGTAATGACCTGATAGTCTAGCACTGAAACCAACAGTATAAACAAATAAGTAATGACCTGATAGTCTAACAATGAAACCAACGGTATAAACAAATAAGTAATGATCTGATAGTCTAACACTGAAACCAACAGTATAAACAAATAAGTAATGACCTGATAGTCTATCTATCACTGAAACCAACAGTATAAACAAATAAGTAATGACCTGATAGTCTAACACTGAAACCAACGGTATAAACAAATAAGTAATGATCTGATAGTCTATCTATCACTGAAACCAACAGTATAAACAAATAAGTAATGACCTGATAGTCTATCACTGAAACCAACAGTATAAACAAACAAGAGATGTTTGTAAAACACATATGCCCCCATGGTGCAAAATTGAAAAGGATTATACACACACACATCATTTAATTGAGAGTAGTATCATCAATTCAAAATATTGAGCAGACAATATCTTCCTATGTCAAGAATGGATTGACCATGTGACCTAAAAATCAATAGGTGTCATCAACTCCTGAAGATGTACCAGTGTACCAAGTTTGATGTCTGTCAAGCAAAGGGTTCTCAAGATATTGAAGGGACAGTATATTCCTATGTCCAGTTTGACCCCTGACCATGTGACCTCAAATTCATTAGTAGTCATCTTCTCCTGATGATGTACCAGTGTACCAAGTTTGATGTCTGTCAAGCAAAGGGTTCTCAAGATATTGAAGGGACAGTAAATTCCTATGTCCAGTTTGACCCCTGACCATGTGACCTCAAATTCATTAGTAGTCATCTTCTCCTGATGATGTACCAGTGTACCAAGTTTGATGTCTGTCAAGCAAAGGGTTCTCAAGATATTGAACAGACAGTATATTCCTATGTCCAGTTTGACCCTTGACCATGTGACCTCAAGATCATTTGGGGTCATCTTTTCCTGAAGATGTACCAGTGTACCAAGTTTGATGTCTGTCAAGCAAAGGATTCTTGAGACATTCAGTGGTCAATATATTCCTATGTCCAGTTTGACCCTTGACCTTTGACCATGTGACCTCAAAATCAATAGGTATCATCTTCTCCTGATGATGTACCAGTGTACCAAGTCTGATGTCTGTCAAGCAAAGGGTTCTCAAGATATTGAGCGGACAGTATATTCCTATGTCCAGAGTAGATTGACCCTTGACCTTTAACCTTTTGACCTGAAAAACAAAAGGGATCCTCTTCTTTTTATAACCAACCCACATATGAAATATCATTACAATCAAGTGAATGGTTCTCAAGATATTGAGCGGACAACTCATGGTCTACCACATGGGGTTAAGACCAGCAGTTTGACCTTGACCTTTGACCATGTGACCTGAAAATCCATAGGGATCATCTACTCTCTAAGGAAAGCCTCTGTATCAATTTTGGCTATTATCAAGCAAAGGGGTCAAAAGATATTGAGCGGACAACACATGGGCTTAAGACCAGAGGTTTGACCTTGACCTTTGACCATGTGACCTGAAGGTCAATAGGGATCATCTATTCTCCAAGGGCAACCCTTGTACCAAGTTTGGTAGTTATCATGCATAGGGGTCAAAAGTTATTGAGTGGAAAACACATGGACTATCAGGTCATCACTTATTTTTTATACTGTTGGTTTCAGTGTTAGACTATCAGGTCATTACTTATTTGTTTATACTGTTGGTTTCAGTGTTAGACTATCAGATCATTACTTATTTGTTTATACTGTTGGTTTCAGTGATAGACTATCAGATCATTACTTATTTGTTTATACTGTTGGTTTCATTGTTAGACTATCAGGTCATTACTTATTTGTTTATACTGTTGGTTTCATTGTTAGACTATCAGGTCATTACTTATTTGTTTATACTGTTGGTTTCAGTGATAGATAGACTATCAGGTCATTACTTATTTGTTTATACTGTTGGTTTCAGTGTTAGACTATCAGATCATTACTTATTTGTTTATACTGTTGGTTTCAGTGATAGACTATCGGATCATTACTCATTTGTTTATACTGTTGGTTTCAGTGTTAGAGTATCGAACATTTTGTTTACGTCTTCAGTTCTGAATTATGCTTCATAATCAACTTCTCTGCAGCATCCCATTTAGTGCAACAACTAGAACTGGAAATTTAATATGCACTTTATTTTACGTTCTAAGGGTAGCACTCAAATGCTTTCGTCTGCTATTGGTTTAGTGCTAAATTTTGACTGATATCCTGCTATTGGTTTAGTGCTAAATTTTGACTGATATCCTGCTATTGGTTTAGTGCTAAATTTTGACTGATATCCTGCTATTGGTTTAGTGCTAAATTTTGACTGATATCCTGCTATTGACTGTGACAAAGACACTGGTTTTTAAGAGTTCTTCAATGGGAAAAGTCCCCTTCATCGTGAAAGTTTTTGAGATTAGTCTAAGATGATGATAAGATTATACAATTCATGTATCTTTCCTCAGAAAAATAACTGCATATACCTGAGTCGTAACTTGGACCGGTTGAGACTAACTGTAGTGGAAGTACCTTCTGAGGAACTGTCATCTTTGTTAAATATGCTGTAAAATAAGATGAGACTTTCTAAAACTTTGATTCAGATTTACATGTAACTCTTAAATCAATTCTAAACTACACACAGTGTACTTTTTGCATGTCTTAGTAATTTTAAATTATCAATTTTTCAATTTCTTTTTTTTTTTGTTTTTGATTTTCTAGTTTTCACTTGAAGATAATTAGAATAGTGATTATTTTAAATCAATATACCCTTGTGATTCCCGAGAAGAAGAGTTTTCCTGTACATTTCTTTGTAAAATTCTGAACCAATATTATTAAACATTGGGATCATGGTTTGAATACATTCAAATTTTTATCAAACAAGGAAACTTTCATACAAGATTTGGCTTTTCTAGTTCAGCAATAAATACCACTCTCTTTCCAGTACATGTATTTCTTAATTAATTCCCCTTCATTTCAAGATACATTTGTACAAGAATCTCTTTCACTTAACGGACCTTTTTGACAAGGTTGGTTGAAATCAGCCCTGAAGTTCTTAAGAAGTTGAAATTGGGATCATTAACAGATAAGAGTCAGAAGACATGCAGACAACAACTAACTTCAATCACAAAAGCTAACTTAAACTTTCAGCTCGGCAAATAAGAAGCCAATGGGTCACATCCTATACCTGAGCATTTCCCCTATGGAATATCATAACATCCCTACCCTTTGAAGCCATGGTTTGAACAAATTCACATCAACATTAGAAGAAGATGCTTAAAATATTATACCCAGGCCTGGAGGTCATAAAACTTTTTTAAGCATGTTTTCATACTCAAACTAAAACTCTGTCCTCTAAATCATACTCATACTCAAACTAAAACTCTGTCCTCTAAATCGTACTCATACTCAAACTAAAACTCTGTCCTCTAAATCGTACTCATACTCAAACTAAAACTCTGTCCTCTAAATCGTACTCATACTCAAACGTGAAGGTTATACAACGTTTATAAAATCAATTTCATTCTCAAATGAAGTACATGCTCAAACTTTTATTCGAGTATGCTTGAAGCTTGCTCAGAGATGTACTCAAAACAAACATGGCAGAATTTGAGTATGAGTACGGTAAAAGTTTTATAACCTCCAGGCCTGGTTTACAAGATTTTCAAACTCCTACTCTGGGTCATGGTGTAATAAACAAGAGTTCCATGGACCACTATGTAAGAATATTTACATTTTAATTTGACATCTTGTACTCTGTTAACTGGAGTTCGAAAAAACAATGTTTACAATTTTTGTATGACTTTAAATTTCTCTTGTAGCTCAACCCACACTCCAGGGGTCATGGTGTTGATAAACCTACATCTACACTACATGAGAATGCTTACATATTATTTGTTGTACCCTTGTGGTCCAGGTTTTTAAATTTACAAACCTGCAAATGATGCTTCAGAAGCACCTAAGACATTGTAGTGTATTTCTTTATCAACATGGGGCTGCTGCATTCTATAAGCCTACAAATACGGAATACATCAGATAACATAGCTTAAAGTATTCATTTCTCTGTACCTATGTATTGTACTTAAACAGAATGTAGGGGGTAGAAAGATATCCCTGGGGTTTCAGACATATTAATCTTTATAAACTTCCAAGTATAATTCATAAATGATAAACATAGAGCAGGATAAAAAATATTTCGGTGATTTCAGTCAAGGTTTTTGTAATAAAGCAAGGTCAAGAGAGAGAGAGAGAGAGAGGGAGAGAAGAGAGAGAGAGAGAGAGAGAGAGAGAGAGAGAGAGAGAGAGAGAGAGAGAAGGGAGAGAGAGAGAGGGAGAGAAAGAGAGAGAGAGAGAGAGAGAGAGAGAGAGAGAGAGAGAGAGAGAAAGAGAGAGAGGATTTCACATAGTAATTTCAACCGTAATAGTAAGAGTTATTTCCCTTTAATACAAATTTATTCCATTTTACCCTTCATTACTTAAAGACACTTCAATATCATTACAATTTTTTAAGATGAAATTAAAATAAATCTCAAAGTTGCTTATAACTAGTTTGAGGATGTAACCTTTTCTCCATGTTAAATTAGTTTCACTTGCACTGCATGTTAACTTTTTACTATGCCCTATTAAACATTGTTTTGAGAAAACTTTCAATGAACAGTTGGCATTGCTTCCTTCTATTCAAATTCATTAAATATGATCAGAATCAAGCTTTATGCTTATATACAATAAACACTATGTGTTCGTAAACAGTTATTTACCATATCCTGCAGTAAACCTGTTAAACTCATTAAATTGTAAATATTATACACTTAGTAAAGGAATAGAGGGTAGTAGTAGTAAACCTGTTAAACTCATTAAATTGTAAATAATAGACTTAGTAAAGGACTAGAGAGTAGTAGTAGTAAACCTGTTAAACTCATTAAATTGTAAATAATAGACTTAGTAAAGGACTAGAGAGTAGTAGTAGTAAACCTGTTAAACCCATTAAATTGTAAATAATGGGCTTAGTAAAGGACTAGAGAGTAGTAGTAGTAAACCTGTTAAACCCATTAAATTGTAAATAATAGACTTAGTAAAGGACTAGAGAAATTACCATGTCTCTTCTTCTTCCACATCCTTCCTGAAAATAAAAAAAGACAGATCTTGTACAGTGTAGATCTAAAGTTGAACCTTGAGATGATTGTAAAGTGACAATGCTACACTGAATCTTACAATGACAAAGTCTTTACAGAAGTCTGGTGCCACAATTGGAATGAACCCGTGTTCAGTAATCCTGGCAGAGAAATATGACAGCAGGTTTTGCTGAGTCTCCGCAAGTTCTCCAAGAAAGTAAAATGCTCTGTCTCCAGCTGAACTGAAAGAATGAATGCTCCGAGTACAGACTTCTGAATCAATCATCTGCATAGCAAAAATCAACCATATGCAAAGCAAGTGAATATTAGACATTACTTATGATGACTTTTTCTCATTTCTGACAAATCACAATTACTGAATCTATCATTGACATCAAATTTTCAAATTGTACTTGTCTCATTAACAACAGTTGTTAGTAGAAGCAATACATCAATTTGGCATCCCTATACAAAATCTATCTTACTATAAAATGCCATACTTCAACATCTCTAAAAAAAATACTTCTTTAATATCAATTCTTACCTGAATTTTATCATATCACTCTTTTTAGCAAGATCAATGTGAGAGATGGAGTTGCTCCCTTCGTGTAATTCTGTGCAAAATTTGAATACAGTCCAATGATGAAAAAAAAACAACACTAATTCACACAAAGATGTTCCATACAGGGTTAGGGTTAGATGTTCTATACACAGCTGTAACAGACAACGGTGAAGCCTTACCACAAAAAGAAGATGTGACCACATCTCTACTTACCCAAAGATCCATGGGTTTCTAAAATGACTTCATTATCTACAGGCTGTGAAATAAAAACAGAAGAAAAGTTTGAAATCATAGCATGACACATAATTAAACAAGCTAAAATCTTCTTCATCTTACAAGAACTAAGAACTTACAGTTTTCTCATTCAGCACATTGGGAAGTCCAAATGCCAAAAGTCTGACTTCATTTTGAATACCCTGAAGGGATTTCTGCAGAGATGAAATAAAATTAATACTAATACCAGTCTACAAACCTCTTCATAAAATCATCTACACTTGCAGGGTTGACTATTTACAAAACTTGTCAGCCTTAACAATATTTCACGACCTCTCCAAGTCACCGACAATGTAATGCTTTCTTACAATTCATTCCTTATTCTAACAGAATACAGAGTTATTTCATACATATCAAATGTAATGTTTTCTTATCATTCATTCCTTATTCTAACAGAATACAGAATTAATTCATATCAAATGTACTGAATTCACAATCCTTCCGTACCTTACAATTTGATTTACATTTGAGGGTAGCCTTAAAATGTTGTGCAAAATCATGATTGGCCTGACCTGGCAACCCCCAATCCATGCTAACAATTACATCTCACTGATAAATTCAACCAGACAGAATGAGATGTACGCAATTTCAAAATTCACAATTTTACTTTTCTTTTTTAAAGAATCATATTTTGAATTAATAAAACTAATACGTTTAAATAGTTTGATAATCACAACTGACAGTTGTTCAATCATACCACTGATGTGTCATGCCTTTCTCTTAGTTCCCTGGCCATTTCCTTTGATTTTTCAACTTCCTCCTTCTGTTCCTAGATAAATATATTATAACATAATACTGGTTCACATTCAAATAAAACTTCATCAAAACCAAAAAATAAAAAAAATTATATCCGCATGCATGCCAAATATCTTTTATAACTACAGTACCTTTTCTTTGATCATACTTCTTATTGTCTGCGATAAAGACTTTCTCTCCTGTTCTAGACTCTGCTTCTCCAGTGATAATTTCATCAGTCTATTGTACTTGATCGCCTGTAATACATGTATTAAGAGCAATCAAATATCTAATGTTAAGATCTTCATATAAAAATTTGTTGACTTTTGCATACAATTTGACAATATTACATGTGTAGATTTTTTGTTCTGATCTATATATTAATATATCTGCAAAGTTAATGAGTTTGTAAGTTAAAAGAAAGAAAATGCAAATTTTATGCTGTGCACTGTACCAGTTTTTGTATGCTGATATGTTCTAGTTTTCGTGCCTGAATATTATTCTGAATTTCCATGGGGTTTGAGAGTCTTTCACCAATATCTAAATCAGGATCTATCTGTGATATTTCAGATATCACACTGCTCCCAAAGTCTGGGAGATTACCTATAAAGGAGAATAAAATAGAAAAATCTTTATCTAAATTCCCAAACCAAACTCGAACTCAACAACATTTAGCTGCATTTTGTTTATTGTTAACAACTTGTTTTGTGTTAAGTTCTTCATTGAATGAAAATAGAATTCAATATTTTGAGCACCAATCATTATATTTAATACCATATCTTAACAAATTCTTTTAAACCAATACAGCCTAGTTTTTAACATGTTGGGAACACTTCCCCTATAGTAAGATATTCTCGCTAAAATGCGATTATCCCCCTCTAGCGAGAGTAAATATGTCCCGTACAACCGAGAAAAACACCCGTGGAGTACATCTCTTCGTGTTTCACATGAAAAGAGAAAAAGTGCTAAAATGTCTGATAGTTCTGCAAATATATTAATCAATACAAAAACACTCACGATGTGTACTGGATTTCAGACTGCTTCAGTGTTCGAAATTAACCATAGACCGAGTCTATGTCAAATGACACTTGTCTATGCCAATTGTAACTGAGATAGACCAAATTGTCTATTATGCCAATTTTCTAGGTTTAAAGTTATCCCAAAAGTTGATGTCTGATAAACGTTAAGAGGAAAGGGGGACATTGTTATGGAAATGGAAAGCAAATATGCTTTTTAAGTACATTAGAAGTAAATAACAATTAATGCTTAAAATTGTGTTATCTTTTTTTCAATGTTGCGGTCTATGCCAATTCGATGAGGTCTATGTCATCTTGTTTTGGCATAGACCCGTGGTCTATACCAAGTTTTAAACCAATTTCGAACACTGCTGCTTCCCTCTTATGCAGAAACTTTGATATGCAATTTCTTGACTATGTTGTCAATTTCATAGAAACAATTCGCATCATGTTGAGTGTGTGTCACACTTATTCAGCATTCACTGAGCATTGCATGGGATTTGCCATTATTTTCAATAAAGACGCCAAAACACTTGTTTATGGTAATGTTTACTCTCTCGCTAAATAGGGATAATTGCGTTTTAGAGGGAATATCTTGCTATAGGGGAAGTGTTCCCAACCTGTTTAAATAAAATAAATACAATAAATACAGCCAAGCTGAACTGATCACCTAGTCTACTTTCTAAAATTGTGTACGTACTACACTTGTTTAATAGCTGAAATGCACTAACCTTCTTGACAACATCTCGTCTTCATCATTGATATATGTGTAAAGTTGCACTGCCTCTTAATCTTAATTATCTTATCGTATCGGACTCTACAGTAGGATAGTGAGAGTGCTTTCGCCATGATCTACTCTACTAGCCTCCTACTGTTGGTATGGCCTATTAGTGTTCTACAATGCAGAATATATGTAACGCAGTCATTACAAAAAGTAAATTATACTGCGCAGTAACGGTTGGAGGAGGTGTAGATTGTTAATAAATCCATCCTTCTTTCATGTTGGCATGTGTTTTGTGTATTTTCATTTTCGTTATGTCAGAAAATCTCTAACTCGATCGTTAAAATGTCGCTTCACTAAATTTTAAGAAAATGTAGGTAACACTATTTATAAGAAATATGAAAGGTTGAATGAATTTAAATACGTGTATTATCCGATCGTTTAATATTTTTTTTTAAAAACTGTATCTACGGTATAATTCCTGATGCGAATAAGACTAAGGACAAACTACTGCTCATACCTTATTCGGCATGCCTCGGATGTTTCCACTACTTGTGAAAGTATGAGCATACTCCACATAGTCCTCTGCGTCTCCGTTGGTTTGTGTGCAAACGACCTCTGGCGGAAGTTTGGGAGGGTAACGGGACGTTTCGCACCAAAAGACGTTTCGTACTAAGACGATTCGCACCAGGACGGTTCGCCCCAATTTGCGGTGCGAAACGTCCCATGCATTTTCCAATTACTTTGGTTATTATCTATATAACTACATATCTAAGAAGTTTTGTCTGATTACATTTGATGTTAACATATATAGACAGGCATGATGCTAGTCCATGTACCCTGAATTTCCTCAATTAAATTAGATCTTGATTTTAATTAGTACTTTCAAGAGTGTGATTGAAGTTTCCTTTTGATATAAAGCATTCATATTTAATGATATACAAGTCTGGTTGGACAGGGCAGCTTAAACATTTTATATATGATTTATGGTCACATGTTTAAGTAATACAGATTCAATTTTTCATATTTCTTAATCGAAATTATTCATGTATATTCAATAGCGGATTTAGGAGGGTATATCTAAGGAAATCATGGTCTCTTATTTAGAAAAGCAATCTTTTTTTATTCACTCTCAGAGAAATAGATTTACAACTTGGAACAAATTCAAATGTTAATCTGGTACGGCGAAATATATTTTTTCAAACAGAACACTATGCAATTTTTTTAACACAACACCAATTTTTAAAATCATCTATATTAATGTATCTGGTATTGTATATGAAATTTTCATATTTTTGCCAATGCAAAAACCCGACTTTTTTCTAAAAAAAAAAAAAAAAAAATTATACATGTAGTATATAAACGTAATCTCATAATTGAAAGGAGTCTCCTTATTATATTCTCCGTGGAAATGACATCTGGAGCATCTCCAAATTATTATCGATCCCGGCAAACGCAAATTATAGATGCAATTAACTTAATATTTGAAGTGGTACCGCCATCGCAGTAGTTGTCTTTAATCTCGCTTAGATCACTTACCTAGTTTGTTGAGAGTGCTAATCCCTATAATTATAATTCCACCTGGTTGATTATTTCTATAACATATAGACTATTAACTTATTTTTTAATCAGTATGGATATTTATAAACATTAATCTACAAATTAAAGAAAATAAAGACAATCACCAATGTAAGTTTAATATCTAAGTGCGAATCGTCCTAGGGCGAAACGTCTCGGGGTGAATCGTCTTTTGGGGCGAATCGTCTTAGCACGAAACGTCCTGAGGTGCGAAACGTCCCGTATTCTTTGGGAGTATGAGCCCAATCGGAACACGCTCGGCCTTTTAATGTCGGTTAGGGAAATGGCCGAGTTGTTACGATTGAGTATGAGCCACGCGAGGAGCTCCGAGTGCACACACCCTTTTTCGCGCTCAAATATTCGAAATGAAAAAAGTAAACAACGAAGTTGATTTGTCAAGATGAAGACTTATGGAGGTAAGATATCCGCAGTCAGTAATTACGTATCCATCCACAGGCACTCGATGTTTTAAATATCTATAATAAAAAAAAGTATTCACGTGAATATTATGTTTTTTTTATTATAAATATTTAAAACGTCGAGTGCCTGTGTATCCATCAAATATAAAAATCTACTTCAGCATTTGAATCTTGTTTTAAGGTACCGCGTGATTAAAGGTGATTTAAATAAAAAGGAAAGCCCCCGGCATTATGTAGAGAGCCACGGGTCTTTCGGATGATCTTTTAAAAACCGGACCTCGATATCAAAACCCAGATCATGGTAAGCATAAGCATAATAAAGACCCCCCCCCCCCCCCCCCCCCCCCCCCTGCTACGGCTCTGATTGTCATACATAGGTCTGAATCTGTGGTACTTCACCTACACTACAGCTGGAGACGTCTTAATCCGAGATTCCTCTGACTCTTAGTCTTAGCACAGGCCTCTGAGGTCTTAGTTACCCCCGCTTTTACATTGTGATATGTGCGGACATTATAGGGGTGAGAGTCAGAGGAATCTCGGATTAGAGACGTCTCAGTCAACATATGGAAGAATTGAAAA
The DNA here is from genome assembly GCF_947568905.1 of Ostrea edulis. Classification (NCBI taxonomy): domain Eukaryota; kingdom Metazoa; phylum Mollusca; class Bivalvia; order Ostreida; family Ostreidae; genus Ostrea; species Ostrea edulis. The sequence goes on along the minus strand of NC_079165.1, from coordinate 25,684,330 downwards.
TTCTCGAAGAGTCGTAGAACAAAAGAAAACAAATGATTAAATAGATATAAATATAAGCATTTGAAATACACTCTTTTATTTCTTTAATAATATTTTCACCATTTTGTTAATTTTTTGTTCATAAAATTTAGATCCGTGGCAGATCTGTTTTTTTTTTTTTAAATCATGAAAAGGTGAAGATAAGGAACAGTGATTGATCTCACAACTTCTACAAGGAATACAAAATTAATAGGGAGTTGGGCAAATATGGACGGAAGTGTGATCATGTGCTTAGGAGGAATAAGCATCCCCTGTTGACTGGTCTTATATATCTTGATCAGGTAACTAAAACAAAGTAATTCGTAGTCAGAAACAATGTGCCAAGAACGGCCTAAAAATTGGTATGAAACATGCCAGACAGCATTTGACCCAATGACAGGATGTATTGTCAAACTAGATCATATAAAGCTTATCTTTTAAAGAAGATTAGTGTGCTAGTGCCATATCTATTATCTACTATGCAAGTAGAGGTCATTAGAAATGTTTATTAATTATAAAATTTCTATCATAGTAATTTAAATTACTCAGAATTTTAAGATTTTTATTTTCTGCAAGTGATGTTTGGGAATTTTATTTATCGATGTTGCAAATGTGATGGAAAGATAGTGTATATAATTAGCCTACATTCAGTGTAATATAAGGAATAGAGAATTTGGGAAACGACATTTAACCCTAATAAATGTGAGGTAATCACCTGAGCTGAAAGCTCAAGTGAGCTTTTCTGATTCGAGTACCTGTAAAGTGCGAAACGAAATCTACCGAAATGAAACGAAACTTACCAAAACGAAATGAAACCTAACGAAACAAAAGGAAATCTAACGAAACAGAAGGAAATTACTTTAAAATCATTACAAAATGCTGAACTCCTTTCAATATATCATTACATAAAATATTTTTTGTGTTCTGTTCCGTTGCCCGTTTTAGCATCACCCCAAATACATACAGTTGTCACTAGACTTACTGCATATCAGTAATCATTTTTAACCGAATTGTAATCATATAATCAGTGGTGGATTTAAGGGGGGACACCCAGCGTGCCCCCCCCCCCCCCCCCCTCTAAAATTTTAAAATTTAAGGTAAATCAATGGTCTCTTGTTCAGAAAAACACGTCTCATGTGATCTGATGATCCGCGCCTGTCAACTCGACGTGATCCAACTCTTCGGATCAAGTTACTGTAGTAATACTATATATTTATTGAGTTACTTTCATTGGGAGAACTTATATTTTTTTTATATAAATAAAACAACCTTAAAATTTGTGTCCTTTGTACTTCATTAAAAATGCAGAAAATGACTACATAGGAGACATATTTCATTCAAGCGCTATAAAATCTGTAAAATCCAGGAGCTTTGCCCCCTGGACCCACAGGCAGTCGTATCGCTTGGCTTCAAATGTGTACTCTTTAATAGTAAATTCGAACCCAAGTGATATAATTGTCTGTACCTGGACCCACTGGGGGCCTTAAGGTGCCCCCGACCCTCTGCCTTATGAAGTTGCTTGCCCTAACCTCAATTGCTGGATCCGCCCCGATAATATAATACTATATAATTTTTCCATAATTGAAAGTACTCGTACTAAGACACCAGCTTCTTCAAACAATGTTTGATGCTAATTAACCGTTGGACTGCTAAAAAAAATGTATCAGTCAACCCCAAAAGATCATATAATAAATATGTGATAACAGGGACCACGCGATTCTCATCCATACCATTTTTAGCCGAGTTGCAACGAAGTTGAACTCGGCTATTGGTTTGGTGATGCAGGTGGGTGGGTGGGTTGGCGGGCGGATGGGCGTCAACAATTGGTTTCCGGATGATAACTCATAACTCGAAAAGTTTACAATCTAATCAAATGAAACTTTGATATATTGTTGGGTACCAGGCAAGGAAGACCCCTATTGATTTTGGAGAAAAAAGGTCAAAGGTCAAGGTCACAGTGACCAAAAATAGAATGAAAATTTCAGAAAAATTTGGTTTCCGGATGATAACTCCTAAAGTTTAAATCCGAATCAAATGAAACTTTGATATATTGTTGGGTACCAGGTAAGGAAGACCCCTATTGATTTTGGAGAAAATAGGTCAAAGGTCACAGTGACAGTCTTCACGAAAACTCAGTGGTCCGAAGACTGAGGCCAGTGAATTTTACGGTCGGGTCAGTGAAAATTAAAAATCAGAAAGTCCGATGGGCTAGTAGACTTTTTGTAAATCACATTAAACATAATGTTGGATTTAGATATTCTGAACATCTTATTTACTTAAATTTACAATCAAAATAAAAATAAATCAAAAAATAGCATATAAAGTAAATGTTTGGACATTGTGGTTTATTTCGTAAAAAACGGTAACTATACTTGTAATTGTCAAGATAACTTATTAAACGAACAACTTGTTGAAACAACAAGAATGGCTGCGTTCTATATCGGCACTACACACCGGTAATTGCTGCTTTATTGCATTGTCCAATTAAAATGAACTTCGACAATTGCAGTTATCTCTGATTTTATACAATTTCTATAGTTTGTAGAATTTATCAATGGTTTCCATTTGATGTTGGTAGAGAAGGCTACTCCCTAAGGTGCACTCGGGCTGTTTTCATGTTTGTGAAAAATATGTGAATTTGTAGTCTTGTTGTTTGCGGGCGAAGAGAGAGAAAATACCGTGTACAGCCAGTGTTGTTTTTCTGATATCGACAGAAAGGATGTCTTAGGATAGATATGAATACGAGTAATAACCAGGATAGTTTCAGTAAATTAATTGTACAATATTACAATACATTCCATTAATGTATGTGATAAACATGAAAATTTAGGGGGCCAGTAAATTTCACCGTGGGCCAGTAAATTCAGACAGTTCACTGGTCCGACTGGCAAGCAAGTTTTAAATGTTTTCATGAAGACTGCAGTGACCGAATATATAATGAAAATTTCAGAAAAATTTGGTTTCCGGATGATAACTCATAAAGTTTAAATCCGAATCAAATGAAACTTTGATATATTGTTGGGTACCAGGTAAGGAAGACCCCTATTGACGTTGGAGGAAAAAAGGTCAAGGTCACAGTGACCGAATATAGAATGAAAATTTCAGTAATATTTTGTTTCCGGATGATAACTCAGAAAGTTTAAATCCGAATCAAATGATATTTTAAGATATTGTTGTGTACCAGGTAAGGAAGACTCCTATTGATTTTGGAGAAAATAGGTCAAAGGTCAAGGTCACAGTGACCGAAAATAGATTTTAAATTCCAAAAAATTTTGGTTTCCGGAGGATAACTCAGAAAGTTTAAATTCGAATCAAATGACACTGAAGATATTGTTGTGTACCAGGTAAGGAAAACCCCTATTGATTTTGGAGAAAATAGCTCAAAGGTCAAGGTCACAGTGACCGAAAATGGATTTAAAATTCCAAAAAAAATTGGTTTCCGGAGGATAACTCGAAATTTTTTAATTTGAATCAAATGAAACTTGGATATATTGTTGGATACCAGCAAAGCAAGGCCTCTATTGATTTTGGAGAACAAAGGTCAAAGTCACAGTGACCGAATATAGATTGAAAACTTCAGACAAATATGGTTTCTGGACAGTAACTCGAAAAGTTTAAAACTGAAATTAGTTCTTCACAATTATAAATATGCCACATCATTCCTGTCTTTACAATGTATCCCATGCAACTCGGCTCATGCACCCCTGGGTGCATATACTGATTTTTATTACAATTGTCGAGTTTTGTTATACAGTTTTGTTTCCTTCTGTTTCGTTAGATTTCCTTTTGTTTCGTTTCGGCAGATTTTGTTTCGCACTTTACAGGTATCCTTTCTGATTGCCTGTTGTCCATCGTCTGTCTGTAAACTTTTTACATTTTCGACTTTTTCTCCAGAACCACTGGCCGAATTTCAACCAAACTTTGCGAAAAGCATCCTTGAGTGAAGGGCTTTCAAGTTTGTTCAAATGAAGGGTCTAAATCACAATAATGGTGACGTCTCCATATTCATGAGTGAAATATTTTCGAGAGGGACGTTATTCACGTTAAACAATATACAATCAATCAATCTTCTCAAGAACCACTGGGCCACAAGAGCTAAAATTTACATGAAAGCTTCCTGACATAATGCAGATTCAGTTTGCAAAAATCATGGCTCCCGGGGGTAATAGGGTGGGTGCCACAATGGGGATCAAAGTTTTAAGTTTGAATATATATAAGGAAAATCTTGAAATATGGACCAAGGTGAGCCATGTGGCCCATGGGCCTCTTGTTTGAAATCCCTATGAATCTTGTGAAACATTTTGAGTCCCTCTTACAGTCCCATCTTGGAGCCAGAGTGTGTACAAACCACAATCTACACTACATGGCAAAGCCTCTTTAATATAAATTTGACATACTTAATATATTGTTGTTCTTCTCATTATGAATATATTCAAATGTCAAACTTTTGTGACCTTACCCCGAGTCCAGGGGTCATAATATGGACAAAAAAACTATATGCCACATTTGGATTCTTGATATCTTTTTGACTAATCAGGGTTGATTATCCTAATCTTATTAGTATTCTTTTTAATTCTTCTATATTCTTTCTATCACGTTTTGTGCCAATAGAATTAACCATGTAAGTTTTGTTTGACTCTGAAAAACAAGTCTTCTTTTAATCATTGGGAATGTGTGTACTTAGACCAGTATTGGTATCTCCTTGTGGATCACAGACACAAGGTGCTGGAAGACAGATAAAAACACTGCAACAATATACCAGAATACCATCCATTTAATTATGATGTATATAACATTAGATGATTTAACTAATTGAATAAAAAATTATTTCAAATGAATATTTTAAAAAATTGTGATTTTGAATGAGAAATGTCTATTTTAGGTTCTTTTTATCAATTACCCAGTATCAAATACATGTATGTGCACAAATACAGTGTGTTTATAGGTGTCAATTAAATATGACAATTTTAATGCCCCCCCCCCCCCCCCCCCCCCGAGATCCAAGATGGGGGGCATATTATTTTTGTCATTCTGTCATAAACTTGAACCTTGCTAATAACTTTTGAACAGTAAGTGCTAAAGCTTTGATATTTCACTTGTAACATGACCTTCCCGTGGGTACCAACATTTCTGACCCTTGACCTTGGAGTTTGACCTACTTTTTGAAAACTTTAACCTTGCTAATAGCTTTTGAACAGCAATTTAGTGCTAGAGCTTTGATATTTCACAGGAGTATTCCTTGTGACAAGACCTTTCCGTGGGTACCAACATTTTTGACCTTGACATTTGACCTACTTTTTAAATTTTTTTTACATTGGTCATAACTTCTAAATGGTAAATATTAGAGCTTTCATATTGCACATGAGCATTTCTTTGACAATATCTTTCTACTGGTACCTAGATATTTGTCCTTGTGACCTTGGCCATCTTAGGAATTCATTGGCTATTATTGGGGGCATTTGTGTTTTACAAACACGTCTTGTTTTTCTTCTTTTTTTTTGGTGTCATTTCAGTTCAGTAGACCCCCACTAAATTCCTGAAAGATTATCTGCAGGAAAATTAGCTAGATTTATTGATTACGGTTTATAAAGATACTTCATATAGAACCAAGTTAAATTGTATTTACAATGTAATATTGTGTATGTATGACATGCAATATGGAAATACACATTTTTTGTTCATTTTCAGATAGGAATGCACTGAACTGATTGCAAAAGAGACAGGGTCACTCAGAGGTGGTTTCTTATGACTTGACTGCACTTAAAGTAGCAATTTGATAAACTCTGGTGATGAGATTCATATGATGTTTGGTAATGAGGATAAAATGCTGCAGCCGGAGACTCCTTTAAGACGATGCTGCAGTGTTAGTGATAAAGTCGATTGGTCAGATGGCTCCATTTACCTATCTTGTATTAATGATGCAGAAAACTGTCATGAAAAGGACATGTCCAGCTTCAATTACCTCAGTATTGATTTGAGGAATGTTAATCCAGAAAAAAAAGATATTCCAACACAATACGAGAGTGGCAAGGTTGAACAATTTCAAAAAGAAGCTCAAGACACAACTCAAAGACTTTTCTGTGATTCAAGTGTATCAGATGCATACACACACACATGGAACTCAGATATTTATTCACGGCGCAACTACCTGTGTCTAAACACAGATACCTTTAACCCTTCCACTACAAATCCGGGCATCAGTTCCTTGGACAACATCATTAGATTTGTGCAGAATGGTATAGCTCACTTTCAGAATGCCACCAATGACAAGTGGACTCTGCGGGAGGCAAACTTCTATGAAAAGACCATGATAGACTTGTCTGTGATAGAAGAGAGAATAACACAATTTCATCAGAGAGGTCAAACCAGTGTGATGAACTGCAATACTCATCTGTTGGACATTTACAGGTTGAATGTTGAAAGTCTTTTGTTAAACATGGAGGCATTTATAAGATGCTCAAGTAGTCTACAAAACTTCAGAAATAATGGAAGTATTGCATTATACCCTGAAGAGTTAATCCATTCCATGAAAGATGTGATAGAACAATCTTCCAAGGCTGTCAATAGTGCCTGGATGACCTTTCTCCAGTCCACTACAAACCAGACTGATAGTGTCATTCAGACTCAGCTATCAGACTACCCAGTACCCATGTCCAGTAGTTGTGAATCCTTTGATTATTCAACACAAAATGAATCGTATCCAATCAACCCGAATCTGAAAGAAAATATGCTCTCTCCAAATATATGTTTGAGGAAAGAACACAGCAACATAGACCATCAAACACAGAACCATGCAGAAGAAAAAAAGTCGTCCCCCTGCACCCCGTGTGGTACGCCTTCACGACAAAATCAACATACACTTATAAAAGAATGTTATGTCCCTTTAGAAAAATGTGACGACAGTTTTTTTCCTGCAAGACCAGATACTATTAGAAGTAGAAAATATACCAAGCTGTCTGAAAATGATACTTTTCACAGGAAACAACAATCAAAGAATCAAGAGTTCATCAGTGTAGCACCAGGGTATGAGGATAAACATAGTGAAAATATCACTAAGGAAACTCCGAAAAAAAGTATATTTAGAACTCGTACCACCAAAGCAGACGACAGCAGACAGAAGACACTCTTACACACAGGAGATAAATGTCAACATGCAATGGTGGGTTTTATTCCGTCGTGCAAACCTCTAGTGACATCTATAGACCACATAACACCTGTTGGAATATCATCCAGGAAAATTTCACAGAATTCCAAACTTTGGAAAAATTCCTCAGAAAATGGTGCTCAGATACTCTGTGCAAGCATAGGAACTCAAACAGCTTCAAAAACCAAACCTTTTTCCACTAACCATACCTCAGATCACCACAAAATCACTGAAAATGAACATCAATACAAAGATCATGGTAGTCATTATGATGAATTAAAAGACAAGAGGACCTCTGTGTCTATCTGTGAATCATCGAACAAACAGAGAAGAGGTGATTCCATACTGTCACAGTTATCACAGAAAAACAAGGGGAGACGAAATTCATGCCAAAGAAGGACAAAACTTTTCTCCGAGTTGAACCATAACACCAACTTGCCAAGTAAGGAGGATTATTCAATCACAACCAAAGATCAGTCTCTGATATCATTTGTATCTTCAGTCAAATCTTACAAGTACAACCCTTCGTCTGTTCATGTGTCACTCCAAGTGTCTTGTGTCAAAAGAAATGTATTAGCTAATAAGCTCAGAGCAGAGGAGTCTGTCAAACGATCCCAGAATAAGAAAGAACATTGGTTAAAGACTGAAAATTTAGATGTGCACAGGAAGTGCAGCCCAATCCAAAGTTATAAAAGGAGTTCAACAGAGGAAAGGTGCAGTTTCATCCCAATAAAGCGCATTAAAAATTATTTGGAGCAGGATGCGATGAAATTAAAGAATTCAAACAATGCTGAAAAAGATGACAGCAACAGTACTGAGGTGGAGGTATGGAATAGAAAGAATTCAACCCCCGTCAAAAGCAGTAAATTCCAGTTCGAACCAGTCGAAAAACATAGTGCTACATGTTTAATTAGAGAGAATTTAAAGAATGGAAATGCCCGTGGTCAAACTTTGAAACTGATAGAAGATGAAAGCAGGTTCTTCTTGAATCAACAGGCAGAGCTGACTGCTAAAATCAAGAGCTTGAAGAAGCAGAAGGCAAACATTGTGAAAAGTTCTATGCCGTCTACTGTAAATTCTACCCAAGACCAAGTGGCTGACAAGGCCAAACTTTCACACAAGTTACCCGACCTAAATAACAATTTGTCGCTATTGATGTAATGTATACATTTAGATTTGTTCTAAATACTTTTAGTGTACTAATACAGTTGGTACTTGTCTGTAAATTTGTCAGTTTGTTTTGGGTTCCTGTAAAATGCGAAACAACGAAACCGACTGAAACGAAATGAAACCAAACAGATTGTATAGAATCGAACTGTGTAATCATGATAATAAAAAAAATGGTATCTCAGGTCCCTGTGAAAGTTGCCACGTATAAATGAAATTCCCTTCCCTGTTGTTGTGGTCTTTCGGGTTGACTCATACATTTTTAAGGGGTCCATCGGTTAGCATCAAACATTGTTTGAAGAAGCTGGTGTCTGAGAAAGTTGAAAGCAGGAAGATGTTTAAACCTCTAATTTTATCTGTAACTGCTAAGGTGCGAGTACTTTCAATAATAGAAAAAATGAAAAAGTATACCATTTTATATGAATGCAATTCAGCAAGATATACATGCATTATTAAAAATTATTAGAAGAAAAAATCTCTTGCTGTGGCCTCCAATTTGACATTTTATCTATTAACATTAATAATTTTCATTCATATTGTCGAAGGCTCACGGTCGACAGGGATGCTATAATACTCCTCCTAGGCACCTGATCCTGCCTCTGATATATGCAGGGGTCCATGTTTGCTGAACTCTCGATTTTGTATTGCTTATAGGAGTTGTGAGATTGATCACTGTTTGTTATTTTCACCTTTCATGCAGCAAGTCTAAAGATAATTCTATATGTTTGGGGTGTTGCTAAAACATGGAATTGAAAACGGAACAGGAAATGGAAAAATATTTTAATATGCAATTATATCAGGAGGGGGTGACATGTTATAAAATCAAAAGGCTTATGAACAAAGGCCACATCGATCATGTGAGCGTTCCTAGCAATAAACAAGCTTGAGCAAAACTATCATTATACAAGCAGCTTGGTTCAGAGAAAACTTTTCAAAGGTAACGACTAAAAATTCATTAATTATCAAACTTAACTATGAAACTTGACTACAAATTCAGTAATTGTCATATGCCCTTGTAGACAGGTATGGCCTTTCATATTAACAAATTTTCATCTATGGATGCTTTGTACCAAGTTTGATCCCCAATACATTCACATGTAAAACTTTAATCCCCTATTGTGGCCCCACCCTAACACCAAGGGTCCTGATTTTTACAAGGATAATCTGTATCAAATTTGATTGAAATTAACCGAGTGGTACTGCACTGGAGGAGATTTTCCTTCATATCAGCATGTAAAACTTTGATCCCCTAATGTGCCCCCCCCCCCCCCCTACCATTGGGGGGCCATGATATGAACAAATTCGAATCTAATCTATATCGGGAAGCATTCACTTCCACTCCTATGGCCTTGTGGTTCTTGAGAAGATTTTTAAAGATTTTCCCTATATATTCCAGTGTAAAACTTTGATCCCCTAATCTGGCCTGACCCCTACCCCAGGGGTCATGATTTTAACAAACTTGAATCTCTACAATGTCCGAAAACTTTCATGTAAATTTCAGCTTTTCTGGCCCAGTGATTCTTTAGAAAAAATTTAAATGACCCCCACCCTATTTTTTGCAATTTTGTGATTATCTTCCCTTTGAAGGGGACATGGCCCTTAAATTCAACAAACTTAAATCCCCTTCACCTAGGAATGATTTGTTCCAAGTTTGATTGAAATTGGTCCAGTGGTTCTGCAAAAAAATTTCTTATATAGGCTATAGCTGCATGTGGCCCTACCCTACCCCTGCGGGCCATGATCTGAACAAATTTGAATCTACACTACATCAGAAAGTTTTCGGGTAAATCTCCACTTTTATGGACCAGTGGTTCTCGAGAAGATTTTCTTTAAATATAATCACATGTATAATTTTGGTCCCCTATTGTAGCCCAAACACATTTAATTGATACAAATTCATGCACAGGGGCTTCTTGTCCATTTTGTTTTAAAGGTCTTTATATATAGATTCAGAACACAATGGATAAGAAGCCACTGTGGTTCATGCATAAATTACGACTTCAATAGCTGCGGGCATGACCAAAATGAGGCACATGGGTTACATTGCTCACCTTGGTCAACTGCCCCGTCATTGTTCAGCTGTTTGGATTTTTAAAAAACTTTTTCATCAATCTTTATTCCCAAGAAAAAATTTGACCCCATATTGTGGCCTCAGCCCCAAAGGATCACAACATATCTAATAAAATGCACCGCCACGGCACACGATACGCCCGTCACATATTGTTAACAGTATAGATTGTACCCATTAAAACATTTTTTTTTATATCAACTTAATTAAATGTCACAGTGACCTTAAAGTAGGATGCGACACACCTTCTACCTAAGATGCATTAGTTGACCAATTTTGGTGATTCTAGGTCCAATAGTTTTCAAGTTATGAGCCGGACAAGTTTTTGCCATATATGGCCATATCTTCTTAATGAAAAGTCACAGTGACCTGGTTTTAATGTGCGACACACCTTCTACCCAAGATGTATCTACAGACAAAGTTTGATGATTCTAGGCCTTGTAGTATTTAAGTTACGGTCGGACACGAAAAAGCTAACAGACGGACGGACAGACGGATATCTTCTTAATGAAAAGTCACAGTGACCTGGTTTTAATGTGAGACACACCTTCTACCCAAGATGTATCTACAGACAAAGTTTGATGATTCTAGGCCTTGTAGTATTTAAGTTACGGGTCGGACACGAAAAAGCTGACGGACGGACATGAACGCCATACCATAATACGTCCCGTCTTAAGACGGGCGTATAAAAATGAATTCACATAACACAGGGATACATCAACACCAATATTACTAACACAGTCTTGCTGTTCTAGATAAAACCTAGGTCACAAATCATGATGCGATATGAAAGACCTTGCAAAAAGAAATCGATATACAACATATGAAAGCTCTATCTTATACAGTTCAGGAGTTGTTGTTGGTTCCTTTTTATTCATGTGCAGATGTACAGGTATTGTCCACACTAGTGGACCCTCTTCCAGGTATCTGGCTGGCTGCACGCATGGCAGATCTCACCTCAGATCTCCATTTTTTCTGGTCATGAAGGTCGGCAGTAGAGAGCTTCCATCTTTCTCCATCAGCTCTCTCCATGATCGCATTGGCCAACCAACTCTGCGCCTACCAGGAACTATTGAGAGCGCACTTGACTGCACTGCTGGATCCGACAACATGGCCATACCAACGGAGTCTCCTTTCCCTTAAGATGAGATTGAGGTCATCGATACCAAGCTGCCCCAGCAATTCAATTGAACCTACAGTGGTCATGCATGTATCTTCAGGCTTGATGTTGCAGATTTGTCATATCATTGTGCTGTATGTGATGAAGATTTGAGTCTTGTACGACAGGTGGCAAGATGGCAGCACCGGTAGCAGCTCCTTGAACTTCTTCCAAGCGGTCTTCACACGCATAGTTATTGCAAGGTCACAGTCACCAGCTGCGGAAAGCACGTCTCCGAGGTAGCAGAAGGAACCTCCAACTTGGACATCACTCTGCGACCTGCAGTCAAGAGGGCGAGCCGTTCCCCTACATCTTTAGCATATCAAGTCAGGGTCCAGAAACAGGCGCATGAGCCCACTGCATTTCTTGTGCACCCAGTGCTTGCAGCCATTGCAGAAAATACTATTGCCGCCTACACCTGTACGACACACAGCACATGGGAAACTGCCCGAGTCCTGAGGTAGGTCAAGACCTGTACCACAGATCATGATTTTGGTTTTGCCCGCATTTAATCTCAGTCCTTTCCTTTACACAGCTTCTTTCCAAGTCGGGAATCTCTTGACACATCCATCCAATTAGTCAGCAATGATAACCAGGTCATCTGCATACAGATCCTCCCAAGGAACACTGGTGCGAATTTTGCATGAAAGAGCCTCAAGCATGATGATGAAAAGCAGAGGGCCGAGTACTGACCCCTGATGGATTTTGACCTTCACCGCAAACTCCTCACTGTAGCCTTCACCAACGTGAACACAGCTATAAGCATTGGCATACATCCCCTCCAACAGATGCACAATCCACTCTTCCACACCAAGTTTTCGCAGTGCCCACCTGATCACCTTCCGAGGAATACGGTCAAATGCCTTTTCGAGGTCCACGAACGCCATAGAGAGTCATTTGTTTACTGAAAGATATTTTTTTTGCAGCTGCCTAACAAATATTGCGTCAGTTGTACCTCTGCCAGGGACGAAGCCAAACTGGGAGTCATCAATTGTCACCAACTGCCTAATGAGGCTGTCCACAATCCTCTCCAGGACTTTCATGACTTGTTCTGTCTGTTTAAGTCCACGGTAGTTGCCCCTGTCCAGAGCATCACCCTTGCCCTTGTAGAGGCAGACAACGAAGCTCTGCTCCTAGTCAGTGGGGACCTTGCCATCACGGACTATTGAGGATGCAAGGTCATGGATCATGGATACACCTGCGGCTCTGATCATCTCCACTGCTATTCCCGATGGTCCAGCTGCTTTATCCGACTTTCTCCTAAAGGTGTACCAGTGTACTAAGGTTCTCAAGATATTGAGCAGACAGTATATCACCATGTCCAGTTTGACCTTTGACCATGTGACCTTAAAATTAATAGGGGTCATCTTCTCCTGAAGATGTACCAGTGTGTCAAGTTTAATGTTTGTCAAGCAAAGGGTATCTTAAGATATTGAACGGACAGTATAGTTCTATGTCCAGTTTGACCCTTGATCACGTGATGACCTCAAAATTATAGGAGTCATCTTCTTCTAAAGATATACCAGTGTATCAAGTTTGATGTCCGTCAAGGAAAGGTTTCTCTAGACATTGAGTGGTCAGTATATTCCTATGTCCAGTTTGACCTTTCACCATATGATCTCAAAATAGGGGTCATCTACTCCTTACTTTCATGAAAGTTATGCCCAGGAAAGGGGGAAAAATATCAGTTGAAGGGGAAGACATTAGTGGGACGGAAGAAGACATTAATTCTAGGACAAGCAAAGGAAGACAGGCATTTGCCATGCTAAAGCCTGTATGGAAATCCAACGTACTTTCTACAAATACAAAAATCAGAATATTCAACACAAACGTAAAATCTGTTCTACTCTATGGATCTGAAACCTGGAGACTTACCAAAGGACTTCAACACAAAATCCAGGTGTTTGTCATTAAATGTCTTCGTTATATAAGTAGAATATGGTGGCCTTGAACCATTAGAACAAGAACCTCTATATTCAAACAAAGCAAGACCCAGTGAATGAACAAATTAAAAAATGATCTTGGCAGTGGATTGGACATACTTTGAGAAAACCTGTGAACAACATAACAAAACAGGCGTTGGACTGGAATCCACAGGAATGCAGGAGATGAGGGAGACCAACAGACAGCTGGAGAAGAACAAGGCTGAAAGAACTGAATAACCTGGAGAGAAGCCAAACAAATTGCTCAAAACAAAGTTAGATGGAGGATGACTGTTTCAGCCCTATGTTCTGTAAGGGACGAAGAGGACTAAACATCTACTCCATAGGATGTACCAGTCTACCAAGTTTGACGTCTGTCAAGCAAAGGGGTCTCAAGATACTGAGCGGACAGTATATTCCTACATCCACAGTAGATTGACCTGAAAAACAATAGGGGTCCTCTTCTACTCATAACCAACCCACATATGAAATATCATTACGATCAAGTGAATGGTTCTTAAGATATTGAGTGGACAACATGTGGTCTACCGACCGACAGGTGCAAAGCAATATGCCCCTCTTCTTTGAAGGGGAACATAAATATTATAATAAAATTTTGTACCAAAACCATGTCCATGCCCCTTTAAGCTGTAATTCATATTTCTCCTCTTGGGCCAAATCATTGTCCAGTTAGAGCAAAACAGGATTTTGCAAAAGTTTACTGTGACCTAACTATAGTGCTACACACCTTCTACCCAACAGACATCATCTACATGTAAGAAGTTTGATGATTCTTGGCCTCATAGTAAAAGTTGTAGCAGTCAGATGGGTTTGATCGCTGGTGGCCAGATAGCTCAGCTGGTCGAGCACCTGGGGGTTCCAATCCCAGTCTGGTCTGTTGCATTTTCTCCCTTCCTGTTACAAAGTTATGAACAAGAAACAAAGAACTTCATGGAATGGAGAGAGGAGAGACAGAATAATATGTCCTGTCTTGGACAGGTGAAGAAATATCACGCTAAACATACCATACAACGGGACCCATTCTAGATTTCCATCTCATACATACTTGATGCAGACAGGGCCTACGAAGAGAGAAAATGTCTGTCAATATTCTGCATTGAAAGGTCACAAGATGTAAAGTCATACAGTGTATGTAAATGTCATCCAATGTACATGTATTGTGACCCATGAACAAGAAACCAAAGGTATCTTTTCCCATAAGCCATATCTTCTTGATGTTGACCATGCAATGAACTTTTGACCCCAGAATGCAACGTATCTTCTTCCTCCCCACTTGCCATCTCTAGTGAATGCGAGACCGAAAAGTGGTATAACAATCTAAACACTGTGCCTACAATATTATTACATTTGATTACTGAGTATGACCTTGACCCAGGAGTCAATAAGGTACTTTTCTATGCCTTAATGCAATTACTGTATCAAATAGTGGAACATAGCTTGAATGACACTATTCACATGGTGCCAATGGTCTAGATACATATGCGCAAAGGCAAATTACCATATCCGCAGCACCTTTGCCAGGATGACAAATTCAGCACCTCCTGTTTATCCCCCAGATTTGAAAAGGGCTGTTCATTATCACTTTAGTCATTCCAATCAATTGTTGCACTATAGCGTCCTACAGATGCTTGGAAATAGAAAATCCAGGATTTACTTTTCTCCATTCTACAAAAACAAACGCACTCGTGTAACAAATGTTGACCTTTACTATGAACATTTTAATCAACTGTCTCTATACAATAACAGTTCCCTCTTTGGGAATATAAAATGAAGCACCATAACACATAATTCTATTGATCGATTGAAAACAGCATTGTTGCACAAGAATACAAATTATTTACATACACAAAGTCTGTCAGTATTTTTTTTTTTTTTTAAAAAGATGATTTTGAATAGGAGTGTGGTCACAAGAATTTGAATATCTCCACAATAGCGCTTCACATAAAATATTCAAATAAAAATGCCAAAATCTTTCAATATTCCCACGTCATTTCTCCTTTCACCGTATCAAAGGGACATCAGTACAAGTATCACTGGGTCAACTTAAAGCTTATAAAACACTGGTATAAAAAGTCACAAGAAGTCTGCTCAGCTATTCCGTACTTGGATTTTGTTTTTGAAAGTTGGGCAGTCCATGTCCTCCTCCCGGAGACTGTGAAGTGGGCCCATCCTGTCGGAGATTCAGATTCTCCAACAACGGCACCAGTCCGGGTAACAAGAAATTTCCCAGTGGGTTATTCAGGGTAGGCATACCCCTTCCCAAACCTGGAATGTTCAATCCTGGAGCAGAATTAGGGGGCACCTGAAGTAAGGGATCAGGGCCCAGAGGACAGTTGGTGGCCGAGCCGGTATACTGATTCAATAGGAGGGTCTGGAACATGTTGAGATGCTGTTGTTGTTGAGTGATTTGTTGTAGGATGCTGGCTGCATTCAGAGGAGGAATGGATGGATTTTCAGTAAGTACTGGTGATTCTGTTACAGCTGGCTTTGGTTGGGGCATACTGGCGACTGTGGCTACCGGCTGTAAGGAAAGTCAACCCTCTCATTATCATCTTTTATGTGCAAAACAAGAGACGCTACAATGTAATGAGTAGGTCTTGTGCTGTGTGCCAGAAGCATATATAGTATGAACACATACTCTAGGATGTTCAACACCACTTCGTGTGATAAACCTGCCTGCAGCACACAAACCATGTGCAATCTATGCAACATATTTCTTTGGACTTTTTTTTGCTAAACAAAAAGATAGGATAGATATTTCTTTAACATTCTAGGCCATTGCATGAACAAACTTTTCATTCTTAAGAAGATATCAATAAGTTTATAGACATTCAAAAAGGAGTGACTTTGTCTTACATGCTAGAGTTAGAATAAGTTTCTGCTGTTTGTCATTTGACTTATCTTGACTATGCCAACATGCATGTAGAATTTTCAATCATTTTCCTTTAAAAATCTTTAAATACCTATTGAGGCCCTATCCTGCTCAAGAGGGTAAAGGTATTGGTAAGAACAAAACATTACAAGAGGCTGCTTGCATATTGATTTGACATTGAATTGCATCCTTGTAGATCTTAAGAATAAGATATTTCAATGTGAATCTAAAAACCCCTATTGTGTTCCTGCCATAGCTCAGTTTCTTCTCATGTGGTTTTTAAGATTTTTAAACAACCCAATCTATTTTTTCTATTTCTGTTGTCATCTCCCTTTGTAGGGGGCATAGTTCAAGTTTGGTTGAAAATAGCACAATGATTCTCGAGAAATTTAAAATGTATAAAGTTTACAGTCATAGAAAAATTTTAATCAGAAAAAATTCAAACCTAAAAAGTAAGTTTGGCATACGTCCAGCATCAAATTTTAAACAGAAGTACAATGCATACATTTGGGTTCTATATACATGAAATAAGAAAGTTTTTCCACAGATGACAAAATTTAAGGATTGCAATTTAGAGAAGGGAGTTCAAATAAGATTTCATATGAAATCACAATGAAAGGAGGGAATCTTAAGGGCAAAGTCCTACTTCAAGCTTTTCATTCTTTAAATATTTACCCATTTAATAGCAAGACTGTTCATCGATCTCAATTTTATTTCTATGATGCCCTTTACTATTGTGAAGTTCTCACTTACATACTTTGCCTTTCTTTTTCATCCAATTTCTCAAATATCTATCCATTTAATGTTTATGTATTTTCCTTGCCTCATTGAAAAAGCACAGGACATAAAAAACCAAACAAAAAAAACCAAGAGGCCCATGGGCCACTTCACTCACATGAGTAACCTTGACCCATATTTTCCTTATATATTCGCATGTAAAACTTTGATCCCTAATGTGGCCCCAACATACCCCCGGGGACTATGATTTTTACAAACTTGAATCTGCACTATGTCAGGAAGCTCTTCTGGCCCAATGGTTCTTGAGAAGAAGATTGACCCCACCCTATTTTTGCATTTTTGTGATTATCTCCCCTTTGAAGGGGAGCTAAAAAGTGTTAAATTTAAAGTGCACTTGCAATTAAAAGATTACAAAAATTGGATACATGCTTAACTGCCAAAATCAGAGCACGGGCTTCTCACTATCATACCCTGTATACACCAAAACGTAAAGGGCTTCTCACCAGCATACCCTGTATACACCAAAACGTAAAGGGCTTCTCACCATCATACCCTGTATACACCAAGGAAGTGGAAAACAATAATTTTGAAGTTGTATCACCTTGTGCCAAAGTTAAATCAAGAACTCTGGCTATGATCTATCATTCCATTATGAAGGTGACAATAACTCTCGTTAATACCTTGGAGGATAAATCAGTTCCAAACACTATTTTTTGTGGAGACACTGGCAGAGACCTCCTTTCTTCCTTCCGTACATCCAAAAACTGTCCCGGATCCACCACTCTACTCTCAGCCCCTATAACACTAGCCTCAGATTCCCTACCAGAAATGTCTGAAACAGAAAATTTTAACAACCGCATAAGCGACTTAACTATATCATTGAAGGCTTGTCGTATTGTTTTAAAAAACAACGAGCAACTTTGTGAAAAAGAATATCTTTTCTCACATTATCACCAGTGCGAGATTGACTTTATCCATGTGAGATTTTTCTGTCTCACACTGCTGTGACATCACTTGATTGTGACATCATATTATTTCTATGATTTGCATTACATGGTGAAGTAAAATATTTTGTATTGTTTTCTTTAAATCCTAATTTGTTGGGGTTTCTAGTTTACACTTACAGTATAAACCATTTTCGGGTATGCTCTTTCTGCCTGTCTTATTAGTTTTTGCATTGAAGTTCAGATGAGGATTTTGATGATTCTGAATTTTATTTAAGCTCCTAAATTTATGCACTAAACTGTTGATAAATTGTGAGAAAAATAATTCTTCATTATTTACTTGCATGGGATAGGGATTTTCCACTTCTGGAACAAGATTCGCTATCTAAGATTGTCCTATACTGCGAATCTTGTCCCCTCAGTGGAATTTCCCTCTCCCACACTCATACCAATAAAGGATTTTATTAATCCCACACTCATACTAATGAAGGTTTCTATTAATCCCACACTCATACTATTGAAGGATTTTATTATTCTACCAATAATATGCATTGGAGATAAACATGTAATTGTAGAGTTACTCTATATTTGCAGATTGCTAGCAGGTACAAAAACGTCCACTCTTTTCATTAAATTCTAATCATTGAACCTTCATAAACCATTATCTTAAGGAATTTCCATAATCGATATCTATGAGTACTTTGTGTTGATAATATAGTCTTTTTAAAATTAGGCAAAATTAATTGAAACAAGTCTAAGTACTCATCAAATTTTAATTCATACTTGTCTAAATAGATGGTCAATTTCAACATGTGCAAATACGAAATTTAAAAAGACGTAAGTTCTTAGAGGAAGGGGGGGGGGGGGGGGGGTGTTAAGGGGAGGAGGCAAAATTAGGTACTTTTTGTACAAGGCCCTTTGACAAACAAAAATTTCTCTTCTGTTGTATTACTTTTCTATCTAAGGAATTTCCCATGTAAAACATATTCCCATGGTGTACTTAAACCTGAACCTACATTACATGAGGATGCTTGAGAAGTAATTTGATAAAATTGTTCTCTTGTGGCCCCATCCAGGCCTGTAGGTTATAAAACTTTCATCGTACTCATACTCAAACATGTTTCTTTCGAGTACAACTCTGAGCAATGCTTCAAAACATACTACAAAAATGTTAAGCATGTACTCCATTTGAGTGCGAGAATGATTTTAGAAAAGTTTTATAGCCTTCACTTTTGAGTTTGAGCATGATTTAGAGCACGGAGTTTGAGTATGAACATGTGCTCTAAAAAGCTTTATAATCTCCAGGCCTAGTTCCTGGGGTTCATGATTCGAACTAACTAACATGCTTCCATGCAAGTTCTGCCTTTTCTGCTCATTTGATCTTAGAGAAGATTTTTTATAACATTCTATTCTAACTATTAAATATCTCCCCTCTGAAGAGAATGTGATCATTCAAACACACTTAAATCATATCAAACCAAAGAGAGCTTTGTGCCAAATTTGAAATTGCTTCTGGAGTTACAGAGAAGACATAAAAAATGTGAGAAGATCAGAGAGATGGACAATCTTTCATCAGAACATCTCACATGAGCTAAAATAGATTTCCAAACATAATATGCCTATGTACAACATATTATATTTACCTTGTTTGCTTTTCATCAAACTCCTTAGATGTTTTATTTTGGTTTCAACTTCATTAAGTTCATTTACAACTTCCTCCGTGTTTTCAGTGCTGCTCAGCATTGACTGCAACACGCGTTTCCTACAACACAGAGCCCGATATTTATTGGTTAGTTCCACTCACTCTACATTCCGTACAGAGCCTGGCATTTATTTGTTAGTTCTCA
Source organism: Ostrea edulis (assembly GCF_947568905.1). Classification (NCBI taxonomy): domain Eukaryota; kingdom Metazoa; phylum Mollusca; class Bivalvia; order Ostreida; family Ostreidae; genus Ostrea; species Ostrea edulis. The sequence goes on along the minus strand of NC_079165.1, from coordinate 25,664,430 downwards.
CACTGACTATAACCTCACTCTACATTCCATACAGAGCGTGACATTTATTTGTTGGTTCTCAAACTGCATTCTGTACAAAGCGTGACATTTATTTGTTAGTTCTCACACTGACTACATCCTCACTCTACATTCCGTACAAAGCGTGACATTTATTTGTTAGTTCTCACTCTGACTACATCCTCACTCTACATTCCGTACAAAGCGTGACATTTATTTGTTAGTTCTCACTCTGACTACATCCTCACTCTACATTCTGTACAGAGCATGACATTTATTTGTTAGTTCTCACACTGACTACATCCTCACTCTACATTCTGTACAGAGCGTGACATTTATTTGTTAGTTCTCACACTGACTACATTCTCACTCTACATTCTGTACAGAGCGTGACATTTATTTGTTGGTTCTCAAACTGCATTATGTACATAGCGTGACATTTATTTGTTAGTTCTCACTCTACATTTTGTACAGAGCCTGACATTTGTTAGTTCTCACACTGACTACATCCTCACTCTACATTCCGTACAAAGCGTGACATTTATTTGTTAGTTCTCACACTGACTACATCCTCACTCTACATTCCGTACAGAGCGTGACATTTATTTGTTAGTTCTCACTCTGACTACATCCTCACTCTACATTCTGTACAGAGTCTGACATTTATTTGTTAGTTCTCACACTGTCTACATCCTCACTCTACAATCTGTACAGAGTGTGACATTTATTTGTTAGTTCTCACTCTGACTACATCCTCACTCTACATTCTGTACAGAGTCTGACATTTATTTGTTAGTTCTCACACTGTCTACATCCTCACTCTACATTCCGTACAAAACGTGACATTTATTTGTTAGTTCTCACACTGACTACATCCTCACTCTACATTCTGTACAAAGCGTGACATTTATTTGTTAGTTCTCACACTGACTACATCCTCACTCTACATTCTGTACAGAGCCTGACATTTGTTAGTTCTCACACTGTCTACATCCTCACTCTACATTCTGTACAGAGCGTGACATTTATTTGTTAGTTCTCACACTGACTACATCCTCACTCTACATTCCGTACAGAGTCTGACATTTATTTGTTAGTTCTCACACTGACTACATCCTCACTCTACATTCTGTACAGAACCTGACATTTGTTAGTTCTCACACTGACTACATTCTCACTCTACATTCCGTACAGAGTCTGATATTTATTTGTTAGTTCTCACACTGACTACATCCTCACTCTACATTCTGTACAGAGCCTGACATTTGTTAGTTCTCACACTGACTACATCCTCACTCTACATTCTGTACAGAGCGTGACATTTATTTGTTAGTTCTCACTCTGTCTACATCCTCACTCTACATTCTGTACAGAGCGTGACATTTATTTGTTAGTTCTCACACTGACTACATCCTCACTCTACATTCCGTACAGAGCGTGACATTTATTTGTTAGTTCTCACACTGACTACATCCTCACTCTACATTCTGTACAGAGTCTGACATTTATTTGTTAGTTCTCACACTGACTACATCCTCACGCTACATTCTGTACAGAGCGTGACATTTATTTGCTAGTTCTCACACTGACTACATCCTCACTCTACATTCTGTACAGAGCGTGACATTTATTTGTTAGTTCTCACACTGACTACATCCTCACTCTACATTCTGTACAGAGCGTGACATTTATTTGTTAGTTCTCACACGGACTACATCCTCACTTCTCCATTCCGTACAAAATAGGAGCTGCATATCTTCACTGTTTCTGATCAGTTTGAGTGTTGAATGTAAATTGTTGAAGTTAGTTTATACAATTACTATAAACCAACTACATGTACATGCATTATACACATTTTTTTTAATTTGTAAATGGCTGATGTAAAACTAGCCCATAGCATGACAATTTCTGCTATCAATCAGCCATCTTTTCTTTATTTTCCAAGCATGCATCGTGTTTAAAATTTCATATAATTATTTACATTTGAAATGATCAACTTTGTGCAACATGTCTTCTTCTTTGTTGCAACAACATTGTTTACATTGACTTGAGAAAAATAAATGACAGCTCCACGATGATAAATCGGCGAATCAAAGTTGCTTATGAATATTGTAGATATTTCTTAAATGGGTATAAGTCTAAATAACATATCCTCCAAATTTTTCAAACTGCAGTACACCATTATGACAAATAAACAAAAGCATAATTATTCTTTATCCTTTTAATTTTCATTACTTCATTCACTAATTAGCTAAGTGGCTTCAAATCTGTAGATTGTAGGTGTTTGAAATCTTAGGGAGTTTTCATTTAAATTAAAAATGCCAATTTTTGTTAAATCAAGCAAAATTCCAACACCACAACTTTATTTTACATGGTTACTTTTCATAAATAACAATTTTGACCGGAGTTGTTCCTGCTTCAATACCAAATACAGGGAGATTTTGACAGCATGTTATTATTGCCCAGCTGCACAGGAAAAGCAACATTGTCCTATCTACACTTCTCCCAGATTTAGCAACTTTAGAACAGTGAGCGAATTTCAATTCACCCACTGAAAGAACTGGCAAAAATGAAACTGGGTAAAATCGTTTCCAGTATACAATACTCTCTAGAGCATACAATCACACAATGATTTAGTTTTTCAATATGTATGGTCGAAATTCAAATCTGTCCAAGGAGGCTCAAATCTTCAACATATGTGCAATTACCATATAAAGTGTGAATCTTACTGAATGTTGCAGGTACAGTATATGTTGCTATCATGCAAACTACAAACCCTCTTGCTTCATTTCTACAATTCATGAATAATTTTTCCATTTTATAATTCATTGACCGATTATCAGAGAAAATGCCCACCAGAGGTCATGGAGCAGTATAGAGGACAAAGATTTCTGCAGACCACATTTGTGAACATTTCTAGTAGCAGACAAAATGTTTATGTCCATTATTATTCATAAACAGATGAGCTGACACAATCAATGATATATTTACTCTTTAATCCTGTGATAAAATACATTGGATAATTTTGAAGGATATTTGCTTATAAATGCAAAGACTGAATCCCTATAAAATCTGTTAAATGTATGACCACTGTCGAGCATGTTGTCTGCATCTCAGCCCACAGAAACCGGTGATTTTGTAATAATAATCGTAGGGATCTATACCATACCACCTCCTAATCAAATCATTATTACCCCTTATTAAGGGGTGGTTTGGTATAGACCCCTACTATTATTACAGACAAAATTATCAGTTCCTGTGCTCGGCCGCACATGTGCAGAATGAAAACAAAGCCTTGTTGTCCATTCCCATCTCAGACAACGTAAGTGCACCTCATTCGATGCCAAGAGAAGCTGATCTTACTTCTAATGTGGTTAATATCACCAAACAAACACAAAAAATTCACCCAAGTGCAGGATTTTTACCATTCTTCTTTCAGTAATTGTACTTCCAATTTCTCGAAGAGACAACATGGCCGACTAACACCTGTAGTGACTATACCTACGCTGTTACAATCATATTTGAAAAAATATGAACTGTTTAAACCCAGTTCAGATAGCACAACTTCGTTAATAAGTTGATGTTTATGATATTTAATTAAAAATCAATTCAAGAATTGGACTATTAAATTTTTTCAGCATTGCGCACTTTTCTTTTAGGTTAATTACACCATCACATTTTGCTTTCCAAGGCTGTTTTGTTACTTGCTACATACCCAAAGAATTAAGTGGGAGTTTTAAGATACATGTATAAATGAAAAATGTACACATTAAAAAGGTTTTCTAAAATGTAAGTATTAGCAATGAATTATTGTTTTTTGAAAGATGTAGTCTCATAACTGCAACGGTATGTGCAAACAAATTTCAAAGCACATGTTATTCAATTTGTATGTACACACCGTTGTAGTTATGATACTACGTCTTTCAAAAAATAATAATTCATTGCTTAAATGTCAGCAAATGTGACATCACAAATGGGGTAAAAATAGTCCCTGGGCATTAGTTGTGTGAGCTTTTATGCCTCATTAAAAAAGAATATACAAATGTATAGAAATTTTTTTTTAAATATGTAATGAATTTGACATAAAAGAAAATCAATTTTCCACCGTGACTAACCTTTTGAATTGTAGAATCTGCAGAGTTTCGTTAATTTCATCTGTGCTGAGTTGCTCCATCTCACTGCCTGTCATTTCAAAGTCTTCACCCTGTGTGAAGATTAAACATTCAGAATTTCATATTGAACCAATTTCTGAACTTGAGATGGCCAAGAACTTTATGAATACATGTTGCTAGTACCACAGGAAGCTAATGTCAGTGGCATCATAGTGCTCGGTTAGTTGCCAGGGTTACAGCGACATGAGACAATCGGATCACAAGGTCGTCTTTTTCCGTAACCAGTAAGAAGACTCGGACATGGATCACCCCAAGAATTGCATCAAATTGATGCATTTCTTCGCCGGAAGCGCGCCTGTGGATGAAGTTAAAGGCCAGTATAAGGTGTTCTTTACATTTTCACCACAGATTCAGTTTTGGTATCATTAACGTCTTATTCACTTTAATACATAAACATATCAGTGGAAATTGATAGTAGAAAACCTTAAATTTGTATATCTTAAATGCATTTGAAAGCTCACGTTTCATATTGTAACATACAACTGTGACGTCATAGTTACATTTGTGTACATATGGCAACCACGACTCTGATGGCGTTGATCCATATACAAGGTTCATTTGCAGTTACGGAAATAGCCGAGCAGTTACGATTGCGACATGCAAGTACCCAAATAGTTGGCAGGGTTATAGAAACATGAGTGCTCGGTTAGTTGGCAGGGTTATAGCGACACGAAAGTGTTCGGTTAGTTGGCAGGGTTTTAGTGACATGAGAGTGTTTGGTTAGTTGGCAGGGTTTTAGCGACACGAGTGCTTGGTTAGCTGCCAGTGTTAATTCCCCCTTACCTTCCAGTAGGGGTCTTCTGGATCAAAACTTTCTATGAGCTGTGGCACATTCTGCTTAAATTCTTCAGATTTACACTGGAACAGCCGGAGTATATCAGGAACACCGCTGAGTTCATAAAGGGTGAGCACTTTCTGCTTGACACTTTTTACTCCATATCTGAAATACATTAATAGCATCATTACTTCATACAAGTTCATGTACCATCTATATATTGTATCTACAATAATTTAAAATTTAAAAAAATCTTATGAACTACAAAATTTACATCAACTCCAGAGTTGAAGGTCAATTCAATGATGATGACCACATTTACCATGCAAGTTCTTTAAAAAAAAAAAGCATCTGACCTTTGACATTACTTGCTCAATAAATGGCCAAATTTTGCATGTGTCATGACTTGATGACCATAGAAGGAGAACATGTTCTACATGGCTTCTCCGTTTATAACCACTTACTGATAAAGTTCATGGAACAATAGAACATGCTCTACATGGCTTCTCCATTTATAACCACTTACTGATAAAGTTTATGGAACAATAGAACATGCTCTACATGGCTAATCCGTTTATAACCACTTACTGATAAAGTTTATGGAACAATAAAACATGCTCTACATGGCTAATCCGTTTATAACCACTTACTGATAAAGTTCATGGAACAATGCAGGATATTCCTCCACAGTGACCTTGATTTTGTTGATGTGTGATTTCTTCTGGAATAACTACAAAAAGCAAAGCTCATTAATTTGCATTAGTTACAGACCACAACACAATATCACAAAACGCAATCACCTGTAGTCAATATCCTCCTTTGTTGAGCAGTCAAGTGAAACGTATAAACACATGTACTCCTAATCAGTAAATAGAAAGATAAAATGTAGGATCAATGACCACTCTTCATTAATATCTAAAGGAAGCTCCATAAACATACTGAAACCTTTTAAATTCACCATATAAGAAGTTTCGCTTCAAATTCCAATACTTTGATTACTAGCAATATGTTCTCTATAAATTGTGTTGCCTGTGAAAGATAGGAACATTTTAATGGGTTCCTGTCATCTGTTTGTCCATCTCTCACCTGAGAATGCTGTAAGTGATCAGACTTTGAATGTCATTGCTCTCTGTCCATTTGTCTGTCTGTCACAATTTAGAACTTTGCTATTTAGTGTGTGCATTCTTGAAACGATGGTCATGATTGATTAATGTTTTCCGCCACTCAACAATTTTTCAGTTATCTGGTGGCACCCAGTTTTTATGCCCCCCTTTGAAAAAGAGGTGGCATATTGTTTTGCAACTGTCGGTCGGTCTGTAGACTATGTGTTGTCCGCTCAATATCTTTTGACTCCTTTGCTTGATAACAACCAAACTTGGTACAGGGGTTGCCCCTGGAGAGTAGATGATCCTTATTCATTTTCAGGTCACATGGTCAAAGATCAAGGTCAAACTGCTGGTCTTTACCCCATGTGGTAGACCATGTGTTGTCCACTCAATAACTTTTTACCCCTATGCATGATAACTACCAAACTTGGTACAAGGGTTGCCCTTGGAGAGTAGATGATCCCTATTGACCTTCAGGTCACATGGTCAAAGGTCAAGGTCAAACCTCTGGTCTTAAGCCCATGTGTTGTCCGCTCAATATCTTTTGACCCCTTTGCTTGATAATAGCCAAAATTGATACAGAGGCTTTCCTTAGAGAGTAGATGATCCCTATGGATTTTCAGGTCACGTGGTCAAAGGTCAAGGTCAAACTGCTGGTCTTAACCCCATGTGGTAGACCATGAGTTGTCCGCTCAATATCTTGAGAACCATTCACTTGTTTGTAATGATATTTCATATGTGGGTTGGTTATAAAAAGAAGAGGATCCCTTTTGTTTTTCAGGTCAAAAGGTTAAAGGTCAAGGGTCAATCTACTCTGGACATAGGAATATACTGTCCGCTCAATATCTTGAGAACCCTTTGCTTGACAGACATCAAACTTGGTACACTGGTACATCATCAGGAGAAAATGACACCTATTGATTTTGAGGTCACATGGTCAAACTGGACATAGGAATATATTGACCACTGAATGTCTCAAGAATCCTTTGCTTGACAGACATCAAACTTGGTACACTGGTATATCTTTAGAAGAATATGACCCATATTGATTTTGAGGTCACATGGTCAAGGGTCAAACTGGACATAGGAATATACTGTCCGGTCAATATCTTGAGAACCCTTTGCTTGACAGACTTCAAACTTGGTACACTGGTACATCTTCTGGAAAAGATGACCCCTATTGAATTTGAGGTCACATGGTCAAAGGTCAAGGGTCAAACTGGAAATAGGAATATACTGTCTGTTCAATATCTCGAGAACCCTTTGATTGACAGACATCAAACTTGGTACACTGGTACATCATCAGGAGAAGATGACTACTAATGAATTTGAGGTCACATGGTCAAAGGTCAATCTGGACATAGGAATATACTGTCCCTTCAATATCTTGAGAACCCTTTGCTTGACAGACATCAAACTTGGTACACTGGTACATCTTCAGGAGTTGATGACCCCTATTGATTTTTAGGTCACATGGTCAATCCACTCTTGACATAGGAAGATATTGTCTGCTCAATATTTTGAATTGATGATACTACTCTCAATTAAATGGTGTGTGTGTATAACTCTTTTCAATTTTGCACCATGGGGGGCATATGTATTTTACAAACATCTCTTGTTATTGGTGGAAGAGAGAACCAGATACAATGTACCTGGGAAGAGACCACCGACCTTCCGAAAGTAAACTGGGAAACTTTCTCACCTACTGACACGAGCGGGATTTGAACCCACGCCGACAGAGGTGAGAGGCCGTGTGATTTTGAGCGTGATGCTCTAACCACTTGGCCACGGAGGCCCCTAACGATAGTCATAAATTCACATTCACTACATTTTCCCATAAACATTCTTACTAACCGAAACGGAAGCTTAATATCTCATAAACTTTCAAAATCACAGTATGAATACACTAGACCTAAAGAGCACAAGTTTATAATCAAAATGATATCAGGTATATTTCATAGAGTGAATTAGCACTCCATTCAACAGACCAGTTGAGTAGAGGCTCGAGGTACATCATCTCGTATGCTTGCAAAACCTTAAAAGACATTTCCTAAATACCGTATCATAATTCATTGTGCTATCACAATTTTTTTCTGTTCATGTGTTACATCCTAAAATCTTGTAACTCTCAGAAAAAGGATGTTCATAATTGGCATGTGTATTCCTCTGTGGGTCTGAATACCAGGCGACATGTGTATTCCTCGAGAGACTAGTTATGCTGACTTTGAATTCATCAGACAGATAGACAATGTTTTATAGAATTCTTCAGGCAGATAGACAATGTTTTATAGAATTCTTCAGACAGATAATGTTTTGTGTCCATTGCTACTCTCCAAGATTACAGGATCCAGTCCATTACAGAACAAAGTTTTAACAAATTCTCTTCCTTTTCCAAGCACTAGTCCACTTACCATGGAGGTTAGGACATCATCGTCCCAGAAGAAAGACGAGATCTCAGAAGAGAGAAGATAGGCCACTCCCTCCAGGTTAATTAAATGGATCACAGCTGAGGTCAACTGCAGCCTGAATTAAAAACAAATGTGTATTAAAGGAACTTTATCAATTGCAGAATAAAGAATGTCTGTCTACAGTTGTTACTACTGTGCTGTAGGAGATATGCCTTCTGTAGGAACCCTACAGAGTTTATAAAAGATAAGGCATACAGGGACCTTTGTCAATGTACACACTACTGAAGTTTAATATACTCAGTACATCAAGGTAAAGAAACACAAGGTTTGAACTCTTTTCCTTGCATGACCCTAATTTCATTTTCAAAAATGAAATTTAAAGTCAAGGGAGTTTTACATAGATGGTCAAGCATGTGTGTAACAGTAAAAAGCATTTTCTACAATATATATATAAAGTGTGTGTGTGTGTAACAGTAAAAAGCATTTTCTACAATATTATATAAGGCCACACCAATTTGTAAAATAGTTCTTCAGATTTTCAAACAAAAAAAAGAGAGGCGAGAGGGCGAAATTATTTTACAAATATCATTTTTAATTTTGGAGATAAAAATTATGAGGCGAGCTAATACAAGAAATATAAATATTTTTAATTGAATTAAGTGTGATTTTAAAAAGCGAGCGCCTAAAAATAAAGATCTAAAATCATCAGATATCATTTGTTTACCACATAAACTTAATATTTTTCAACTTTGTTGATATAGTTTACAATAAATAAGAAGTATTTCAGGTTTCAAAGACTTATTTTCTTTATACCTAATACATGTACTTTGCAACATTAACTGATAAGGTCTTTTTGAAGCATTTTATTTAAGTTTCATTTCTACAAACTTTCGATTCAGAGATATGCATATTGCTAGGGACACATCCAGTTTTGACATTCATTGCAAATGCAATATCCATTGCATCGCTTTGAGCATTTTCTTGAATTTTGATATGACATCACCAAACCTTTTGTGAATTTGTCGTTAACTGTCGGTCCGGTTTAAAATAGTCATCGATCAGTACCCATTGCTTGTTGTAAGAGGCGAATAAATGGGGCGGTCCTTCAGATAGGACTGCAAAAACTGAAGTCACAGCAGGTTTGGCACGATAAAGATCCCTCAGTGCCATAAGCGCTGAGCATAGGCCTAAATTTTGCAGCCCTTCACCGGCAATGGTAACGTCTTCATGTGAGTGAAATATTCTCAAGAGAGACTTCAGTCAATATATAGGCTAATCAAACAATCAATCATATGCTATCAATGTTCTCTAAATAGTGGCATCGAATAGTGCTTCAAAAGTTTCATCGGCTTCCAGTTCGATTCCAGCATAAGGAACAACTTCCAATCCAGTGTTATGAAGTATCGTACATATTAAGATAAACATCATGAACAACTTAAATAATTAACCGTATTACACTGTTAGGAAATTTCTCGAGAGCCCGCGCTTCTGTCATTTGTCAGCATGTACATCAAAGTTATTTGTGCGCTTGTTGTAAAAACTAAAAAAAATATTTACGGATATTTTTGAACACGCGGGCGGATATTATTTTTTGATAATATTATAATTTGGATTTGTTACAAATAGAAGCAGCGAATCCGACGAACTAGATTACAAATTGGCATGGCCTAAAGTGTGTGTGTAACAGTAAATAGCATTTTCTTCAATTACTTACTGTAGAACATAATGTCTACTAGCGGTCTCTGATGAGCCAAGAGATGCCAAATTTTCAAAATATGTGGATTCTGAGAATGTGCTCCCTGTCTCGGATTCACATGAGAAGGGGAAGTCTGTAATCTAAAATAGACAAAAGTATATCATATATAAAGTGAGCCATGTTGAATAGTTGTAAATTCTCTACAAAAAATGCATATATTCACTTTCAAACCTTCAGGCATGGTGAAATTTTCTATTCATTAAGAAATCTGTTTTGCAAACATCACTTGAATATTATTTCATCAATACCTTACAATTTGAAAATTTCCTTCATATCATGGTGAATGACCATGACCTTTTGAAGAGGGAAAATGTTATTTATTCCTTAAAATGTATGTATGATAAAAGGAACAATTCAGTACGAATATAATTACATTGTATCATTGTGTGACAAAGAAGTTTCAAGCTGTAAATATTCCTTATTTTCCACGAGTACTTAATATTGCGAAATGATTTGCAGACTTTAAATTGCATGCACATGAATTTGCTAGTGGGCTATATTGATCAAGATTTTTTTTCTTGCATTTCAACTATATAAAACTTAAAGGTGAGTAATTTTAGTTCATGAGTTAGTTAAAGGTGAGTAATTTTAGTTCACGAGTCAGTTAAAGGTGAGTAATTTTAGTTCATGAGTCAGTGGTGCTTCTCACTAAATTACACAATAAAAAATTCCTCTGGTATATTCCAGAATTTACAGTACTGCCTTCATATTAAAAATATAACACAAGAGTTTTTGTTACATTTTGCAAATTGTGAATGACCTTGATCTTTAAATCTATACCTCTTTCAATTTCCACAGAAGCATTGCAGATTAAATTTTGATACTTATAAACATGCAAGCACACGAGCATCCCCTTGAAACTATATGGTATATGATGAACACCCCACAAGAGTGTGATGCATCAATACACATAATCAATCACCCCCCACTCCCCCTTTGCATCAATCTTTTCCAACTCCATTGCAAGGTATATGTATGAATTCAAATTTTGTAAACACAGGTTTTAAAATTCATTGTCATGTTGAAATCAACTTCAGCCAAAGTGATCCCAAATCATTTAGACCTAATAATTTGTTTTCTCTCTATATATGAATGTTCTCAAACATGAACTACCACAGCACTTATGTATGGGATCATTAATTTCAGGAAATTAAAAAAGCAAAATTTGAAATGCTTAAACCTCTGGTAGACACGTGCAGTGTAAGCTCTCAAATTTTTCAAATTCACATTGTGCTTTTGCTGTGGCTTTCAAGTCGTGGTTTGTCAGAATTATTGACACTGATTGTGCATCTATAAAAACACTTTACTGAATCTGACCATAAATCTTGCTATTCTAGGTAAAATGTTCCAATTGCTATCATCATCTGTTTTATTTCATTGATAATTGCAAAGAAATTTGGAATATAATTCACTGTACCACATGTATCAATGAACTCCATCACCCCAACACATTTCTTACACAGTATGCACAGAAATGAAGTTAGGAGGAATAACACATCAGATTGTAAAACAACCTCCTTTTGAGACATGAATCAGCAATACATGCACATTCCTTTTAATATGTAATTGTCTAACTGGATAGTTCAGCAAGTTAATGTGTCATACTAACTGCTGCTCTGTAGATCATGGGTTAGAATTAAACAGGGGTTTTAAGGTAATTCCACCCCTGTAGATTTATAGGTTCAATCTTATATCTAATTATTGATTCTTCAAATAATATATCTTAGTAACAAATAAAAATGATAAAATAATATTGCAGTTTTGTTAATTTTTTTTTTATCAATTAGCACACATATACCTGTTATCAATGTTAGAAAATGCAATTTTCCTTCAACAGCGTTATCAAATATTCACAAAAACTGGCTATAACGATATAATAGCTAGTATTCATAACAATTTCATGAAACTGTTTCTTTACAAAAATATACAAAATGTCTGTGAAACATAAAGGAAATCTATTGCATAATGGACTTGATAAAGAATTTACTGAAAACAGAGTTATTGCCCTTGGATACAATATTTTAAAACATTGTTGATTATTCATATATAACTTAGACTATTGAAATATTTTATGGTTAATAAGATTTTTTACAACAACAATTGAAGAAGACTGCAACAAAATTTATGTTCCTGTCATGCATAAATCTTATCAAATCATCGACTTTGCAAAATCTTATTACGTCACAGGAGGGTGGAAATACCTTCTTTTTTTTTTTAGATCATACTTTCTATAACAAGAGGCCCAAAGGCCTTATCGGTCACCTGAATACTAGTGAAAAAGTATCACTACTTCCATGGCCTATGAAATCTAGAAAAAATTTGCTGTTCTGAATATCTAAGCTAAATTCTAATGTTCAGCAACAGTATAAAACAAGATGTGTTCTTAAAACTTTAATGCCCTCAAAAGTGCACACACTGATGAAAGGCTTTAAAGAATAGGTATATTAACATTAAAACATCTGCAAGTATGCTTTTAGATGTTATACAGTATCAGCAAACTTATATACATAAATACTATATACTTATTTTGGCCCTACCCTGGGGATCAGAACCCTTACTCTGAGGATCATCAAATTTACAATTATGGTAAAAGACTACCTGCTCTATCCATTTAGTATAAATAGCACTAAAGAAAATGTTATTCAAGTGTTTTACACATAAACACTATATAACAAGTATGGCCCCGCCCTGGGGTCAGAATCCCTACCCCGTGGATCATGAAATTAACAATTTTGGTAGAGGCCTTCCTGCCCTACATCACTATGCATTTAGTTTTTCTTACACATGTGCAGTTCTAGAGAAGAAGATTTTTGAAAATTGGTCAATGTTATCTTGTTGGTTACTCTTCTGGCAGGATCTATTTATTGTTATCTTGTTGGTTATTGTTCTCTTCTCCTGGCAGGATCTATTTATTGTTATCGTGTTGGTTATTGTTCTCTTCTCCTGGCAGGATCTATTTATTGTTATCTTGTTGGTTATTCTTCTCCTGGCAGGATCTATTTATTGTTATCTTGTTGGTTATTGTTCTCTTCTTCTGGCAGGATCTATTTATTGTTATCTTGTTGGTTATTCTTCTCCTGGCAGGATCTATTTATTGTTATCTTGTTGGTTATTCTTCTCCTCTTCTGGCAGGATCTATTTACTGTTATCTTGTTGGTTATTGTTCTCTTCTCCTGGCAGGATCTATTTATTGTTATCTTGTTGGTTACTCTTCTAGAACTCTTCCATGACAATTTCTCAAGATCTGCCCAAAATATAATGTAAACAAAAGGCCCAGTTGGCCACTTTACTCACCAAACACTACATGCAGATGCTTGTATATCAATTTAACATATTGCATCCTCATTATTTGATTAAATGTTTTAAAGACTTTTATAGAAAAGTTTTTTCACATCTTGTGTGTCCCCATGCTTACATATTTGATATGTCTCCCCTGTGGTTGTTGAGAAGCACCAAGTATGCAATTTCTGCATAACTGTATTTATATCCCAAAATACAAACTAGACATTTATTCTGTACAGTAAAGAGAAATGTTGATTTTTAATCATCTTAACAACCGAAATGTTTTTTTTTTTTTTTTTAAACAACTGACCATGAAATATACAAATATCTTTTAAAAAATATTAACATCATTTTAAATTCAAGGGTCTCTAGAGAGCACCTAGCTAACTACAATGTGTTGAAATACGCTGTAATAATCACTTCAGTCCATTTACAGTGCTTTCCCTTTATAATAATGATCCTTGTGCACGCACAATTTAAATTTCTGTCTTTGATGTTCCCCATTTGATAAATCTAGAAATAAGTAAACACAATCCAATACTCCACTAATGTAGTTTAAAAACGCTGTATATTACAAACTCTTTCAAATGTACCCCTTCATTTTCGATTTAATATACTCATAGAAATGGTGTAGGTAACACTACAGTTACTGCTTGCCGACAAGATTGTTACCATGAGTATAAGTTCAGATAACCCTATACCAAACACAATCATTGTCAGCTTGTCAAAGTTCTAGTTCTCTTTGGCTTTCTTTAACATGACAAGACCACGAGATTATCAGAATTCAATGTCACACTAATACCCGGGAGATCTTCTCTTCTATTAGCCTCCTATTATTTTTTTGTGACAATCATTAAACCCTAGATAAGTTTTGTCAAGGCCAAAAACAACAATGGAAGTATAGTGACATTGTCTGCGTCATGCACACTAATTGTGTAATTCCTACTATATACGTTTAAGTCGTCTGCGACTCCCAATATTATGATATCACATTCTTTAGAAAAACAACTAAGTCAATATTTAAACTACTCCCACTATCATAGGCTTAACTGTTCTGTTAATGCATGATAAAATAACTTTATTTTCTTACTAAATCTACACCATGAAAAATGAATCTGGCATCTGTTCAAAATTTGAACATTTATAGGCAAAGTGGTGAAATTTAACAGCCCGTCTCTGACAAGGACTCCCCACTTTTCATTTAAAGTGTGAGGCCAATTTCAACAACCAGCGTTTTCCTATTTGGATAGTAAACATTATATATTAACTTTCACATGCAAGAAAATGAATGAAAAACTGCAAATTTGAAAATGTCCATGGACACATCTGATGACCCTTTATGGGCAGTGCAGCAACTGAAAGTAGAATTTCGTTTTAGGAGGAATTCTGCATTGGTAAGTTGAAAAAAAAAAAAATGCTTCTTCTGCATTGATAAGTTGAAAAAATAAAAATGCTTCAACTCTTATATTGCAATTATGCATTCATATATCTGTAGAAAATGAAGTTTAACAAATTAACCAAAATAAGAAAAAGAAAAAGAAAAGAAAGAACTTTGATTTTTAATAAAATCTGTCAATCAATCTATTTGAATATGAAATATAATTGTATGATGTTAAAATTTGTGAGATTCATTTATTCCTTCTTTAACTTCAAATTAATACATTGTTTCTGATTTTTGTAATTGACAAACATACTGATAGATAGTGAAACTGCGCATGTAGAAATGTTTTTGCCCGAGTTCATTGTCTTGGAAAACATCCAACCTTTAAGAAAGTACAAAACGATCAATTGTCAAATATCAGAACACTTCATTCAACATCAAAGCAGTTAAAGCAATGCAACAAGTCGATACATATCTATAATTTATTGAGTCCTTTTATTCATAAAATAGCACATCTGCGAATCACATCTTGGGGTACTCTCTGAAGGATCATTAAAGCCTGGCTATACCTGTAGGGCGAGGTAAATCATAACCTGGACAATGACAAAGATGGGAAGATATTGATCCCCTAATGATGCTAAACACCATGTTCCCTGCCATAGTACCATGAATTATCTTTGTATCTGATATCAGACCAAGTATGCGTAAGATCTGACTTGATGTCCAGATATGAAAATTAATTTTTAATGTGATTATCTCCCATTAATTAGGTACATTTCTAGCACAGTATATCAGGTATAATCTTCAAAGTCACTGCAGATTTAGCCTTTTCAAATTACTCACCCACATCTTCTGTTTCTTGTAATGTATTCACTGGTTTGTTTGTTGTTGTTTCTGTGTTGTTGTGGGGTTGTTTTTTTTTTTGGGGGGGGGGGGGGGGGGGGGCGGGGGGGATTCCATTGTTGTGGAAACTGAAAATTTGTCTAATGGAGACATGAATATGATCATTAAGCATGACACAAAACACCTGATCAAGAAAAGACATTTCCAACCAATGTAATTTTAGTAAAGGTCAAACTATTTGCCCCTTCTTCTTTAAGGGTGTAAGTTGCAATAGTCTTAGAATGCTAATGACCACATGATCTCTTGTTTGTTAGGACTGCCACAATAAAGAGCATTGACCAGCTAGCTGGTGAAGGGGGACTACAAATTCAGGTTAATCAGGAATATATGCATGTACTCCGTGCAAATGTGTATCAAATCATTGCTTTAAAATTCACTGTCATATCAAATTTACTTTAATCCAAAGCTATCTGATGAATCCATTTAATGGATCACACCAGCGTGAAAAGACAACTTCAAAGAGACGACTTTTTCATTCATATCTTTCAATCTTTGGTGTTCACAGAGAACATAGAAAACCCAGGGCATTGAAAACACCATACTGGGCTGCAGAAATTTATACTTTCATTCCAATTCATTAGATGAATGGGTTTTTTTAAGATACTTGATAGAAACTTTAACTTTAGATTATAAATTTGACTTAATTTCCAAAATGTTTTTTAAAAGTGAGACCGGGTTATATAATACATACAGGGCTAGGGTTGTAACCGCGCCTGTAATGAAAATGAGTACTTTAAAAATTCAAAAAAGTCTTTGTAACTATCAAAAGGACACTAAATTTTAAAAATGTAGATTGTAGAAAAATTATGCAAATCATTTTGTAACTGAAAAATATGCAATTCAAATGGCCTCAAAAAAGGGGAGCAGTGTTTACAATAAAATTTAAATCCCCAGATCAATATGTGCTCATTGACAGTTTAAATTTATCGAAATAAAAGAGGGTAAGCCCTGGCTGGCATTAAATTCCTTGTACACACTGGAGGTCATGACCCTGTAAAATGTCCATGTAAAGCAATTTGCATGAATTACGTCAATACCCCGTCACCCTTATCCGACTAAGTGCAAATCACATTATATCCGTACCAAAGAAGTTTGCTAAGGAAAGAGTGAACATAAATATTTACAAACTCTTAATCAGAGTTGAGATTAAGACAATCAAATAACGGAACCGTCGCCTAGTTTGTGGTAATTCCAAGGAAACATTCCCTGATGTAATCAATGTTTACTTGGTAGGTATTGTATATAACAATGTGAAAAATAAACAGTAAATTGACTTCAATCTCTGCTTTAACATGTCTGTTGTAAGTCACTTTACTAACAGCTGGTAACAACATGATTTGGGCTACAAAGGTAAATTGACACCTTCTCTAATACTTGTAGATTAAGACACTCTTTAGTTTAACTCACTTGTCTTTAACAACATACATGTTTGTCTGGTAAAACTTCATATCTCATCTGCATTTCTGTCTTTTAAGAGTCAAGACTGTGACATGTAGAGGAATATGATAGACAACAAAGATTGTAAAGTTTTGGGACTGCAGGGGGTCAGAATACATGTATTATGTCCATATAGTTTTTCCTGATAAATCTTCAGTAAATTTGTAATGGCTCAATTAGGTCACTAAGCAGACATCTGCAATATTGTGGTTAGATTATGGACATCAGATCCGGCAATCCTTATTCTTTTACATTTTTTACATTGAAAACAGTATTAAATCATTCAAGCTGTAAAAATTATCAACTTGGGGTCATTTCATAATTATTAATAACTGTGATCTTGTTAGCAGGAAATATGCCACCCCCCCCCCCCCCCCCTTTTAAAGAAATTAAATTTGTATTGACAGCATAATTAAATGTACCATAGTATTCATTTCATTAAAGTATGCAAGCTAATTAAACCAAAATATTTTTAAACTAACAGTAAATTGATATCTTAAATTCATAATATTTTATAAGAGTTAAAAATATTTAAAATTTTTGTTAATTTCTAGAGAAAATAATGCAAGAAGCTGAGAAATTTCAAGCTAATACAAGTATGGAGGAATTTAAAAGATGGATAACATGAAGATCCTATAGGATTTTTTTTTTCTAAAATAAAAAGGTTAGTTATGGTCAGGCAAACTAATTTCACTGAAAGTCATCTTGAATCCCACACTGTAAAATTTGATAATTTACTGAGTTGTGTGGGTTGGCCCTAAAGGTTATAAGCAGATTACGTGACCTGGACATACAAGACCTTTTGTAATTGTTTATGAAATTAAAAAAGCATTATAAGTCCATTTCTCTGGCTAAGCCTTAACCCTAACGTACAAAGCCCATTGATCACATAGACATTTTCCAATAACGAAATTAATAAAACCTTCCTGCAGTGTGATGAAGAAATTTCAATTGAGACCCATGATAAAAAGAATTACAATCTTATTTAGATGTCAGACCTTCCTTAAACTCATATCAAATACACAGGTATTCCCCACAAATCTAATGCAATATTTTGATACATGTAAAAATCATAGAGAAAAGTTCTCAGAATTCGGATTTTCATATGGACTGTAAAGAGTCTTTCATGAAAAAAATTTTCCAGGCAAATCAAACACTTACAGTCAAACCTCCTCATCTCAAACTTCATGGGACTGAGAAAAAAACTTGATATATCCAAGGGTTCAAGATATTGACGTTAAAATAGATAAATAAAAATGTAGTAGGGACTTATCCATAGTATTCTAGATACTGATGTTCACGATACCAAAGTTGAAATGTAAATACTTTACTAACATCACTGCGTACTTCAATTTAAATTACAGGGAAGTGTTGATATTTTGGAAAGGAATGATATTTCGGACAGTCAATAAAAAGGCATTATACTCTAGGTGTATACTTACTTTAACACATCTAAAATTTGGTGCAGCCTGAGCTGAATACCACTATTTTGTTTACTCATGATTTAGTGCTTATTCTGTATATGTTAATTGATAAATAAAAGATTTTCATTCTTTAATGCAACATAAATTAGCACTCTTGCTTCATTGCAAAAGCCAAAGCACATGCACATACAGTAACTTACTTTTCCTTTGTTATTTGTTCTAAATTTAAACTTAATTATAAACTCCATGTGTATAACAAAATAAAAAACACCTAATATATGTGCATAAATATCTAAGCCCTGATTAGTTATTTTAAATACATGATCTTCACTAACATTGCAGCTGTAAAAGACAACAACATCCATTTTGTTTGATTGGCAAATTCAAGATTCGCTGAGGCAAAGGTTTCCAATACATTTAAACTTGTAAACAAAATCAAAACCACTACATCACACATATCAACATCTACTGTGCAACATCTGAACCACAAAATAAAAAAGCAACAACCAAATTTACTACCTGTCCAAAGTTATAACACCATATGTCTGAAATAACAAAACCATCGTCCAATACCCAACTTGGCTGGAGTGTTAACATGTGACAAAAAATATACATAACGGGCGAAAACCTGATGGAACCCGAAAACACATTCTGGAATGTCTGCCGCAGTGATATGCCTATATTCACTTGTGGATGGTGAGCATTTCCGAATACATGCAGTACTATCCAAAATATCAACACCCCCTACCAAAAGTCCAGTTTTCTTGAATATAAGTACAAAATGTTTCATCCTTTCTTTAATTTTTGAAATCAAAAGTCTGAGTAACTCTAAAAATAAAGGAAGCATATACTTGTACTAAGTTACAGTTTGTATAATCATGTATAAATAAAACATTTTGCCAACAGGGAGTTTGAGCAGTTTAGTTTTAACATGCCAAGATGAAACCAGAAAACCCATTACATTAATAAGCAGATCAAATAGAGCACAACCTGTTCTGCACCTTTTAAAGTTCTCTAAAAAACAGATCAATTTATTGAACCGATTTATACAATGTATTGACAATTCACTTAACGTCTATCAATGTTTTCTCAAATGGGTCTAGAAGAATTTCTATCAATGGCTGGGTGAGAGAATTTTCCCATTCCACATTGACATCATCAGGTAAGGCATAAAAACCTCTTTAATTCTCATTAACGTAGGATTAGCATGCAGAGAAGGGAATAACTAGGGAGACATAATAAGTTCATATTGATTTTAATCAGGATTTCTAATAGTAGCATTCCTCTAGAGGTATTGTTGGACGAAGGCTCATATGAATTGAAACATTGACTTCTCAGTTTTTTCATTTCTTATTTAATGAAATATAAATTCTACATGGAAAATCAATATCATATAAATTTTGTTTTTTCTCTGCCATTTTCAAAAATATCCTATGATTTCCTGTGAATAAATTTTCTATCAGATATATTTGTTAGCTTGCAGGATTTTCAATTCAAAATCTAACATGAACACAAAAACGTTTTGTTCAGTACTTTGTTAAATCAGCACTTTGTTCCAGCAGATCTGTTTAATATATTTTCATCCATTATTCATGGATAGAAATATGGAATAGACTGCTTAGAAAATTTTCTTTCGGGGGAAAACCAGTTGAGATTTGAAGTTTAATTTATACAGTTTATTGACACTCCCTAAGAATGGAGACATTTTTAGTTGAGTAAATATTTATTTATAAATACATTGACAAGATGATGAATGTTCTTTGTAAAATGTAAGATATGTATACACAAGTCTTTTTCTACCAACATTCTGTCAGTTTCATTTCATTTGGCAGCTGCAAGTGCGACACATTGATGATTCCAATAGGTTTTAACTGACTGTGAGAAAATCAATTTTAAGCACAGTATGGTTTTCACCAAAATGTTTTATCTGAAATCTAGAAATGCTACAGTGCAGTTTGATAAATTTTGCATTACTATGTGTTGTCAATATCAGGAGAGTATATGTAACAGCACAACCACGTATTAATTACACAATGGTTCATGACTTAAATTATTTATCACCTTTCTGAAACAAGAACCCTATGGACTGTTAGGCCTACCTGGGATTTACTCAAGCTAGTCTTACACTCAATGCACATCTTTCAAAGCACCACAAATAGTTCAAGTAACAATCATCTTTTTGTCTAAAAATTCCCCCCCCCCCCCCCCCCATCAAATGAGCAGTCCGGTGCAATCAAACTGTAATGTATTTATCTATTATCTGAAGTGTATAAGACTAAGATAACCAATTTTCAAAAGGAGTTAATTTACAAAATGATGTTTCAAAAACCACACAATGATTAGTTAGACAATATATTACAAATCATTGTGTAGTATCTTGGGGCCGACAAAATTAAACTATTCTTCCATTGATGATGCAAACATACCTTTTTAATGCATAAAATTGACTTACAATTACTGATTTGGAAAACATTAAATCTGTAAATATTGGACATAGGACACAACATTGTAGAGATATATCGATTTCAATTCCACCGATCTATAGACTCAGATGAGCTCGTAAATTACAGAGCAACACCTGAGGGAATACTCTAGAGCTCTCAGCATTGCCGGCTGTCTGTAGCAGTTCCTTACTCTTTATCCGACATTGTCACAGTCCTTCAGAATTGATTTTAGATCTATATATATACCATTCTGATTGGCAAATAGGAGTTGTTTTCCTAACATATATGGTTCAGTGGATGAGAAAGCAAATCAATAACAATATTATACTTCAATTTACGAACTTACAGTGTATTAGGTACATAATGCTACAAATACCATTGCTGTAAGTTGTATAAGATGAATTTCAATTAAAAGTGGAATTTTAATAGACAGTGGAATTTCAATACTCAGTGGAACTTTGCGGAGTTCTGATTCTAAGAAACCTAAATTTCATGTGTACGTGCATGTGTGTCATCATTCTTACATGAAGGCTTAGAAAAATTTCATTTGAGTGGATTATAATAGTTTGGCTGATCTAACTCATTACCTTACAAGAAGGTTGTTAAGGTTGTTTATTTTGGAACTTAAAAGTTTAAATGATCCTGAGCACTTGCGGATTTGTGAACTGCCGGTTTAATTTTGTCCTCTTCACATTCAAAAAAGCTAAAAATAATTCAAGGTCACAACTATTATTAACTGTTTATCTGTGAATCTCAAAAAGTGATCATTGATTATTCAGTGAAATGGAACTTCAATACACCAGTCATTATGGTTCTGCAAACAATCAAGAAAATTACTGTATATCCTGCAGATGGTGATAAATGGAAAAATATTCCTAATTCTGATCACATTATGCCTTCACTGTGGCCCCGACTGACAATTATGGGTCCTCGTCATATACCTCAGGACAGCTCAGGTCTCGGTGGAGAACTTTTTAATATACCTGAATCAAATTTCATTTACGCTGGAAAATATTGGATTAATTTCTTTTCTACAAAAAAATTGGATTGAACATTGCAGACTACTGGTGTATGAAATTGCTTTTCCGCATTGTCATTTAAATACAAATGCATAGATGCATGTACTGAGGCAGTGGAGAAAATATTAATTCAGTCTTAAAGGATTATATATATTTACACATCTGAATTTTGTGAAACTAATGTTGAATAATCATCAGTGTTTCTGACCATGGAGTTTGCTGGAAAATTTGCTCTATTGTGGGCAATGAAAGTAAAAACCGTAAGTCTTTTTTAAAAAAGAATCTGATCCTTCATGTTTAGACTTAAAATCTATAAACCAGAAAACTATAAACCAAGTGAATTAACATACAAATTCATAACTCTGGTTTAGAAAATCATTGGTAAAATTAAAACATTTAATAATTATACCAAAATGTACATACAAAAACTTATTACAATCAAAATACTGACAGCAATTGATTAAAGGGTAACTAAGGAGTCAGAATGGGCCTCACAATAATATATATATAAGGTGCTCTACTATTGAATTATGTGTACCTGGCCTGGTAGTTAAATTGGCATGGTTATCACCCCTTATTTTTTTCATCGCATGCCATAGAAATAGTTGTCATCTAATTAACATTTTAAAATTCTAAGTCCGATAACTTCGTAACAACAAAACCGATAAATCTGAAAATCTAAATGGATCTTCCTCTTCCTAATTCAAACATTACCTTAAATTTTATAGAAATCTTCTCCAATAATTTCAAGGACAGCAGGACAGATAGCAATTACTATAGGACACCCACCATATAGCGGGCCCTTAATAACTTCATGAAATGAAAGGGGTTAACTTTATACTTGTATCCGATCTAGTTAGATGACTTAGCTAACCACTGAGCTAACCAAGCTGAAGTATAGGAATATTACTATAATATATATAAAATCTAAGACTATATTAAGGAAATCATACAACAACTCTTCACATTGAGGAGATAAAAAACCAAGTTACATGTTTAGAGAAAAATGGCAGAAACGTTGTGTGTGACCCATGTCTAGGAATTTCTTCATGTTTGTATTTCCAATTAAATCAAGCTTATACAATGGGATTTAAAACTTTTCAAAGATGTGTAACATTATTCCAAAACATTTCAATATAAATGGCTTTACTCTAGTGCCAAAAGCAGTCAAGTCTGTACTACTTAGAAAAACAGCAATTTGGTTAGAAATTGAATTTCATACATGAATATTCTTAAGAAATATAATGGGATTATAACTAAAGAAAGACAATTAACGTGAACTTCATTCTCTGGGAATATTCTCATATATTTATTGTCCAATTACAAAAGTTGTTCACTTATTAAAACAGATTTATGGCATAGAATATTGCCAATGACCAATAGAAAAGGACTTTATTTTCCGTTCCTGTAAATACTGTAAGTTGCTTTAATTCTACTGTTCTAAAATTTCACAATTTAATTGCAATAGTTTTAATTTCTCTTAAAGGTAATTCATCTTTTAAAATTTCAATTCTGAAAGCATTGAAATGCTTTTAATATATTATTCACTATAGGTTTAATTTCGTGGAAAAATGATGAATTGTGAATGTAGTAAATAAAACTCCATTTTGTTAATTTCCCTGTGTACATTAATCCCATCTTATATAACTTACCATCACTTTTTTTTTTGCCCCATTATCTTACAAAGTCATTTTCCTCATACATTCTGGGAATAATCGATAGCAATACAAAATGAAGAGATAATCTCTAACATTCATTATCACATTCACATCACACAATTGAGACAATCTCTCACAGTATCATATTGACCATCACACGATTGCAGGGATGTGACTGAATTCCGCAGAAATCAGAGGAAAACTGGTCAAAAAGGGAGGAAAACACTTCACCCTACCTGGAAAAATATCATTTTCTGCCACTTTAGATCAAATCCAGAGTGTTTCATTTTTTCGAAAATTGAGCAAATCAGAGGATTTCCTCTGAAAAGAGGAAAAATCACACCCCTGCAATTGATATAATTTTGAGTGCACATGTACTTATGTTTCTCAGTATATTTCCAGAGATGTGCCAGCATGGACACGGAACAGTCCGAGCTGGTGATACCTCGACAGCTCCTCTGCTGCAAGCTCTGTGATGAGGAATTCACTAAACCCTGCTATCTTCCTTGTCTTCATACCTTTTGTCAGGAATGCATCGATGAGCACAGACTTAGCAGCACAGACAAGGAAGGATACTTCCCCTGTCCGACATGCATGACTGAAGTCAACCCTGAGGAGGATGACGGGGTGCCTAGAAATCTTCCCGAGAACATTTTGGCCCGACGTCTCTCAATTCCTGCAAATGACCCCATCAAAAGAGAGACGCTGTGCTTTTATTGCAAGAATGCAGGAAACTTTGTGGAAGGTAAAACTCACTGTGTAGACTGCAATGAATTTCTCTGCAAGCCATGTGCCGATTCACACACTACTCAAGAGGACTTCTCCGACCACCATCTACAGAGTGATGAGGATTACAATGCAGAAAAGACTACCAGCACATCTAGTCAGAGTCAGGTTATTCCTGTGTGTTGTGAGGCATATGATCCTTTGGACTTTGGTGCCATGTATTGTGTGGATTGTGACATTTCTGTGTGTGCTGACTGTCATGTGAACAAACACGGTGAACATCGGTGCGCAGAACTGATGGCCATAGCTCAGCACTTTGAAACCAAAATTAAAGAGCCTCTACAAGAACTTGACAATGACTCTGAACATATCAGCAAATTTCTAGTGAACCTAAATGCCACAGAGCATAACTTGCTTGAACAGAAAGATTCACTGAAGCATCATGTTAAAGAGAGAACAAAGCAGCTATGTAGCCTAATTAAAGATTATGAAAAACTTCTTCTCGATGATATTGAGAGAAGATTTGATGACCAAATAGAGGATATCAAGACTAGAAGACTCGATCTGAAAATGCATTTAGAAGCCATAAAAGGAGTCAAAGATTTTACAGAAAACTTAATCACTTATGGTTCCTATGAGGAGAAAGTGTTATTGAGGAAAAAAGTAGGGTACAGGATTCGGGAACTCTGCGAGGAGTCCTTGGGAACAGATCCCATAGAGATCCTATCTGTGAAGCTTGTGGAGCCCAATGTGACCGGTGATAGCATCTGTGATATGTTTGGCACCATCCAGACAGGAGAACAGTCTGTAACTTCTGAAAGTGAACACACCGTAGACGATCTGACAAGTCAGCACTTCCAGAGGTACCACAGCTTCGGAGATTCTGGACATGGCAGTGATACCATGGACCATGCTGAAAATGAGCCAGAACTTGTGGAGATCTTTGAGAAAGCTCCAATTGACCTCCAAAGGCAAGACAGCAAGCAGGACAGCTCCGACACAGACATGCTGAGTTCCAGCAATTCAAGCGACAAAATGAAGAATGTCAAGTTCAAAGAACATGTCGACCAAAATGAATTTGAAAATGACAATGTATTTAACTTGGAGAATCCGAAACGAGAAGTCACTCTGCCTGCTCCCATTCAAAAAGAATGTATCAAGGGCATTGGAATTAATGAGAAAGGGGATATCATTGTCGGAACAACTACTACTGTGCATGTCCTTGAAAAACGTGGAATAGTCAGAGGCCAAGTCCCTCTGGAAAATGGCTGGAACATTCACTCTGTGTCCAGCGATGGCAAAGTTTCCATGACAGTCCCAAGAGGCGATAACAGATTCAAAGTCAGAGTCTTGAAAAATGATGGCACAGGACACATTATGTCAGATTTTCATGTGGAAAGCTTCGGACTCAATTTTGTTACTGCTGACCAATCCGGAACACTCATCATCACTTCTAACCGCTATGCTCAAATCCACAAAAACCATGGCAAATCTGCTAAATCTGGTGGAAACATTGCATTCTATGGCTCCGATGGACATTTGATACGCCGAATTACCAATGAAGATTTCCATGCAAATCTCTTAGAGAAACCCCAAATGGTGGCAGTGGATGAAAAGCGCAATAAAACCTATGTTGCAGATCCTGGCAGCCACAGAGTTATTGCTCTAAATGCCAATGGTGAACTCGTCTTTGAGTACGGAAACATAGATGACCAGGAGGAAATTTATCAAGGACCAGACCTAATCTCCATTGACAAATATGGAAACATTATCGTTACTGACAAACGAGAGGGTAGAATTGATATTCTTGGAACCAAAGGAAACCTAAAGAAGTCCTTTTTCACTGATGACATTCCAAGATTTGTTGGTGCCACACCCGACAAATTTCTGGTGACAGCCATGCCTGATGGTAGCATGAAGTTTTACGATTATCTGGGCTAACTTTTATATCTGGACAAAGTGAATGCATTTTTGAAGTGAGCAGTGAAATCAGTGACACCTTTCTGGAATGCTTCTCCCTGGTTAACTAACATTTCCTAACATTCTGGCATTAAGCAATGATTATTAGTAGATAACAAATGACATCACTAAATTGCCAAGTAGGATTAGTCAGCCCAATCCAGAGTAGGATCACTGTCCATCCTTGCAGGATTAGGATCACTATCCATCTTTACAGGAGTAGGATCACTGTCCATCCTTGCAGGATTAGGATCACTATTCATCCTTGCAGGAGTAGGATCACTATCCATCTTTACAGGATCGGTCCGTCCTTGCAGGATTAGGATCACTATCCATCCTTGCAGGAGTAGGATCACTGTCCATCCTAGCAGGAGTAGGATCACTGTCCATCTTTACAGGAGTAGGATCACTATCCATCCTAGCAGGAGTAGGATCACTGTCCGTCCTTGCAGAAGTACTTCACATTTAAAACATCATGTTTCTTTGAGTGGCATACATATCAAGTATATGGTACAATATCAGAGGTGCTTTATTTGTTTACTACAATTGTTACAGCACTAGTTAGACCATATATAGATGCTATACAACACTTTTTATTTTGAATTACAATTAGGAGATACATAGTTCGGTACAGTATTATTTTTTATCATTCTTGTGTTTTTGATATGTTTTCAACATGTTTCTTGGCGTAACAATAGTGCTTTCATTTCTGTACAATTCCATTTAACTGATTCCTATCATGCTATAGAAATATTGTTTTTTCTGACATGAATGATTTTTTAAAAATAAATAAGAAGACTGGCAGAAGTCCAAGGACCAACAATAACAAATGCTGAAAATCACTAATTTTCAAGGTCTAACATTCTTTGATTTCACTGTGTGGAATATCCACATATGCTCCATAAACTACAGTAAAGAAAGACAGTCTTAATTCACAGAATCAGCCACCATGCTGCTCCATCTCAAACCACAAAATCAGGATGCAGCCACCACGCTGCTGCATCTCAAACCACAACATCATAGAATTGAAACCCCACAAAAATAAGCGATTCTAAAGTTTAAAAAGTTTACTTTGGAAAAATTACATGAATGTACTGAAAATAGGAGAGAAATCTCACATTTCTATAGCTCTTTGTATCCTTGTACTTATAACATACAAACAGACCTTATTTCATGTTTTTACAATACAACCTATTCACTAAGTTTCAATTAACTTCTCAGACACTACAGACCTTGACATCTTTGTGTGATTTTAAAAGCCATGTTTATATTAGATTGCATGCCAGCATGTTTATCATTCCATGTTTGTCTCCCTGTTGGTAGTTATTTGTATAGAGCTTGCTCTTTAGAGTTAAACAGTGTCGTTAAATTGCATTTAAATGGCAAGGCTTGTCTCTGGTGGTTTAGTCTAGGAAATATCTAACAAGTTATTGATAAACCTTGTTTTCAACTTGCTTTATCATGTGATAGTTGTTTTGAAAATTGTTTTCAATAAAATATTAAACACAAGAAAGTCTTGTTAATTTGGTATGCTGCTCTGTCCACAGACAATACAGTCATCTGAATGTTATTTGAGAAGGCGATGCAGAATGCATTCAACAAATCACATTAACCTAACCTCTTTTATGATATCATCTAGCTGCTCTTCTAAAATGGTAGCAAGATAATTTCCCAATTCAAATTAACACAACTCATACTAAGAATGGATCTACACAAATTCAACATTGATAATTTTTTTCAACAACAAAATGCATTAGAAATGTCACTTGCCACTTGTGGGTCCTCAGTGTAGACAAGGTCAGGATTATCAATGACAAACTGGGCGTGGCCCTCTTGGATCAGGATATCGTTGATGTGGACGTCTTCTTTCCCGGAAGTGTCACTCAGGCAGAGGGACATTACACGACTCTAAACAAGTGCATGGTCTCAATAATAAGCCATTTAAAATCATAGTATCTTTAATATGTTATAATAATCGGATTATTGTGGATGCCTTTAGAGTATAATAAAAGGACCTTGCAATATCTGTTTCAAATCCATTAAGAATTACAGTAACTCCCAGAGTCAAGTATGATTTCATGAATTACAGGAGACTCTCAATGGCTCAAACTTCAATGAAAAAATGAAGATAACGAACAGTGATCAATCTCAAAATTCCTGTAAAGAATACAAAATTAAAAGTTGGGCAAACATGGACCCCTGGATATACCAGAGGAGGCATGCATCCCTTGTTGATCGGTCACATCCATGATGAGCCCTATATCTTCATTAGGTAAGCGGAGTAATCTGTAGTCAAAATTAGTATGTAAAGAACGGCCTGCCAATCGGTATGAACATGTCAGACAGCATTTCACCTAATGATAGGTTGTATTGGTAAATTTGAACATTATAATGACCATAGAATTTGCAAATTGCTGACATTAAATGAGATTGTTGAAACTCCCGTAAAATCTTTCAACACCTGTAACATCAACTTATTTGTCAGTATCCCATCTCAATTTAAAAACTGATCATATGTAGAGCATGCTCTTGCAAATCAAATCAGTTGAGAGACATAAGCACAATATGCAGGTGATAATGGAATATTGCTACATAAATACATTTATGGGAAGATCTCAAAAATTAAATTCCCGGTTCTGTTTGTTTCCAAATTTTATGTAACATTTATATAAAGATATCAATACTATAGGGTATTCTGAAACAAAATCCTCTATTATATATGCATACAAACAAGAGGCTCATGGGCCACATCGCTCACCTGAGTCACCTTGGTCCATATCAGAAGATTTTCCATATCTATTTGCATGTAAAACCGTAGTCCCTATTATGGCCCCAAACCTACCTCTGGAGGCCATGGTTTTTGCAAACTTGAATCTACACTATGTCAGAGAGCTTTCATGTAAATGTGAACTTCTTTGGCCCAATGGTTCTTGAGAAGAAGATTTTTAAAGATTTTCCCTATATATTTGTATGTAAAACTTTGATCCCCTATTGTGGCCCCATCCTACCCCAGGGGGCCATGATTTTAACAAATCTGAATCTGCACTATATCAGAAAGCTTTCATATAAATCTCAGCTTTTCTGGCTCAGTGGTTCTGGGAAGAAGATTTTTAAAGATTTTTCCTATATATTTGTATGTAAAACTTTGACCTCCTATTGTGGCCCCATCCGACCCCCGGGGGCCATGATCTTAACAATTTAGAATCTGCACTATATCAGGAAGCTTTCATATATATCTCAGCTTTTCTGGCTCAGTGGTTCTTGAGAAGAAGATTTTAAAAGATTTTTCCTATAAATTTGAATGCAAAACTTTGATGCCCCCCTTGAGGCCCCATCCAATCCCCGGGGTCCATGATTTGAACAAACTTGAATCTGCACTATATCAACAAGAGGCCCATGGGCCACATCGCTCACCTGAGTCACTTTGGCCCATATCTGAAGACTTTCCATATATATTTGCATGTAAAACCTTAGTCTCTATTATGGCCCAAACTACCCTTTGCAAACTTGAATCTACACTATGTCAGAAAGCTTTCATGTAAATGTCAACTTCTTTGGCCCAATGGTTCTTGAGAAGAAGATTTTAAAGCTTTTTCCTATATTTGTATGTAAAACTTTGACCCCCCCCCCCCCACTTGTGGCCCCATCCTACCCCCCGGGGGCCATGATTTGAACAAACTTGAATCTTCACTATGTCAGAAAGTTTTCTTGTAAATATCAGCTTTTCTGACTCAGTGGTTATTGAGAAAAAGATTTTAACTATATATTCGTATGTAAAACTTTGATCCCCCTTGTGGCCTCATCCTACCCCTAGGGGCCATGATTTGAACAAACTTGAATCTGCACTATGTCAAAAAGTTTTCATGTAAAAATCAGCTTTTCTGGCTCAGAGGTTCTTGAGAAGAAGATTTTTCCTACAGTACACGACACGAGTTTTATACACCCCACCGTGGAAAGACCATGGTGGAAAATCCACGGAGATACACCGTGTCCCCCGTGTTCCACGGTGTGTGTTATTTGCGAATACACACAGCTGCTAAGACCTTTGTTCTGGCCACGGGCGCCTTGCGGAAGACGTGAAAATGTGCCGCAGGCCAAATAATCAAGATAAGGGAGAAATTTTAAGAAAAGAAAAAAATGTAAATATTCCCCCCCCCCTTGATACTTATATTGTTTTTCAGCATTTTGAGCCAATTCCAACGATACCAAACACTATATATTATGTTTTTAAGAAAACCTGGTTTTGAATTCTTTTTTTCTTTTAGTCTTCTTTCTTCATTAAAATATTCTTAAATTCTATGTTTAAATAATGCGTACTTGCAAGCAATTCCTGTTTTGAATGCGAATTAGTATATTCAGTAAATGAAAAACATACATGTACAACATGTGATAGGGATATTTAATAATTACCGATGTTCTCTCTCTCTCTCTCTCTCTCTCTCTGACAAATGCGCTGTTTAACATAATTACTTCCATCACATTGTGTTAATATGCATCTTGACAAATATAACTTGATCCAATATAGAAATTAGAGCATTGTCGATGATTAACAAATTGGAATTAATTTATTACGTAATTAATAGAAGCAAAAATACAAAACATCGGATGATTTATTTTTAAAATCCCGAGTTGATTACATTTGACCGAGTTCGATGTACTTTGATAGAGGTTTTCATTTAAAAAAAAAATGTTCATCGGGAGTGTCTGGATAATGCAATGATTTTTGTATAATAAGTAATACCATGCAAATTCCTAGGGTCTTTCTCACAGTATTTACTAAATTACGGTTAGCTAGTTTGTGTTTTGACTTCTCATGAAAAGTGTGAAATATATTTCACACTTTCCGCAAGAAGTTAGTACTTCTGCTGAAGCACTTCTGTTGATTTCAAATACACGGATTAGCTGACCCCCATTGTTCTACTGAGGCGAAAACCCCTTCGAATTTGCATGGAATGTACAAGTTATACACAGGTCATTGTTATAGTCATACATCATAGTACCGCTAACCCGACAAACATTTTTTAAAATATTTTGAATAAGTTAATATTGAATGACGAAGTATGACCAAACTGCAGATTGAACTTTATAGAGCCCCGTGCTAACATTACTTATATTTTTCAATGTATCAGAAGGGGTATGTTGCCGGTTAAGTTGTGTAAATTTCTTGACAAGCAATAAAATAACAAAAATGGTGCTTAAATTGTCCGATTACGAAAACCTTAAATGTGTGGGGGGGGGTGTGTGTGGGGGGGGTGGGGGGTGGGGGGTGGGGGGGGGTAGTAGTCTGAAACTGTCTCAATTTCCCCTTCCGACTTCAATTTCATAAATCGTGCAGTGGGTAGGTCGCTACAAGCTAGGAGGCTAAATCCTTAACTTTCAAGTTTTCAAAGTACACCCTCTCCGATTCTACGTGCTTGTAATCAATATTTAAGGATATAAATCCTCGGTGTCAAACGCAACTAGTTCATGAAAAAAAAAAAAACTAATATCAATATAAACAGAAATGACTTAACGATTATTGGATTTTATTCATATACGCTATCGATTATTAAAATCTTTAATTTAATCTTTAGATGCATTAGATAATGAAAGCGAGAGAGAGAGAGAGAGAGAGAGAGAGAGAGAGAGAGAGCATTGGTAAGCATTGATTATGATATTCATGAATGTATGCAGATACGGGAAGTTTAATACGTTTAGTATAAATCTTGAAAGTACAATTTCTTTCTGCTTAATTATCCACCCCCTTTCATTCTGATATTTTTTTTTATTTCCCATTTTGTTTTCTTTACATGTTTAAATTTTTCGGCTGGTCCGGGTTAGGACTAATGAATGAGCACCCCCCCCCCCCCTTCTTCTAAAACGACTTAACGTGCTTAGCTGTATAATCTCCCTCTCGGTCAAAAATAAAATAAATACATGCTATGTATACTGCAACATCATGGGATTTACTGGATAATTCTTCGATTTCACCTTCATAATACATGTTAATGCAAGCGGACTATCTAGGCTTTTTTTCCATCTTCGCTAGCCGAAATTATTCGTCCACGAAGGCACAGTTGACTCAAAACCCATTGCTAGAGGAGATTAGATGAATTTTGCCCCCTTATTATGTTATAACTGACCAAAACCTAGTACGTTTATTTTACAACTTTCATTCAGAAGACGCGCAAGTTATTGAGTTACTGAATAAACGAGAAAACGTCTGCATTTTTATTTCAATCGTTGTCAACTCCATACTTTGTGATATTTCAAGGCTACATGTACTTAATTCAGTTTATTGGATCTCATCACCATTATGCAATGGTATACAAAAATATAAAGACAAAATGCTGTTATATATACACTTAGTAAATAATACATGCGTGTAATAAAGTATTTATCAAATTAAAAAAAACTATTTAAAAAAACCGTGTTATTATTAATGTGAAGTATGGGCATTCTAGGTAGGGGAGTACATTTTATTTCATTATTTTCTTAATGAAAGTACGGAGTTTTCTAAAGGTTTGTTTAAAAGTAATGATACTTTTAATTTTTATTTGTTTAGGTGATGAAAATTTGATCCTTTGCTCACATTGCTTCACAGTTGAGTACATAATGAAATTCATATCCAATATAAGCATGTACATGTATATAGCTGACCTTAATCACATACATGTATTCCTAATTACAATGAAAACTTTATGTAAAAATAAACAATTGCTTATGGTACACATTTCTTTGAACTGCTATTTATCAAATTGAAATTACTGGCATGTGATTGTCGTTGTTCATGACCCTTCTTTTATTTGGTGAAATTGTGTTGCACGTGCTGTGAAACAATGTACCGACGAGTGGTAGGAATAACACAGGTGTTTATATACAGGATGTCGAGAATTTGGGCGTTTCATAAAAAGGTGTGAACGTCTGCAGGGAAGTCTACATACGGATATGTACCGAAAACACCAACGTATCATTAAACAACAATTACAAGAATTGAATGATTTATAGCTAATTTCTAAATAAGTAATGGGGTGGGAGTATGCATGCTGGCCAAGCGAAAAGGTTTTTTGGGTGAATCACTTCGGAAAATATTTCTTTGTTTTATCACACGGAGGTACACGGTGGTATCGACAGAGGTACAGGTGACATCCATGGAGATGCGCGGTGGCATTCACGGAGATCCTCCGTGGACTTCAATGTCTAGCTCGCGCGGAAAAATAGGACTTCAAAGGTGCCGACAATTTTAAAGGTCCACCGTGTTTGGGGCAAATTTGTTCCACCGCGTTGCGTGGAACACGCATAAAACTCGTGTCATGTACTGTATGTATTTGTATGTAAAACTTTGATCCCCTATTGTGGTCCCATCCAACCCCCGGAGCCCATGATTTGAACAAACTTGAATCTGCATTATGTCAGGAAGCTTTCATGTAAATCTCAGCTTTTCTGGCTTAGTGGTTCTTGAGAAGAATATTTTTAAAGTTTTTCCCTATATATTTGTATGTAAAACTTTGATCCCCCCTTGTGGCCCCATCCTACCACCGGGGGCCATGATTTGAACAAACTTGAATCTGCAATATGTCAGGAAGCTTTCAGGTAAATTTCAGCTCTTCTGGCCCAGTGGTTCTTGAGAAGAAGATTTTTAAATGACCTCACCCTATTTTTGCATTTTTGTGATTATCTCCCCTTTGAAAGGGACATGGCCCTTCATTTGAACAAACTTGAAAGCCCTTCACCCAAGGATGCTTTTGGCCAAGTTAGGTTGAAATTGGCCCAGTGGTTCTGGAGAAGAAGTCGAAAATGTGAAAAGTTTACAGACAGACGGACAGACAGACGGACGCCGGACAAAATGTGATCAGAATAGCTCACTTGAACCTTCGGTTCAGGTGAGCTAAAAAAAATAAAGTGCACCGCCACGGCACATGATACGCCTGTCACATACTGTTAACATGAACATATCACCATGAAGAGATAGGTATGCATGGAACCAAATGTCAACCTTCCTTTAAGAATCTTACCCACTTTATGGCCTCATGTGACATTGCTTCAAATATTGATAATGTAAGCTTAATGATTTTTAAAAGGATATAAAAACATTTTCCCAAATGTTTTCAATGAAATGATTAAAGTGCAAGATAGCCCTTTATCCAAGCAAACAACTTACAATAAATGGGAATACTCAAAAAGGTTGATTTATTCAACATATCAAAAAATACATATATCAGTATCTGCCTTTGTCAAATCTTCAAGTATAAAAGTAAAAAATGCATGGTGATGTCAATATAAATAAATATAGATTAAAAACGGTTATTTCAAACACTGGTGCATCTCCTATGGTGTAGTTATTAATTAGAAAAAAATAATACATCATATATTTCTCAACTGGTTGTGTTAGACTTGAGACATGACAATCTGCACCTTGTTGTTGAGATATAAAATAAAAATATATTTTACAATATCATATTAATTCTTAAACTTTATACCAAATTAACTTTCAAAGTAATGGCTACCAATTAGAACTGTTCTAAAATTTGACAGATCAATTAGAAGGCCAGATTCCTCTGCCCAATTGCCGATTGCAAGAGATATAGATAGCACCTCCTTGATCAGATTGCTGTAACAGAAATCTTCTAAACTCATT
Organism: Ostrea edulis; assembly: GCF_947568905.1. Classification (NCBI taxonomy): domain Eukaryota; kingdom Metazoa; phylum Mollusca; class Bivalvia; order Ostreida; family Ostreidae; genus Ostrea; species Ostrea edulis. The sequence goes on along the minus strand of NC_079165.1, from coordinate 25,629,366 downwards.
AATTAATCTGTAATTTGACAGAATGCAATTTTTTTGTTAGCAAAATGCCTCCTGAATTGCTTGATAATTACACCCATGGGACAAGGGAAATTTCTCTTGTTACTGACACAAAAGAAATAATTTGTTATATACTGCTGTATAGTACAGTGTATATAATGAAGAATGTGTAGTTTCTTGAATTAACATTTTTTAATATGGTTATTGCAATACTATTTCATCTGTTCAGATTTACACAAATGCCCAATCTGCAGCTTTGTTCATTGTATATCTTTTTTCTGAACAATAACAAAACATCAAAATACTAATCATTAAAATAGGCCTTTATACATATTGCAACCATTTGTTGTCTTAGTGAGAAATGATACTCTGCATATAGGTTGCTGAGAAAAAAAATTAAAAATTATATAGTACAATGTCAAATTAATTTTGAAAATAAAGACTAACCACAACAAACAAATTCACTTTCACAAATAATTTCTGGTATATCTGCAATTAAGAGGCTAAGATCTCTCTGCCCAATTCCCTAGAGATAAAGATAACACCTGCTTGATCATGTTGATCAGAGATGCTCTACACAAAACTCATTAATTAGTCTTGTCAAAATGCCCTTTGCATGCTACTCCCATGGGACAAGTGGAATTTCTCATGTTATTGTTAGAAACAAAGGAAACATTACATAGGCTAAAAAAAGCTGTACAGTATATCATAAAAAAAATATGTGTTTTCTTGATGTAACATTTTTGAATGTTTTCTACAAAACTCTTATATGAGTAGGGATTGTACCAATTATAACATACTTTTTTCAAAAAATCACTTCAACTAAATGTCACAGTGACCTTAAAGTACAGTGCGACACACCTTCTACCTAAGATGCATAAGTTGACCAAGTTTCATGATTCTAGATCAAATAGTTTTCAAGTTATGAGCCGGACAGGGTTTTACCATATTTGGCCATATCTTCTTAATTAAAAGTCACAGCGACCTGGTTTTAATGTGCGACACACCTTCTACCCAAGATGTATCAACTGACAAAGTTTGATTATTCTAGGCCTTATAGTATTTAAGTTATGAGCCGGACACGAAAAAGCTAACAGACGGACGGACAGACGGACGGACATGAAGGCCATAACATAATACGGCCCGTCTTAAGACGGGCGTATAAAAAACAAAAAACGAGAAAAAAAACACAAACAAAAAACTTTGACCCCCTATTGTGGCCCCATCCGACCCCCGGGGGCCATGATTTTAACAATTTAGAATCTGCACTATATCAGGAAGCTTTCATATAAATGTCAGCTTTTCTGGCTCAGTGGTTCTTGAGAAGAAGATTTTTAAACATTTTTCCTATACATTTGTATGTAAAACTTTGATCCCATATTGTGGCCCCATCCAACCCCAGGGGGCCATGATTTTAACAATTTAGAATCTGCATTATATAAGGAAGCTTTCATATAAATCTCAGCTTTTCTGGCTCAGTGGTTCTTGAGAAGAAGATTTTTAAAGATATTCCCTATATATTTGTATGTAAAACTTTGATCCCCTATTGTGGCCCATCCTACCCCAGGGGGTCATGATTTTAACAAACCTGAATCTGTACTATATCAGAAAGCTTTCATATAAATCTCAGCTTTTCTGGCTCAGTGGTTTTGGGAAGAAGATTTTTAAAGATTTTTCCTATATATTTGTATGTAAAACTTTGACCCCCTATTGTGGCCCCATCCGACCCCCGGGGGCCATGATCTTAACAATTTAGAATCTGCACTATATCAGGAAGCTTTCATATAAATGTCAGCTTTTCTGGCTCAGTGGTTCTTGAGAAGAAGATTTTTCCTATAAATTTGTATGTAAAACTTTGATGCCCCCCTTGAGGCCCCATCCAATCCCCGGGGTCCATGATTTTAACAAACTTGAATCTGCACTATATCAAAACAAAAACAAAAAAACAAAAAAACTTTGACCCCCTATTGTGGCCCCATCCGACCCCCAGGGGCCATGATTTTAACAATTTAGAATCTGTACTATATCAGGAAGCTTTCACATAAATCTCAGCTTTTCTGGTTCAGTGGTTCTTGGGAAGAAGATTTTTAAAGATTTTTCCTATATATTTGTATGTAAAACTTTGATCCCCTATTGTGGCCCCGGGCATCCAACCCCCGGGGGCCATGATTTTAACAATTTAGAATCTGCACTACCTAATAAAGCTTATCTATAAATTTCATCTTTTCTGGCCCAGTGGTTCTTGAGAAGAAGATTTTTTAATGGCAATGTACTGAGGGGACACTGTAAAAGCTGGCAATGTACTGAAGGGACACTGTAAAAGCTGGCGATGTACTGAAGGGACACTGTAAAAGCTGGCGATGTACTGAAGGGACACTGTAAAAGCTGGTAATGTACTGAAGGGACACTGTAAAAGCTGGTAATGTACTGAAGGGACACTGTAAAAGCTGGCGATGTACTGAAGGGACACTGTAAAAGCTGGCGATGTACTGAAGGGACACTGTAAAAGCTGGTAATGTACTGAAGGGACACTGTAAAAGCTGGTAATGTACTGAAGGGACACTGTAAAAGCTGGCGATGTACTGAAGGGACACTGTAAAAGCTGGCGATGTACTGAAGGGACACTGTAAAAGCTGGTAATGTACTGAAGGGACACTGTAAAAGCTGGCGATGTACTGAAGGGACACTGTAAAAGCTGGCAATGTACTGAAGGGACACTGTAAAAGCTGGCGATGTACTGAAGGGACACTGTAAAAGCTGGCAATGTACTGAAGGGACACTGTAAAAGCTGGCAATGTACTGAAGGGACACTGTTAAAGCCAGCGATGTACTGAAGGGACACTGTAAAAGCTGGCGATGTACTGAAGGGACGTCCCACTATAAGTACCTTAATGTGATGGTCACCTATACTTATAAAATTCTGAAAGTTAGACGATAAATACCAGTATAAGATGTTACACTTACTTTTTCTACCAACAAATGTAGAAGAGATAAAAGAAAATAAATTTAATTTCTTATTTCATTTGAATGAAATTTTGAAATAAATATATCACCAAGAAGAACAAAATTATCCATTTTACCAGTCCAAGCCTGTACAATAGATGAAGCTTTCTCCGATTAATGTGCAAGTTAAAACTTGTCAATCAAAGCGCCGATTTCCAGAATTTCAAAAAGTTACACCCTGCCCCCAAAGTCAGAGTTACAGTACCGTGTTTTTCTTCTCAGAAAATAAACACACACAATCTCAAGAACCCTTGAAGAGTTACTGTGGTCCAGTAGACCTCGAGTTTTTGAGAGTCACCTGTATATGAAAACATTTTGATCTAACCTGCTAATCTTACAAACATAAGATTTACTTATTCTGAGTAGCATTAAAACAGAGTTCTTGAAATTTCTTTTGAAGTGTCAGACATTTGGTCCGATACTGTTAGAAATAGTGTCAGCCCAAACAAAATTTTGTCAGTCCAGAAAAAAATGCATTGCTTTTGAGGTTTTTATAAATTTTATTAATAATCAACTACATGTGTTATTGTATTCAATCTCCATCTCAGTTATACGTTCATAAATTCTCCTTTCATACCCTTTCGCATCTTCCTCACACTCTGAATCTTCCTCAATTCACTGAGTCACTTTTTTGCTCCATTTCTATCTCATCCTCCACTTCTGTCCCATCCTCCACTTCTCTCTCACCCTCCACTAAAAATTCGCTCTATCCTGTCTATTCCTCTCAACTTCTTTCTCATCTTCCTCTGCAATCGTTTAAATTACTCTCTCTCACTTTGGCCTGGGTGTAGTTGGTCTCGCGACTTTGAGCACATGGTGTCACCTAGCAATAGGTAAAACCGCATCAAACAAAAGCCATTGTCTCCCAGATTCCAGGTTTCTTTTCTCCTCGTAGTTCTTACAACAGATTCCTCATGTTTACGTTTCAATGTCTTGCCGGATTTAGCATCGGTTTGAAAATTTATGGGCCACATGGCCGCCATTTTTCCCGGTAAAAAACGGACTTCGATCCCGATCTTTTATTGGCCATCAGGACCGACAATTAAGTAACTTGTGTCAGACATTTACTACTTTTATCGGATAATCCGACATTACCGATACTTTTCAAGAACTCTGATTAAAATGATCTAAAGCATTCTAAAAATTTATTTGAGAAATCTGTTTCAATCCTAACCTTCTCTGATGTTGCTATGGCCACTAGCGGTCGACACCTGACAAGCCTCAGCATGCAGGCATTGGCTTCCAAACTCCATTCCTGCAATATACATATGCTTTACTTTCAATTCTGAAAAACAGACTGAATTTATATTCTCACTATCTTCTCACTGAAATCACAAAGCTTTGAAACAGATGTAAATCAAGGATACAAATATATAGGAATTTTGTACTCTATATAAAAAAAACAACAACAAAAAACCAAAAAACCTGGCTTTTATGCTTTTTAGATAAATAAACCGTTGACTTACATCTTCTTCTGGTTGGATGTTTGATAGTCGGCCTGTAATAGCCTGTGCTGGCAGTTTAAAAAACTTTGATCTGAAATTCATTAAGTCATGTACATTTACATGCATTTATCAAAATGTTTGACACTGAATGAAAGCACTAATTCAAATCATTATCTCTCATTAACTTGCTGTGTTCGCAGCTTATTCAGTTTTTTCTCTGTGCTTAAAAACCAATTTCAATTTAACAAACCTTAATAAACGTATATTATTTCGATGAACTTCACATGTGTTCCCATAGTCCACAAAGTATACCTACAATAACAGGAATAGGAGTAATGAAACCTTTAAAGCTAGTGTAGCATTCTAATGGTCATCTGGTAAATTACACCATGGTTTACACCCAAGTTCACTCCCAATGAGTATCACACCTACTATGTTCACTAAGTACAACATCCCTCTAATAACACTTAATGAGTATCCAACACTTCGCATATCACACCCACTAAATATCACACCCATCTAATATTACACCCACTAAATATCACAACCATCTAATATCACACCCACTAAATATCACACCCATCTAATATCACACCCACTAAATATCACAACCATCTAATATTACATCCACTAAATATCACAACCATCTAATATTACACCCACTAAATATCACTACCATCTAATATTACACCCATTAAATATCACACCCATCTAATATTACACCCACTAAATATCACACCCATCTAATACCACACCCACTAAATATCACACCCATCTAATATTACACCCACTAAATATCACAACCATCTAATATCACACCCATCTAATATTACACCCACTAAATATCACAACCATCTAATATCACACCCACTAAATATCACACCCATCTAATATTACACCCACTAAATATCACAACCATCTAATATCACACCCACTAAATATCACACCCATCTAATATTACACCCACTAAATATCACAACCATCTAATATCACACCCACTAAATATCACATCCATCTAATATCACACCCACTAAATATCACACCCATCTAATATCACACCCACTAAATATCACATCCATCTAATATCACACCCATCTAATATCACACCCACTAAATATCACACCCATCTAATATCACACCCACTAAATATCACACCCATCTAATATTACACCCACTAAATATCACAACCATCTAATATCACACCCACTAAATATCACAACCATCTAATATCACACCCACTAAATATCACACCCATCTAATATCACACCCACTAAATATCACACCCATCTAATATTACATCCATTAAATATCACAACCATCTAATATCACACCCACTAAATATCACACCCATCTAATATTACACCCATTAAATATCACACCCATCTAATATCACATCCATCTAATATCATACCCACTAAATATCACAACCATCTAATATCACACCCATCTAATATCATACCCACTAAATATCACAACCATCTAATATCACACCCACTAAATATCACATCCATCTAATATCATACCCACTAAATATCACAACCATCTAATATCACACCCAGTAAATATCACAACAATTTAATATCACACCCACTAAATATCACATCTATCTAATATCACATCTAAAAAGGTCACATTTATTAAGTATCACACCTATTGAGTATCACTTCTACTTAGTATCACACCCATCTTATATCACAACCATCTAATATCAAACCCATCAAGTATCACCCATTGAATATCACACCTACTGAGTATGATACCCATCTAGTATCACATCCATCTAAATATCACACCCAGGGTTAGGGTTAACCCTAACCCTAAATATATCACATCCATTGAATATAACACACATTGAATATCACACCAACTGAGTATGACACCCATCTAAATATCACACCCACTAAATATCACACCCATTGAATATCACACCTAATGAGTATGACACCCATCTAGTATCACATCCATCTATATATCACACCCAAGGTTAGGGTTAACCCTAACCATCTAAATATCACACCCATTGAATATAACACATTGAATATCACACCTACTGAGTATGACACCCATCTAAATATCACATCCACTAAATATCACACCTAATGAGTATGACACCCATCTAATATCACACCCACTAAATATCACACCCATCAAGTATCACCTATTGATAATCACACCTACTGAGTATGATACCCATCTAGTATCACATCCATTGAGTATTACACCCATCAAATTTCAGATCTACCGAGTATCATGCCCATCCAGTATCATAGGACATATTCCACCAAATTAGCTTAAATTGTCTGTCAATCCCCCCCCCTTTCCAGTTTTTGGAAATAAATATGCTAATGTCAGGAAGCTTTCATGTAAATGTCAGCTTTTCTGGCTCAGTGGTTCTTGAGAAGAAGATTTTTAAAGATTTTCCTTGTATATTTGTATGTAAAACTTTGATCCCCTATTGTGGCCCCGGGCATCCATCTCCTGGGGACCGTGATTTTAACAACCTTCAATCTGCACTATGTCAAGAAGCTTTCAAGTAAATTTCAGCTTTTCTGGCCCAGTGGTTCTTGAGAAGAAGATTTTTAAAGATTTTTCCTATATATTTGTACGTAAAACTTTGATCCCCTATTGTGGCCCCAACCTACCCCCGGCCGCTATGATTTGAACAAACTTGAATCTGCACTATGTTAGGAAGCTTACATGTAAATTTCAGCTCTTCAAGTTCAATGGCTCTTGAGAAGAAGATTTTTAAAAATTTTCCCTATATATTTCTATGTAAAACTTTGATTCCCTATTGTGGCCCCACTTTACCTCCGGGGGCCATGATTTGAATAAACATGAATCTGCACTATGTCAGGAAGCTTTCAAGTAAATCTCAGCTCTTCTGGCTCATTGGTTCTTGAGAAGATGATTTTTCAAGATTTTCCCTATATATTTGTATGTAAATCTTTGATTCCCTATTGTCGCCTCATCTTACTCCCGGGGGTCATGATTTTAACAAACTTGAGTCTGCACTATGTCAGGAAGTAGCCATGTAAATTTCCACTTTCCCGGCCCAGTAGTTTTTAAGAAGAACGATTTTTCAAGATATTCCCTATATATTTGTATGTTAAACGCTGATCCCCTATTGTCGCCTCATCTTACCCCAGGGGGCCATGATTTTCACAAATTTGAATCTGCACCATGTCAGAAAGCTTTCATGTAAATTTCCACTTTCCTGGCCCAGTAGTTTTTGAGAAGATTTTTAAAGATATTCTCTATATATTTGTATGTAAAACTTTGATTTCCTATTGTGGCCCCATCCTACCCCCGGGGGCCATGATTTAAGCAAACTTAAATCTGCACTATGTCAGGAAGTTTTCATGTAAATTTCAGCTCTTCTGGCCCAGTGGTTCTTGAGATTTTTTTAAATGACCCAACTCTATTTTTGCATTTTTGTAATTATTCCCTTTGAAGGGGGCATGGCCCTTCATTTGAACAAACTTGAAAGGTCTTCACCAAAGGATGCTGGTGGCCAAGTTTGGTTATATTTAGCCCAGTGGTTCTGGAGAAGAAGTCGAAAACGTAAAAAGTTTACAGACGGACAGACGACAGACAGCAGGCGATCAGAAAAGCTCAGGTGAGCTAAAAAGGCTATCATGAACATTAACTGCTGACTTACATAAAGTGATTTACTGTTAAAATATAGATCATCTGCCCACCTCTACATAGTTTCCAGGCGACATTCCAGTAATCACACAGCGATGCCAGTTGTCATCCTCGGGAAATATTGCTGCTACAATGAGGCCCACCGTCACCATTTCACTGGGAATGCTATACTTTAAGCCAAACTCTCCACAATAGGTTTCTCTGTAGATATATTTCAAAAACAGAAAGTCATCTGTTATTCTTTCATGTTTTTATTACAGCCTATGAGCACAGAATCAAATAACTTATGAGTAGTTAAATTTACATATGGCATTTTGTCGTATATACTATAAGAAATGTCTGCATCATGACCTAAGATCTTCAATAATAACGAAGATAAACAAGTCATTATATTTCTTATCTTATTTGCTCTCTCTGTTTGAAGTTTTATCTAGATTTACATCACACTGAATTTCATTGGTTTCTGTTTTAAACAACAGCCACCTAAAACAGAATACTTTTCTGCATCATTTCAAGATCAGTACAGTACCATACCGTGGCTACAACTACTTCATTACTGAAACAACTGGCTTAAGAAATATTTCCTAACAACCCCCAAGTTAACTTTCCCACTGATGAAAGGCTCTTGGAAGGTTGATAATTGAAATTTTTCCCAATCATTGTGGATATGCACAAAATTATTTTAATTTTTTCATGCTAACAATGACAAGAACATAAAAAATTGTTCATCACGTACTCTAAATGATTCATCAGTTTTTCGAGTGCTAGAGAGGTCTTGGTCCCTCGGAGTTGGAACCAGAACTGTCCTGGAGATGCAATATTGGAAACATAAACCTCTATCCAGCTGTTACAGGGAGGAAGATCAACCTGGCTGTAGTAACTGCCAACACCAATGGCATCTGAGGGAATGTTGCTGTCTGTGACTCGTTCACATGGTGGGGACTAGACAAAGACAAAATGACAGAGATAGTTTAAGTGGACATAAAAAATAATCCTTAAACCCAACAAGAGGTCCATGGGCCACATTACTAACCTGAATAACATCACTCACCTGAATAACACATCACTAACCTGAATAACATCACTCACCTGAATAACATCACTCACCTGAATAACACATCACTCACCTGAATAACCTTAGACCCTCTGTTGTTCAACTGCTGTGATTTTAAAGATTTTTCTTATCAATCTTTATTCCCATGAAACATTCTGACCCCATATTATGACCCCAAGCTAGCCCCAAAAGGTCACATTTCAATTGAAAATTAATTCAAATAATAGTCGTCTCTGAATAAAACAAGGTATGATATCAAAGATCTTACCATAAGAAATCTTATACAAAACATGAAAGCTATACCTTAAATAGTTCAGGAGATATTGAATAGGTCAGATTTTTATTAAAAGTAGGTAAAACTTCCAGGTCAAAACTTCCAGGTCAAGGTCAGTCTTCACGAAAAACTTTGTGAAGCACAAGCCCTTCAGGCCTCCCAGTATAATGATTTTGCAAGCCCGAACAATATTTTACAGGCCCAAAATGTTTTTTTCTAATTTGATTACTTGTCATTTACAAGGTGTTGCATGCTGATTCTACACTATAGATACATGTATGTTCTACTGTAGGAAAATACATATTAATATTTTTCAACATATTAATCTCAAAGATACCACAACAGCTCATGTTCTACTTTGTTTTGTAAACACCACATACAAAACATTTTGTTTTCTCCAGAATTAAATCTTAGCAAAGGCCCATCCTTGGTCCCATGCGGCATGAATTTTCGTTTCTCTTTTCTCCTTGTACGACCGTGTTTTTTTAATTTGGATCTGATGGTTGTGATTGCGAAATACGCTCGTGAGGTCTGGAATTTCACGGATGAGCCCCCTCCCTACACTGACACTGGAAGTTAATGTAAAATATAGTATGTGTATTTTTCATACATGCACATACTATATATTTACATTAACTTCCAGTGCCCTTGCCTCCCTATACTTCAGAAAAGGCAGCATGGTTGATCGTTTTACGATGCGAATCCTGACAAAGTCTGAGTCAATCTCACGCTTTATTTGTAATATATACAAAACATACAATAAAACATTTACAGGCCCGCCGGACTCCTGGGTTAAATATTTTTAGAAGCCCGATCCTGATTTTACCGGCCTCGGGCCACCGGTTAACGTCGAAGACTGGGTCAAATCCCAAAGTATAACAAAACCTTGCCATAAAGAATTTATACACAAAATATCAAAGCCCTATCTTAAATAGCAGCAGCTCAGGAAATATTGAATTGGTCAGGGTTTTTTTTCAAAGTATGTCAAACTCCAAAGTCAAATCAAACCCCATTGTGTAACAAGGTCTTGTCATAAAGAACATATATATATAAAATCTGAAAGCCCTGCCTAAATAGTTCTGGAAATACCTAATAATAGATTACAATTTCTTAACAGTTGGTCAAACTCAAAGTTCAAGGTCACAAGATCAAAGTACATGATATGAAATGAAAGCCCTTGCCATATTAAATTTATGTACAAGATATGAAAAATCTACCTTAAATATATACATATTTCTATTAATATTTCTATCAAAAGTAGGTCAAACTTCCAGCTGAAGGTCACAAGATCACACACCATTGCATCACAAGAGCTGCCAACATTATGAAATGGAAAATAGTAAGGCAGGGGTCAGGGCCCCTGCCGCTGGAGATCTTTTATGAATAAAGATGTCACCTGAGCAATTTTAGGCATATTTCAAATTCAAATTTAATGAATTTTGACATACTAATTGTTAGGCATTTTACAACTGCAGGTAAAATATATCTTTTATTGATTTTATTTTCTAAACCTTGTGTACAAAATCTTGTTACATTAGTATAATATATAATTTTACAGTTACTGTGTCAGTTATTCTGGCAAGTGTTTTAATGTCATTTTTCCCACCATGAAAAATGTTGAAGTTTGTCAAACAGATTGTACACTTATCATGCAAACTTCTCCTTTCTGGCTTTGAAACGAATAGATGTTTACAGTGTACTTGCATATTGTTCTTTGAATTTCTGGCTCCATTAGGTTTTCTTCTTTGGGGGAGTATCGTTGTTATTTCCATCAATCATGCATGCCTTACGTTTAGTAGCAGCTGCCATATTGTTTATTTCAAAGCATTAAAATGATCGAGATTTTGTATACATATAGTCTATGCAAACAACGTAGTAACGATTATGGCTTGTTTCTTATAAAAGTAAAAACCAATGACGGACAGCTCTAAAACTTTCGAAATGTCAAATAAGTGAAAATCGGAAGATGTATAGTGAAATCGTAAGGCGTATTTTCGGCCCTAAAATCGTAAGCCTTACGTCAAAACCGTGAGGGTTGGCAGCTCTGCATCACATGAAAGGTCTTACCATAATGAATGTATACACAAAATATGAAAGCCCTAGCTTAAAAAGTTCAATAGATTTTTTAAAGATTTTCCCCATATATCAGCATATAACACTTTGCTTCCCCATTGTGGCCACACCCTACCCTACCTACCCCCCCCCCCCCCCCCCCCCCCCCGGGGACCATGAATTGCACAAACTTAGATCTACACTATGTGAGGAAGCTTTCATGAAAATTTTTAACTTTTCTGGCCCAGTGATTTTTGAGAAGATTTTTTTTAAATGATCCCACCCTAATTTTGCAAAAGTAGGTCAAACTTCCAGGTCAAGGTTACAAGATCACACATCATTGCATCACATGAAAGGTCTTATCATAAAGAATATATCTACAAAATATGAAAGCCTAGCTTCAATAGTTCAAGAGATTTTTTAAAGATTTTCCCTATATATAACACTTTGATTCTCTATTGTGGCCACACCCTACCCCCGGAGACCATGAATTGCACAAACTTAGATCTACACTATGTCAGGAAGCTTTCATGAAAATTTGAACTTTTTAAAAAAAGATTTTCCCTATATATTCAAATGTAAAACTTTAATCCCCTATTATTCCCCCATCCTACCCTAAGGGGCCATGATTTAAAAACAAAAAGCCCATGGACCACATCGCTCACCTGAGTCACCTTGGCTCATATTAAAAGATTTTTCTTATATATTCGCATGTAAAACTTTGATCCACTATTGTGGCCCCAACCTACTCCCGGGGGCCATGATTTTTACAAAATTGAATTTGCAATCTTACCCCTGGGGAACATGATTTTTACAAACTTCAATCTGCACTATGTCAGGAAGCTTTTGTACAAATGTAATTTCTTTAGCCCGATGTTCCTTAAGGAAAACATTTTCAAAGATTTTTTTCTATTTATTAGTTATGTAAAACTTTGATCCCCTATTGTGGCCCCAACCTAACCCTAGGGGTCATGAGTTTAACAAACTTGACTCTGCATTATGTCAGGAAGCTTTCATGTGAATCTAAGCTTTTCTGGCTCAGTGGTTCTTGAGAAGAAGATTTTTCAAGATTTTCCCTATACATGTATATATGTAAAACTTTGATACCCTATTGTCGCCTCATCTTACCCCCGGGGCCATGATTTTAACAAACTTGAATCTGCACAAACTTGAATCTGCACTATGTCATGAAGCTTCCCTGTAAATATCAGCTTTTCTTGCTCAGTGGTTCTTGAGAAGAAGATTTTTATAGATTTTCTTATATATTTGCATGTAAAACTTTGATCCCCTATTGTGGCCCCATCCTACCCCCGGGGGCCATGATTTAAACAAACTTGAATCTGCACTATGTCAGGAAGTTTTCATGTAAATTTCAGCTCTTCTGGCCCAGTGGTTCTTGAGAAGATTTTTAAATGACCCAAACCTATTTATGCATTTTTCAAATTTGTGATTATCCTCTTTGAAGGGGGCATAGCCCTTCATTTGAACAAACTTGAAAGCCCTTCACTCAAGGATGCTAGTGGCCAAGTTTGGTTATATTTGGCCCAGTAGTTCTGGAGAAGAAGTCGAAAACGTATAAAGTTTATAGACAGACAGACGACGAACAACAGGTGATCAGAAAAGCTCACTTGAGCTTTCAGCTCAGGGAAAGCTCAGGTGAGCTAAAACGTTTACAGACAGACGGACGGACAACATGTGATCATAAAAGCTCACTTGAGCTTTCAGCTCAGGTGAGCTAAAGAGTCTGTTTCCTTAGGGATTAAACAAAAATTCATTTCAACAACTCACAGCAATAGCCGGTGGCTGATATGTGGCTTCCCTTGGTTTGAGGAGGTTTGTTCTGGGTGGAGATCCATCATCAATGGCATACAGGGAAATGTAATCTGTACAAAATACATAATCACATCAATCACTATCTCATGCATTAATTAACTGATCAACAAGATTTCTACCTTACTACATAATAGGGATGAACCAATACCATATAATGGGTAATATTGGCACAATTGATATTTGGCTTTCTTGGCAGATGAAAAAAATTCATCAAAAATAAAAGCGCTAATATTTCTTTGCATATAAATGATACACCTGTTAAATGAACTTGTGCCAAAAACTTAAAATGCTAAAATTTAAAACTACTACTTCAAAAAACTTGACATGTCAAATAACCCCCACTCCAAAATTACCCAATATACAGTAATATAAATATGTATCAATATAAATTAAAATGCATGTATCAAGTATCGACGCATCAGCTACGATACATAAATGACTTGGTAGATTCCTTCATATATAGTGCAAGATAATTTTGATTCAGATCGATTTCATCAATAAAATTGCAAATGACAGCCTAGTTTGAATGTACAAATATAATTTGATATATAAACTCTAAAGATAAAGGAGCATGATGTGCGCAGAGAGAACAAATCTGACTTCCCAGACATCACAGAACTACACACAATGCAGGAAGTCAGTCTGAATGTGTCACATGAAGTTCTTTTGGTTTAAATTCTACTGATCAACTTCAGCAATAAGTACGGGTTGATAGATGTGATATTAAAGTACAGCTTACTCCGGATATATTAAAATTCAGGGGACCAATCTTTTTCTTTCAATGTAACCGAAGTTCAAAATAAGCGAAATCGGAAATGTCGACCATATCGGAGGCTTCATTTGGCATCTCAATCCCGATTACGAAAGCAGAAATATGAATTTATTACATTACAAAATCTACAACATTTAGATTATTGATTGAATTTAGTCCACTGAAGATTTTTATTTTTAAAACAATATGTAAGTTTTGTTAACTTTTGATTCTTATTGAGCTAACCAAGAATGAATATTTCAATTTCCGATGTCTACAAAACTGCCGTCGTCTACTTTAGGTAGCGTCTGTACATAATCTTTTTATTATATTATTATTAAATTTACACATACAATTTCAAGGTTGTTTGTACGTCACATTTTCATCCGGAATTTCGTTTTTGCTTCCGTCGCCGATATTTCTCTTGCAGTATGTACATGTATATAATATCATAGGTAAGTCTACCCTGGAAACGATCGCCGTGAAAACGTTTGACACACATGTACTTGTATGTCTAACATCAGAATTTCAGAATCATTTTTTTAAAAAATAAAGTTCACTAACATAAGCAAGTGGCATCATGTTTTCTGTAAAGACATTGTCGTTGTCAGCGTCAGATGTTACAGACTTTATTTGGAGATTTTAATGTGAACCCAATCTTTCAAAAACTATTTTTAATGAACTGTGATAGCGGTAAGGTGTTTGAAATTACTGGGGTTAAGCAAAATAGTAATTTCAAATTTTGACTTCAAATTCAAAGTCATCAACTTGTTAAAGAGTGATTATACCCCACTGTTATTTTATTCCTATAAAAACACGCAATGAAAAGTAATCCATGGGAAACCAATTAACTGACACCTACCTGTGTAATTATGAGGCCAACAACCTGGACAACTACTATCACAGGTGACTTCAATATAAGCGTTATAAAAACAATATATTATCTACTCAGGGGACCGATAATTGATTTCAAAATAAGCGATATTTCAATATAAACGATTTTAATTTAACCGATATCTTAAAGCAAAGAAAATAAGAGACTGAGAATGGGGATTTTGTTTTACTTCAAAATAAGCGATATTTCAAAATAAGCGACTTCAATATAAGTGGATTAAGCTGTAGATGGAATTAAGGAAGAGACTTATCCTTGCAATGTTACTGTAGTATACATGTATATACATATACGGGACAAAGTCCCACTGAATTCCAACCCAGGATCGTATTGTAATTCCAAAATGACAAGAAAGAAACACGGTTTATAATCTATCAAAGGAAACATGCAATTAGAAGTCTACAATAGATACATTTTCTAACCCCCAATAACTGAACATAATTCCTAGTGTATTTAACAGAAATGAATGAAGAAAAAGTAAATACCTTGAAATGGCCAAGAAGGGAAAGCTCAGTCTGCAGACCAACAAAGAAAAGGCCCTGAGTTTAAGTAAACGGCCAAATTTATAGGGCTCAGAACAATAGAATTTAAATTACAATAGAAGATACTTGCGATAAAATAAGAAGGACTTGGATAAGTATATAACAACCTGGAGAAATGTTCAGTTTACTACATTACCATAAAGTGCCCCAAGCTCCTTTTTCATGTCTTACAACTTTATCTTTTTAATAGTTTTATCATATGTATTACCTGATCTACACAGCCATTCTGAAGATATGAGTGTAAACTTTGCAAGCTTTTTTGGGGGGAATACTTAAATTTTTTCTGTTGCTTAAGTGAATATGCTGATACCATTTTCTTTATAGTAACACTTACACAATGACTTAAGTGAATATGCTGATACCATTTTCTTTATAGTAACACTTACACAATGACTTAAGTGAATATGCTGATACCATTTTCTTTAAAGTAACACTTACACAATGACTTAAGTGAATATGTTGATACCATTCTCTTTATAGTAACACTTACACAATGACTTAAGTGAATATGCTGATACCATTTTCTTTATAGTAACACTTACACAATGACTTAAGTGAATATGCTGATACCATTTTCTTTAAAGTAACACTTACACAATGACTTAAGTGAATATGTTGATACCATTCTCTTTATAGTAACACTTACACAATGACTTAAGTGAATATGTTGATACCATTCTCTTTATAGTAACACTTACACAATGACTTAAGTGAATATGCTGATACCATTCTCTTTAAAGTAACACTTACACAATGACTTTAAGTGAAGTGTACTCACTATTGCCTTTGTATTCGAATCGTAGGACGGTGTCTGCCATGGAGAGAGCAAAGCTCTCAATTCTTGTAAATCCCAGCTTTTCCCATTCCAGAGATTTGCCCGTTTCTTCCTACATTTAAAGTAATCATGGTAACAAATGCAAACCACTATGTATTTTTTCTAAAACACAGGTTAACTTGCATGCTATAGAAAATGTTAAATAAAATACTAAATACATACAGGTTCTTCCTTAAATCAATATCACTCAGAAAATAATATCCAGCTGGATATCATAAATGGTTATTTTATTGAATAATTCCAAGCTTTTTGATTGGTTGAGATTCATCAACCTGGAAAAAACTAGGAGGAATTGTTTTAGCACACTGATGTCTCTCCTTCCATTGTCCATAGTTTTTAAAACATTTTAGGGATCATCTACAAAGTGGAGGAGTAAGAGTTACCGGTACAGTACATAACACAGTCTTCACGAAAACCCAGTGGTCCAAAGACCAAGGCCAATGAATTTAAAGGTCGGGTCAGTGAAAATCAAAAAAGTCTGATGGGCTTGTAGACTTCTGGTAAGTCACATTAAATATAATGTTGGATATTCTACTCATCTTATTTGCATAAATTTACCATCAAAATAAAAATAAATCAATAAATAGCAAATAATTTGATTGGACATTGTGGTTTATTTGTTAAAGTATAAAACAATGACTATACTTGTAATTGTGAAAGGTAACTTGTACATAAATCACATTAATATTCAACAAGCAACTTGCTAAAACCACAAAAAATGGCTGTGTTCTACATCACACCGCACACCGTTAATTGCATTGTCCAATTAGAATGAACTTTGTCAGTTGCAATTATCTCTTATTTTATGCAATTTGTACAGTTTGTAGAAATAATCAATCATTTGCATTGATGTTGGTAATCACTTGGTAGATAAGATTACTTCCTAAGTAGCTGCAATAATGTAGCCCTATCCAATTTTTTTTAATTCTGACGTTTTCGGGATAGGGCTACAATTCCATACGATCTCTGTAATGGTGCAAAATAATTTTAAGAATAACCGATAATAAACTGTGTATTAGTCCCAAATGTTGTTTACACAAAAAGGAGTACCAACTTTGTGCTCGGGCATGTCTAATAAAGGTGTTTTTCATTAAATATAATGTACAGCATGCAAAATTCTTGGTCTGCTCCGCCATGCTTGTTATCGCGAAATCTCGTAGGTGGATCTAATGAAAAACCTAAACATTGACAATCAGCGCGAAAATGTAGTTACTCAAGCCACTTCGACAAAGAAAGGAAAATTATATTGTTGCAGAAAGGATTTACACTCTGCTTGATATTAAATTCAAACCTTTTCAATACCGACGAAATAGCTTTCGCCTCCATACTTGTCCATTGATGTAAATACTACCTTATATGGCTTATGCAAATGACTTGACAATCGGAAGTTGAAACTTCAGTACATCAAACATGGCGCACAAATATGAATGGAGAAATTGGAATTTATCGAAATTGTTGAAAACGGTAGAATAGAGCCTCACAAATCTTAAGTTGCAGGTTGTAAAATTATATATTGACTAAGAAACATAGAATATCATTTTATTTACGTAAAGAAAGTCAGGAAATGTTTAGAATGAGCGCAAATGTTGCGGGAGTGAATCACTCCCGCATTTGCACCATTACGGAGATCCTAAGGAGTTGTAGACCTCTCCCTAAAAAAAAAAAAAAATTCAGAGAGGGCTATATTATTGCAGCTACTTCCTAAGGTGCACTCAGGCTGTTTTCCAAGTTTGTGAAAAATACATGAATTTGTAGTCTTGTTTGCACATACACTGTACCAAATATCAAAGGCCTAGCCCAGAAAAAATTCTATCATTTGACCTTTACATAAAATGTCAAGGTGGAAGGTCATCAAAAATGGCACGCACCACCTTTATATGGTCAAGACCAGAGGTCCTCGAAAATGACACACAACACTTTCTTATGGTATACCCTCAAACCAAATATTAAAGGCCTATGTCAAAACAAATAAGTAATGGCCTGGACAAACTTTGTATGAGAAGCGGAAGAAGAATTCACAGTAAAACAATGTCTGTCCCCCTTCTGGGCAGGGGAGACAAAATTAAATTTTATGTTCACATCCACATGCCTTCGAGGTAAATATAACACTTGATTTTTCCAACATCAGACTTGGAAATAAATAGAGAATTTCAGAAGTGATATCATTGGTCATCACGTCTTGGTCATTCAATAAAATCTTACATCTTTCGACTAAGTCTTGCACTCTAGCTGTAAACAAAGATGACCAACGAAGTATCATTTCATAAGCTCTAGTAGTCGGTTTCGATCTTTTAAATTATTTAATCAACTCATAAAACAATTATTGATATTTTCTTAGTCTATACAATGCTTCATCTACCCTCAAGTTACAATATTCACCTTGCCCTAAGGGCTCAGTGATATTGTACTTCTCAGATAATTAAAGAATCGTACTGACAAATAAATGCCAATAATTGTATAATAGGGTCATGAAGGTGATGTATCTTATGATCCTTACACAAAAGCTGCTATCATAACAGTCAAAGAGAGTAATAAGGTGGGGTATGCAAGAGATTATTTGAAAAGTAACATGACATTGGGGCAATTTAAAGCACTTTCAACTTGATAACTTTATAGCAAGATGGAAGCCGTTATAGGGCTGAAACAATACGCCCCTTTCATGATACGATACATATTGCAATAATTATGCCTCGATTCAATACGATACAATTTACAGAGGAACAATTTAATTACCAAGATTCACAATCATAATTTTAAAAGCAATATGTTTCCAAACAGCCAAATGGTAAGATGCCTGTTGCCTCTGTAGTTTAAACTGATGAAGTTCATTATTATTTTCATCAGACTCAAGGCAAACAACAGTCTGAATGCTAATTGACGTTATTTTGTCCCTCATGCAGGTAAAAATAATAAGTACAGGGCGAGCCTGATGTATTTTACTGAACCCATTTATAATCAACGTATCGAACCAAAAATTGAGGCAATGAATCGAACATTGAATCGAGTGTTTATATTGAACAGTATCGATATTTCGGTAAATCATTTCAGCCCTTGCAGCCAAGGGACATAATTTTGGTTAACTGTTAATGTAATTATACTACATCATGTTCAATATGCCCTGTGTCACCTGAAACACTCTACCAAGGTCCTGTAGTCTTACTCCCTCAGGATGGGCCTGTAAAACCTGGCGAACGGTTTCCTTGAAGACACTGTCTGCATACAACTCACTGCTGTGTCTCTGGCGGCCTGATGCCTCATTCTGTTCTGCTTTATCTAAAACAACATGTTTGTAAAACACTATGTGTGGCACTATTCATGTGTGGCAAATTGAAATTGATGAAAGACCTTGACCTCTAGCTTTGACTTTGACCTTTCAGCATGAAGTCACTATCTTGTAAAGTTCAAAATTTAAGACCAAAGTTCGAGTTGTGAACAGACAAAGATAAAGACAAAGACAAATCAAAATAATTTCTACCAAAAGCACATGAAAATGCAAACCAAAGATAGTTATGATATGGAATAAATCAAAACATCCATAGATTTCTTTACCTAATTGTGGAGGGGAGGGCAGTCTTTTGTCAAACAATTTCCAGTCTCCCTTAGAATGTGGTCTTTCCATTCTGATGACTTGTGTCAATGCTGAACACAATTCTATTATACTAGTGTAACCATGGTCCAGGGGTTTTAGCTCTTTATTGAAAGTCTCCTAAAACATAAGCTATAAGCTCAACAATCGATCGTATCATAATTCATTTTTGGCAAACAAATAAAATTTCAATACCTCCAATATCCATCTAAGAATTCTAATAAGTATGTATTGCCTATGCATGTTATTGTATTAATTTACACTGCATTGTAAGTAATCATCCATTCTTTACTCTACTTGTCAAGTAATACAGGACTTGGCTATCTAATATAACAAACTTCTTAATAATGCATTACATACATGTACACTGTTGATGAATTGTAAATTGAAGTACCTTGTAAGCTGCTAGTAGTTTAGTAGCCCAGAGTCCCTCTGGCTTTTCACTTAAGACCTGCAAATGTAATAGATGAATGTATACTGGAAATCACTGTTTATATGGAAGAACTTCATTTTCACTCTGCAAGGTTACTTTGACATAAAAATGAATAATTTTGTGTTCACACGATGTTGAACAAATTAAATATACATTGAATATAGAGCACTTGGGAATTTTTTATGTATTTGAAGAAAGCCAGGAACCTGTTGAAGTTCATACAGAAGTTGATGACTGATGGTGCTTTCAAAGTCCACACTGACATCTGATGAGAATGTCCCAGAGCTTTCCTCACTCTCATACCGTCGCCTTGGTTTAGGGCCATCATTCTGTCTGTTTAAACAACTCTTTTTCTTCCCTGAAATGCATGTAATATTTTATTAATTGGCATTAAGTGAATTAAAACAACTAATTTTGCACCACTCTGCAAAGTTATGATTTTTAATATGAAATATTTGGTTTGGAGAATCCGATCCTAAAGTTTTGATCAAGCTTCCAATTTTTTGAAAGGGCTTTCTAGGTAAAACTGCCCCTTCATTCAAAACAAAAGCCTGTTCAATCACTTAAGATACAGATGATATGAACTTGATTGTATTTGCACTTAAATAATAACCCAAAATTTTCTCAATTTGTATCAATACATATCAATATTTCATGGTGTCAAATTAATGTGTTTTAAATTTGTTTTTCTCTTTTGGCAGGGAATCACAGGTGCCAGTCGTGTTGCCAGAAAGAAATTGAAGTGTACACAACGGGGGGGGGGGGCACCTTCAGGTCCCCTGTGGGTCTAGGGCTTTGCCCTGGTGGGGGCGCAGGCACTTGTTTCATTGATTTCGTAAGCTATGCTATTTAATAATGTGTTATCAAATAGCATAGCTTATGAAGTCTATGTAACAAGCACCTGTGTAGCTTATGAAGTCTATGAAACAAGCACCTGTGTAGCTTACGAAGTCTATGAAACAAGCACCTGTGTAGCTTATGAAATCTATGAAACAAATGCCTGTATAGCTTACAAAGTCTGAAACAAGCACCTGTGTAGCTTACGAAGTCTATGAAACAAGCACCTGTGTAGCTTATGAAATTTATGAAACAAGTGCCTGTGTGGCTTACGAAGTCTGAAACAAGCACCTGTGTAACTTATGAAATCTATGAAACAAGCACCTGTGTAGCTTACAAAGTCTCTGAAACAAGCACCTGTGTAGCTTACGAAGTCTATGAAACAAGCACCTGTGTAGCTTATGAAATCTATGAAACAAATGCCTGTATAGCTTACAAAGTCTGAAACAAGCACCTGTGTAGCTTACGAAGTCTATGAAACAAGCACCTGTGTAGCTTATGAAATCTATGAAACAAGTGCCTGTGTGGCTTACGAAGTCTGAAACAAGCACCTGTGTAACTTATGAAATCTATGAAACAAGCACCTGTGTAGCTTACAAAGTCTATGAAACAAGCACCTGTGTAGCTTACAAAGTCTATGAAACAAGCACCTGTGTAGCTTATGAAATCTATGAAACAAGTGCCTGTGTGGCTTACGAAGTCTGAAACAAGCACCTGTGTAGCTTACAAAGTCTATGAAACAAGCACCTTTGTAGCTTACAAAGTTTATGAAACAAGCACCTGTGTAGCTTACAAAGTCTATGAAACAAGCACCTGTGTAGCTTATGAAATTTATGAAACAAGTGCCTGTGTAGCTTACAAAGTCTATGAAACAAGCACCTGTGTAGCTTACAAAGTCTATGAAACAAGCACCTGTGTAATTTACAAAGTCTATGAAACAAGCACCTGTGTAGCTTATGAAATCTATGAAACAAGTGCCTGTGTAGCTTACAAAGTCTGAAACAAGCACCTGTGTAGCTTACAAAGTCTATGAAACAAGCACCTGTGTAGCTTATGAAATCTATGAAACAAGTGCTTGTGTAGCTTACGAAGTCTATGAAACAAGCACCTGTGTAGCTTACGAAGTCTATGAAACAAGCACCTGTGTAGCTTATGAAATCTATGAAACAAGCACCTGTATAGCTTACAAAGTCTGAAACAAGCACCTGTGTAGCTTACGAAGTCTGAAACAAGCACCTGTGTAGCTTACGAAGTCTATGAAACAAGTGCCTGTGTAGCTTACGAAATCTATGAAACAAGTGCCTGTGTGGCTTACGAAGTCTGAAACAAGCACCTGTGTAACTTATGAAATCCATGAAACAAGCACCTGTGTAGCTTACAAAGTCTATGAAACAAGCACCTGTGTAGCTTACAAAGTCTATGAAACAAGCACCTGTGTAGCTTATGAAATCTATGAAACAAGTGCCTGTGTGGCTTACGAAGTCTGAAACAAGCACCTGTGTAACTTATGAAATCTATGAAACAAGCACTTGTGTAGCTTACAAAGTCTATGAAACAAGCACCTTTGTAGCTTACAAAGTCTATGAAACAAGCACCTGTGTAGCTTACAAAGTCTATGAAACAAGCACCTGTGTAGCTTATGAAATCTATGAAACAAGTGCCTGTGTAGCTTACAAAGTCTATGAAACAAGCACCTGTGTAATTTACAAAGTCTATGAAACAAGCACCTGTGTAGCTTACAAAGTCTATGAAACAAGCACCTGAGTAGCTTATGAAATCTATGAAACAAGTGCTTGTGTAGCTTACAAAGTCTATGAAACAAGTGCCTGTAGGCCCAAAGGGGTGACATTTGACATGATGTTGTTAATGATGATTTGAAAATCAAAAGGACTTTAAATCTGATTGAATGTCAGGGATAGACATTAAGTTTACTTCTTACTTGCCCCTCTGTCCTCATGAAAAACTTAGTTGTCCGAAGTATTTTAGACTCTAATTAGTCTGTCAACCAGTAACTCTAATTATATCTCTTTGTCAATTGGTGATACAGTACGATCTACTAGAATGGGCTTTCGCTGTAAGCTGATGATTTGGTAAAAAAAAACCACAGCAATATAGGAGTTGGACTTTATATTCTAATATTTTGTATTCATCAAGCTTAACACAATTATTATGATAATCACATTTCCTACTCAAATGATCACTTGCCCCATCGAGCAAGTGTGTATTGAGTTTCACTTGTCCGAACTGGGTTTTCACTTGCCTCGGGCAATTGGACAACCTTTAATGTCGATCCCTGAATGTACATTATGATGTTGATTAAATCATAAATCGGAACTATATAATGCAAAGTAATTTTTGAGGCACTGATATTTTAACTAGAGATTTTTCTCTCTACAGCAAATCATGTGCACGCTGCTATGCGCCTGAGTACTATTAATAATAATTTCAACAAGATGTGTTTGTGAAACACAAATGTCCCCGATAATGGCTAATTCCGAAGATGGCCAAGGTCACAAGGACAAATATCTAGGTACCAGTAGAAAGATCTTGTCACAAGGAATGTTCATGTACAATATGAAAGATCTAATATTTACCATTTAGAAGTTATGACCAATGTGGAAAAAAAAATTAAAGTAGGTCAAATGTCAAGGTAAAAAGGTTTAGTACCAGCGGAAAGGTCTTGTTATAAGGAATACTCATGTGAAATATCAAAGCTATCACTTACTGTTCAAAAGTTATTAGCAAGGTTTAAGTTTCAGAATTACAGAATGACAGACAGGACAAAAACAATATGTCCCCTGATCTTCCATCTCGGGGGCATAAACATACAAAATTTTACAGAAAAGTATGAATGGGGATGTTTGATACAGGATCTTCTTTTAATGTACAGCGACTGACTATACATGTACCCGGTAAATACTGGGGTAACACTTTCAGAGCATACAGTGGATTTACAGGTCCATAGTTCTTGCAATGTTCTACCTCTTCCTACACCCTGTGACTGAGATGGATTTATCTGTGGCTTAGGTTGTACATTTCTCATCTCTTCTGCAATTCCTGATGGAAATGTTGAACTAAGACATGGCTGTGCATTGTTCTTGTTTTCTGAAGACCTTTGTCTTTCCAGCCTTGGTGGTAAATTTGGCTGATATGACTTGTGAAAAGGATGTTCTTTAGACTGCTGTGGCCAATTATCTGCAAATTAATGAAATCATGACAGATATAAAAAGTTCTTAACATCTTGAGAAATGGTTATTACCTTGTATTCTATAACCACTAGAGAGATAAAAATGAAGACATCTTTCTTATTCATTGATTTGAAATGAGTTACTGATCCTGTTATACTTGTTCTGGGTACAGGTTTATCAAATCAATGAACATTTCTTCAAAGTGTGTTGTTTAAAACAGTTGAATGCAATTTCCCCAATTTTAAACTTACTAGAACTACTGGCAACTGGACACACACGCACTTCTCCATTCTGCAGCTCCTTAACTTCCAAAATATGTGGCACAGTCTGTAATAATTCTTTCAAAGAAGAAAACCCTAGTCTGATAGGATCAATTTGAATGTTAAACCTTTTAGAGAATGCAGCATCAAAATGTGTAAATGGTAAACCATCTGGATACGATTTAAACAGTTGCCCTAGATGGTGTCTTATGAAAGGTGGCACAGTAGGAAGAGGTCGAGGATGTTGGGTTTTGTGTCTCTGTGGCGGAGGGCCCCCTTTTCTGAGAGTAGCCCATTTGTTTTTGTTAGCAACTTTCTGTTTAGAAACAAGTTTTTGGATGTGAGCCGTATTAGAATCAGCAATGCCAGCAACACACATCACACCTTTCCTCCATGTCACATGCAGGGCATCTGGCATGTCCTTGAGAAGATCTTCCAGAGTGACGTATCCCAGTGCCCTATAGGGAATCGGCTCCATAATAAAGTCATGGTAGTCACGCTTTAATTCGTCGATTGTCAGTGCAGCTGGTGCAGACAGAAGCAGGGATCTAAGATTCTTCTTAACATCTTCTTTCTTCAGTGCTTTGCTACTCATATTTGTGGAATCAAAATATATGCAATTAGTCTCTAAGCCTAATGAAATTTCTGCAAAGCATGTCGTTTACTTGCACTTCTGCATCTTTCCCGCTGTTTGTCGTTGCATGTGCTCTTAGTATATCAATGCGAAACTAATGGCAAAGTGTGTCTAACATAAATCAGTAATAATGTTCAAAATGTATATACCGTAAATGCACAATGAATCATCTGGGTCTGTTCCGAATATTTTGGCAAAAAATACGAAACAATGCAAAACTTTCCCCGAACTTGCGTTTTCGCAATAGATGATTTTCGCTTTCGTTCATATGCCCTGATTAACGTGATATTTATTATACGTGACACGTGATACACAAAAAATATGTCTTCTTCATTTGTAAATATTCATTAAAATATTTATTATTAATACGCGCATAAAATATTATTCAGTGTAACTATATTGTATTCCGGAAATATTTTTTTTTTACAATTTTCTTTCTCTCTTTTTATTTGAAATAACAATAAATTCTGAACCAGAAACCATTGAGAATTTCCGAATAAGTCATGTTATTTTGCAAGTGGAAATCCACAGTATGGGGTATGCTTAGATTACCACGAGCATTTCAGGCATTGAAGTGGAATTTTTCTAACATACGGTTCAATTATTCCATACTGAATACCGCTTTTAGTTTCAATCGACAACGGGTGAAAAATGTATCGGAAAGGTATTCAATTCGAATTTTCTCGATGTGTTATACAAGTCTAGGTATTTCGAATTTCCTCGAAAATGAAGCATATAAAGTATATAATTATACACTCATAAGTAGCTAAGTAACGCACAAAAAAAAAAAAAAAGCTGCTTTTCAACAATTAACAGTAACCTTTATTTTATTTCTTAGAATTGTTCCTCTGAAAAATGGCACCTACAGACTTCTTGGAACTGTTGCATTTGTGAGTTTGTTTAGTGCGAAAGAAAAGGATCCAGTCAAAGAACACATTCGAGCAGGGCATATTGCAGTAGCACGCGAGGACTACAGGGAGGCAGAAAATGCATATCACTTGGCATTACACACGGCACAGCAGCAATTTCAGGAGAAAAAAATTGACAAACGACAACTAACGTTAATTAGAATCTATGCTTTTGATGCATTAGGAAACATTGCTCTTAAGACAGGAAACCTGGAGAAAGCTGAGAATCTATATAAAGAGACACTAAAAGTAGCAATACACAATGAATTTTTAAAACAGACAGACAGTGCAGTGATCGAGATAAGCATGCGGTTAGCAGCTATTTATGCGATGATGGGAAAAGAGGAGGAGACCCACTCTGGTTACCAGTTCTGTATCAAAACCCTGGAGGATAAAATTACAGAAAATCCAGATGAAAGCCCCAGTACATTTGGTCTGCTGGGAATGTCCCTGGAAAGTTATGCCAAGTATCTTCTGAAGTCTAAACAGTTTGATAAAGCTTTGGGATACCTTCAGCGTTCTGAAGAAATTGTTATGAAATATCTAGGAGAAGAACACCCACAAAGGATTGTGGTTTTGAATGATATCGCTACAATTTACATTGTAAAGAATGACTTGGTGAAAGCAGAGGAGATACTGAAAAGAGCTTTAGCTATTGGGCATGCCAGTAAGGATCCAACATTACCGGTTTTGTATTGCAATTTAGGGGCTTTGTATCTAAGACAATCTAAAATAGATAAAGCTCTAGAAAATTGCAAAATGGGTGAAAAGCTTGGAGGAGAAATGAGGAATCCTGAAGCAGTTAAAAAGGCTAAATTTTGTATCGGGAAATGTTCCCAAAAATAAATTGTGTATTAAATCAATTTCAATATTTTGGTTTTAGGAATTTGAAATAAATATAGTGTTGTAATTTCTTCTTCAGTCTATAACAAATAGTAGAAGTATTTCAGAGAAGGTAGTGGGCCACTGACAATGACTTACTAAAATCTACAGCCAAACTTGTACATTAATAAAATAAAAAATACAATGACCTGTCACCAGTTTTATTAGAAACAAAAAATGACATCTTCATCATTCACATTCATAAAGTCATACATTCTGCCTTCTTTTAAACTATCAATAATACAATGACCATTGATATCACTCACGTAAAGCACCAGTGTGACAATAAATAATGAATTAAATTCGAAGTCTCACCATAGTGGTGTATACAATAATCAAAAGATATTTATCTCCACATCCACTGAACACTCTAAAACCTATCCAATATGTACTAATTGATGAGTGAGAAAGATATTAAAAGCAGGAGGAATAACATTTATTATAAAAAGCAACCCCCCTCCCATCCCTGTAATTATCTTCTCATATTTTGAAGTCTTCTCTTCATACTCACAAAATTCACCTATTTTTGAGAGTAAGAAATGTACTATTATTAGGTTATAGTTTGATATTCTTTCCGGTTTTGAGAGTACATGTACATACCTGCATCAGACAAAAATAGAATGTCACATAATGTAGGTTTAAATGTATTACAATCTCCAGATACCATAAAACATGATTACAGTGAACACATACATTCATGCTTACTGTGAAGTGATTTTTATTCCCTGTGGTTTCAAAACATTATGAACTCATTGGATATAACAAATCAAAATTGTTCATCCCTATTGGCCAACACTTTGCCATAAGCATGTTTTATTGATTAATAAGAAATCTGTACAAGATGGAAAATGTTAGCCATTGTCATTTTTATATAATGCCTGTCATTGACAGTTGGTTTGACACAATGTACATGCATTTAGGAATTAGCCAGCATAATAGTAACATGACAGTTCCTAGCTATGGTTGCATTTTCCAAAAAAGACTACCAAAAAAACCGAGGTTATTATAACATGCACAGGAGATTGTTTTCCTGCATTTTGGAAAGGCCTAAAAGGTTGTGATTGTATATGTGTAATACTTCATTAGTTGAGGAGAAGTTTTTTGATCTGGATAGTTATGGCACGTGGTATTTAAAAGTGCATATACATGTACATACAAACCATGCATAAGTTAAATCACATACACTCTAAAGAGATACACTGCAATAAACATAGCTACACATTCTGCCAACACATCAGTTCCTCCTTCCAGGAAGTTCAATATAATATTACTATGTACATGTATGTCATTTTTCATACTTGTTAAGTTGTGTATATAATTTGATGACTAGACAACCAATAGCATTTACAGCAGCACACGAAAGGAACATTTTCATCAGTCATTCAAACACCAGCATTCACAAGACACATGCATTTGAATAGTGAAGTACACAAATTGAATTTACAGTCAGAACAAAGTTGTTATAAATATCAGGGTACAGATTTTCATAATACTTTGGTATGGGCATGGTGAATTTTTAAAAGTTTTGTTAAATGATTCCTTAAACAATCTCGGACAGAGTGACCATGTGACTGTTTAATGAACCGAGAATAGTTATGCAATCCAATGTGGGTTAACAGAATTTGTTTGGTCTACATTAAAATATTGTTTGTATCCCCTTTCTAACTCATCATTTTGACCCCCTAAGTTGGTAGACAGGAAATGTGGAGAGGGGCCCGGGGAAGCTAGATATACACAATATTATGCAGTGACGATGAATCCTCAGCAGGTTTTTTCATGGGGTGATTATTTTGGCTTATTTTAACTGCTTGATAACATTCTGTCAAATTAAAAATAGCTAACTGTGTCTACAATCATAATACATATTTTTGCAAGAAAGATAACTCTGTCTAGCAGTTGGTATGTAGCACTAGGTAAACTAGCTTTATTTGTGTCAGTTGTTTTTGATGACAGTAAAACTTTTTTTCTTTAAAGTAAGTTACATGTATTAACAGTACACTGCTTATAAATTTTATGTTTTGAAACCCTATGTCCACCGAAATATATTCTGCTAAAATTATTTGTATACCCTTGAGCTGGAAAATTGCCAAATTTTACATCCGTGGAAAAAAAAACCACTATACATTTTTTTTTTACAAAGATTGCGATAAAGCATATACAAAAATTTACACTACATGAAAAATATAATTTTTTGTGGAAAAAAAACCCCAATGAAATATTTTGAGTTCAGGGTTTTCGATTGTCTGTTTAAGGGTGAAATAGAAAAAAATTTCAACCCATCCCCTGTCTTGAAATTAATTAGTTAGAATATGGACAATTAGGTTCTGTATGGATAAAAGGACATAAATTCTACCGTCCTCTGGGATTTGTTGTAACAATCTTTTTTTGTATCAGGGTGGTTGAGTACAACGTTCAAACCATGCAATGTATCTTTGAATTTCAAAAACAGATTCTTCTTCTCAATGCTATAATCTTAGCATTACATGGAAAAAACAGTGTTCAGATTAATACAAAACGGTTCTTTAAAACACTAGACATGTAATTTGAATGTGACCCTTTCATAGTACCAATGATAATTATTCCAGCATTGGCCCCATTAACCTATACATAACAGGAACTGAAACTAGTTAAGCTTTCATGATACCTGTGTCATGTACTCCCACAGTATGATAAAACTTTATCAAATGATGTTCTGAAAATAAAAAGCAGGACAAACGGTAAGTAACAAGTACCTATATACATGTGCATTCTTGTAAAACAAAAAAATTACTCAAACTGTCCTATCACAACCATCATGTAAACACCAACAAGCAGGGCAGCTATTTCCTTTACAGACTGCCCTAGTTTAGTATCTTCTAGAAGTTCCGGAATGACAGAGACAGTGGCAATGTAAATGAATCCCCCCGCAGTGAAAGGTAAGATCCAGAGTGTGGCAGCATCCCCTATACCCTGTGCCATCAGACTGCACACAGTCCCCAGCATAGCACCAATGGCAGTTGTAAACTGGAGCTTCATTGCCTAAAATTCATCAAAATGTTGGATCTAAACTATATAGAGTAGTATACTAACATGAAAAATACATATCGTTGGCTAGAATTTCAATGTTGCCCATTTTTTAATTTATTAATTCAACTGATTTAATTTCCATATATTGATTCATGAAATTATCTCCCCTTTTACTTACTATATTCTACTTATAAAACTGTTTTAAGCAGTTATGTGTATCTTGTTACCTTTTTCTTTGAACAGCCTGATTGCACTAAGATGGCGAAGTCACCTATCTCATGCGGAATCTCGTGCAAGAATACTGTTGCCGTGGTGATGATCCCAAGTCCCTGTCCCACAAGAAAAGAGGCCCCTATGGCGAGACCATCTGTAAAGTTGTGGGCAAAGTCAGCTGCTAAGTTCAGGTACCCTGCTACTTTAATGTCCTCTGTAAAGCATAGTAAAAATACCTAGTATTAGAATGTAGCAAATAGCAATACTATTTCTCCATTACATGTTTAAGTAGAATACTTGCATGTAAATATACTTAATTCCTCTCTTTATTGATATTAACATACATACTCTAGGTGACTATTGAGAATTATTTAAACAGTACTTCTTTACGGGGCTCGAAATTAACATAGCATGCCCATCAGTCCGTGACTGGTTAAAAGTCTGGTGGACTGACTGACTTTTACGCCAGTCAGTCCGATAAGACTGGTCAATTTTCCAAAACATACTTATGGAATCTGAAACACGCATATGGCATTCCTCTGTAAATATCAGATGAACCTGATTAGTAAATATAAATCTCACATACATGTTTACAAGTGTTACGATATTGTCTGAGACATATCTAGTTAAATTCAATCATTTCATTTTAATATGTTCATTAATGGCGACATTTCTGGAAAACTGGTGGACTGGTAAATTTTTCTGTGGACTGGTTGAAATTATACCCTGTCAGACCAGCTGGACTGGTGGCATGAAAAAATAGTTTCAAGCCCTGCTTTAGGATTAATATTGATATTTACATACATACTCTTGGTGACTATTGAATTATTTAAACAGTACTTCTTTAGGATTAATTGACAATTACATACATACTCTACTCCTAGGTGACTATTGCAAATTATTTAAACAGTAATCTAGGATTAATACATCACTCCATCCAAAACTAATCACAACTATGATATTCTGTACATAAAGTTATACCTTCTGTCTCTGCTTCAGAGCTTTTCTCTTCTTTCTTTTCTTTCTCCTTCTTGTCCTTTTCTTTATTTTCCTCCTCTCCTTTTTCTTTCTTTACAGCCTCACTTTTCTTAGAGTCACTCTTCTCATCTGACTTTGATTCTTTCTCCTTTTCTTTGTCACTCGTCTCTTCCTCGGTCTTCTTTTCCGTGTCCTTTTTGTTATCATTGGTCTCCTTTGCTTTCTTCTCAGTCTTTTTATCCTCCTTCTTTGACACCTCGCTGTGACTGTGGCCTTGAGAATGACTGTGTCCATGACCTCCTTTCACAATTCGGACAAATTTCTCCACACACAGGAAAGCAATGATTCCAGCCAACACCCACAGACCGACAGACATATCATGAGAATGATCATGGTCCCCGTGACTATGGCTGTGGGAATGAGAGTGACTATGCTCCTCTCCTCCATGTGAGTGGGGGGAGACAGCATGAGGAATCAGATGAAGAAAAGCATCACCAAGTAGTCCTCCTGAGGCAAAACTGAGTAAAATCTTCAGCAAGTTTTGGTGTTTTGGGTCATTAGCATTTTCAATGGGAACAAACAATAATATGACGATTGGAGAAACACTAATGAACAGCGTTGCTGCTAAAGCTTGCACCCACAACCAAACATCAGCTTCTTTCCTTGAAGATTTCTTAGCGTCACCATGTTTCCAAACAGTGTCCATGTGGTCCACAGAAAATTCAGATTTGCTTGATGGTTGTCCATCATGTTCATGAGAGTGGCCATGAAAATGGTCATGGTCATCATGTGAATGACCATGGCCTCCGTGAGCATGACCATGTCCATGAGCATGGCCGTGCCCGTCATGCGAGTGCCCGTGCCCCCCATGGGCGTGACCATGTCCGTGTCCCTCTTTGCTATCTTTGTCAGCTGCTTCGTTAGCTTCTTTGCTGTATCTGAAGGACGCTGGTTCTTCGTGTGAGTGGCCATGATCATGGCTGTGGCCATGTCCGTGTGCCAACACGATAGTAAAATATAAACAGAACATCCATACTGACACAATAATCAGTCCTGTGCGAGAACGTGTACCGGTGGCAGCCATCTTTAAGGTCAAGGCCATTAAATGTTTACGTGGCCTTTGTAACAATTTTGTTATTTCGTTCACAAAATATTCCTTTCAAAAGTATGTTGGTCCTTTAAAAAATCATGTAGAAAAGCAAATAATCTATTTGATTTTTTTAAAAGAGGAAGATACTAACAACAATATATCCCTTTCTTTTACATTTTTTTTTACTGTTCGGCAAAAAATTACATTGAATTTATTTTTATTAATTCGGAGAAAGAATGTTTGTTCCAACAATTAGGATGCACCAATTTGTTTCCGGTTAGTGATGATCGATTGATTTACAACAGCCCTTGGAATGTGTTAAAGAAATTATCCGTGTACTATAGTGTACATTGAAAGATGTCTATTGAAGACCCATTTTTCGTTGTGAAAGAGTAAGTGCTGTAGTTGAAGAAGAAAAACTGAATCCATGATGCAATTTAAATCTGTATAGGTGGTCAGTATGCCCCATAGCTAGTTAAGTATGGAGTTAAGAGTGATTAATACCAGCTGACCAGTGACCAATGCTTATTACATTGACAAATCATAGTCTTTGTTCATCAGTTTACAAATAAATGCGGTTATGAATTTAATGACATGACTGTGTTCGAGGGCGAAGCAAAAATTATTGACATTAGTACCTACATGTAGATCCACAACAGGAAAATGATTATCTCGAAGTTAGCACCTAATGTGTGAGGACAGAGCTATATTAAAGCATCCTAACTTTAGACATTTGATTCGCTTATTTATTGAACGTGGGAAATATAACGCAATTGATGTAAACAGTGCATTGTAACTTCATATTCAGTATCGGTATGTAGCAAATATACAATATGAAACATGGTACAATCATGTTAATTGAGAAGTGATTATATGAATATGATTTATTTCCAAATTAGGGCCCTCCCGGACATACAGCATACATGATTGTTAACATTTCAATATGCAATGTTTATTTTTAAAAAAATGACGATAAAAAAAAACCCAGAACAAAACAAGAGCAAAATATGCACAATTAGTATGAGCAATGTTCATACATGAGACATTTTGAACATGATAATACTTATTTGTATTATATGTAAGTACCACCGTGTATCCTAATGCAAAACAGTCAGAAATACACAAAGGAAAATATATATATATATATATATATACATGTACATAACAACACTACATGTAATAATAGTAAAGATAGTATAAGTACACGTATATGATTAACTCCACTGTAATGCAAAAGATACCACGGGACGGTGCATTGGTACTAGATCAACATGTCATGTTTATAATGAGTACATATGTGCAAATATGGTTTCATAGGGTTCACACATAATATACAGTAATACATATATATGATTAAGAAAATATGGTTTACTTGCTTTTACAGATTTTATGTAACATATCTCAGAATATTTATGAGATTGAAATGGAGAAATACATGTCCTCGTGATTGCATTTAAATCTACGCCATTTTGACAAAAATTTCCTTTTAAACATGTACAGTGCTCCTTAGATACGTTGCCAACTTTTGTTCAAGACCAATTATGGCAATAAAATGGGGATGGCAATATAACGAACAGACAATTTACTGAGCAGTCAAAAGAAATTCAATTCTGTAAATTCATTTGCTCCATTCTGTATGAACATTTAGATAATCTTGAGTGTAATTCAGCAATTATTTGTAATTAACATGGACATATGAATTCCTTGTCCAGACGGTCACACTTCACCGCACTGTACTCAAAGTACAGGTGTAATTATTGATGGGTGTTACCTAAATATATATTATTACTACAGGAACTTGATTTGAACAAAGAATCGGATCACGTAGATTTGACAGGTGCGGACCATTAGATCTCATGAGATGCAAAGTGTCGAGTTTGATCTGATGATCCGCACCTGTCAACGGGACGTGATCCAACTCTTCGTATCAAGTTACTGTAGTAATGATAAATTTATTAAATACCCCTTAAATCCACATTTATAAGATAATAAATATAATCCAAATTATCAAAAACACAGACATCACATGCAGGGAAATTATATTTTGTATTTGCAGTTTTGTTTGTGACGTGGTCAATATCTTCCTGAAAAATGTTGCATTGATGCATTGTGACGTCATCAATTTCAGAGGATACTGATACGGAAACAGAAAAATACAGTGTGGTGATTTGAAAAATCAGATCACACTCTGTGAAATCCACAGTATCAAAAAACAAAACATTGATGGGTATATAATAATTGACATTATTATCGAGGGTAAACCCTATAAAATTTGACCATTTGTTTGTGAAAATCAGTGGCATATGGCATTATGGGGGGTTGGCATTATATCGAGGGTGTTAACATGGGGAGAAATCTGTTCTTTACGATTTTCAGGCAATGAGCAGGGATTGCATGATAATGGGGGGGGGGGGGGGGGCAAATATCAAGGGAGCCCTGTATATATATAATGTGTGTAAGACTCCAAAGTGCGATGGGACTCCAAAGTGCGATGGTCACGCCAAAGTGCGATGGTCTGCGCGAAACCCCAATGGTGTGGCACGCCAAAGTACGATAGTCCTCACTCATGCGCCAAAATGCGATGGTCTGACACGATAAAGTGCGATGGTGTGACATGCCGAAATCCATTGGTTTGTAAACGACAGTGTTTTGGTACAGACTGAACCAACCATGTGTTGTTTCACCAAAATATCAGTGCAAAATCCATGCACAAAAAATAGCAATAAGAACTTATTTCATTACCATCTAGTTGTCGTGTTATTAAACACAAAAGTTTTCAACACGAAATCGTATAGAATATTGTAGCATACCCCCAGGAATTTAATATGTGTACGTCAAAGTAATAAATGATCATGAATCATGAATTAAAGAATGTTTGGGCAAAGAAGATAGTTCGACAACAAATGTACTTTGCCGTTCTCACTATCCTCAACAATGTAAATCTTGCCGTTGCTGTCGTCCATGTAACATTTCTTTGGTTTTATTTTGAAAGACGTTAAGAAGGACGTCACAATGACGTGATGTCACAAACGTTACTGAACTCCGCATCATCGGACTTTGGCATGGCCATCGTACTTTGGCGTCCGTAACGTTAACAAACCATCGCACTTTGGCGCAGACCATTGCACTTTGGCGTGACCATCGCACTTTGGAGCGACCATCGTACTTTAGAGTCTTGCATATATATAATATATATATATATATATCTTACTTATAGGGAGAGCTCTGCTCTCATGGTCTCTTTGGCCATCAAATGTGTAGCAAATCCCTACAGATTATGGCTTAGTAGCTCGTGTTATGGGTATGACTACTAATGCAAATCTAAAGGGGAATTGAGATGGCCAAAAATACATATTTTAATGCAGTTTCACGGGTAAAGTACTAAATTTGAGACCCTTATTATAGCCCCCTCCACCCCATTTCCTTCAATACTTCTTGTATCTACCCATGGATTATGAAAGATCCACAGTACATGGTTTCAATGATAGAACCTCCTACAGTGAACCTCCCTCCTATACAGGTAGATGTTATCCATGATAATAGTAATGCTTGCACCCAAGTTATTTTCTTTTTAAATTACAGAGAAGTACAAAAGTCTATTCACACTTCCCAGAACTTACACGACAGATGGTCCGAGTTGATAAGTAACCCAAAATCAGTGACCAAGGAGGAACTGGAATGGACAACCAGTGAATTGAGGAACAGTTTGAGAAGCATTGAATGGGACCTTGAGGATTTGGAGGAGACTGTGGATATCCTTTTATAACAGAAACAAAATAATTTTACCTTTTGGAGGTTATAATAGATGAAAACAGATTATTATCTGTACATGTAATCGTTTAATTATGGTCAGATTAATTTACCCAATAGTTCTCATAGGCAAAAATGTCACAGTCAAACATGACCTGAAATAGGCAACCAGTTGGAAAGATGCAAATTCATTTATGATAGTTTGATGATAAATAGTTTGACAAATGAAATAACTAGATCGTTAAAATAAGCCCATCAAAGAATAGTTAGATTTGCATACTGCTCTTTTGCTTTGATTCATATCTATGTGTGGACTGCTTGCTACCAACCAGGCAGAGGGGACTTACATGATGGATATACATGTATATTCCACCCCCTGGTCTTCTGTATCACTAGAATCCAACATTTGTCCACAAAATTATACACATTCAGTAGTTTTCAAACATTTGGATTTAATTTTGACTGCTTCTTCTAAGAACTACACTTGTTTGTTCATGCCAGCTACATTTGTACTATGAATTTTTTTGACAGTTTTATGACTAAAGATGTTTTTATGCATGTGTGATCAATAGAGCTTTCAAAAATGCCAAAAACTTGGTATTCCTGGTTCTATACCTCACCAGTATTTCATGAATGGGTCATTAAACAAGTTCAAATTTTGAAGGGTTGCTTTACTTTCAATAGAGTAATAAATGTACCACATGACCTTTGAATTGATGTTGTTTCATATGTACATTGTACATATATTTTCGAAAAGCAGCCTTTTTTAGGAACATCAGATATGTCTGACGTGTTTCATGCCGATTGTTAAGCCGTTCTTGGCACACTGATTTTGACTGCGGATGACTCCGTTTGCCTGATCAGGATATAGGGTTCGCGGCGGGTGTGACCGGTCAACAGGGGATGCTTACTCCTCCTAGACACCTGATCCCACCTCTGGTGTGTCCAGGGGTCCATGTTTGCCCAACTGTCTATTTTGTATTGCTTATAAGAGTAATGAGATTGATCACTGTTCGTTATCTTCACCTTGCATATGGCTAATGACAAATGTAGTTTTTACTTTTGTTGGTGCATTAGTGTTTATATGCCTTGACTGCTTAACGGATTGTTGAAAGAAACCCCAGAAAGTTTAAGATTGATCAAGATGAGCTGCAGGAGAGAAGAGCGTTCATTGACCGAAGTAAAGCCATTGTGAAGGTAAGCTGGAGTCTTTCAGCTGATTTATGTCCACATCACAGTACAGTATGCACTAGTATTCTTATACATTGTATATTAACAAAGTCAAAACGGGAAGCCAACACCTTAGGATTGAAATAGTGAAAGATTCTCAGGAGTGGAGTGGATATCACGTGGTATTCAATAGAGTCTGAATCTAAAGTTATAAACTTAGAGAAATAAACAGATTATCAACACATCTTGATAATGCACATTGTATATTATACAAGAACAATGAAAGTGAATTATATAGCCAGCACATTGTATATTATACAAGTACAAAGAAAGTGAATTATATAGCTAGCATATTTCTTTTGATTATCAGTCAGAATAAGAACTTGTAAAATTGTAATTCAAAATAAGATCTCTGAATAATAAAGTAAGCAAAATATGATAATTTAGATGTTGAAAAGTTCATATGACTAGAAATAACCGTCAGTAATGATAAAAAATGTACTCTGGATATTTATATGAAAGAAAATGTGTTGCAATAAAAATGACAAATATTAATTTTATATTTGTTTGATATGATTAAACTTTATCGTCTTTAGAGAATGAAAGATGATTTAGCCAGTCCTCAGGCGAAAGGAACAGATGATGGAAATGTACGACAGGTAACTAAACACCTGAAAAATTATGTTGCATCATATACCTTGTGCTTTCATTTTCAAAACAATATTTTGACAGATTGAGTAATTGTAACAGTTTAATGTAAATTCTGAAACAAACATGATTTTAATACTTTCTTTAGAATAAGAAGTGCACATACGATAAGTTTGACGTTTTGTAGGCTCTTCTAAATGGACAGAGTAAACAGTACGACAAATACACACGGCTGGACCAGGAAATGGAGCGATCAAACCAAAGATATGTGGAAGACACCCACCAACAGCAACATGTATACAGCTTTTTTATATTTATCATAGATGTAACAAGCCCACAAGAGCATGCACAAAAATACAATTTTACAACACGTGTGTATAAACTTACACAGATATGTTGTTTTACACGTAATGTATTCTGTGAACACCAAATACACAGGATTAAAAAAACAGCTATATTTAGACTTACAAATGTATCTCGATCTGTTACTACAGTAAATGTAATTTACAAATTTATTGATTATAGATTGGACAAGATAATGGAATTCAGTGTTTGTTTCTTGAATTCATAACATGGCATTACATTTTCTACCATTTCTAAAATTTGTTTAGTTTGTTTGTATGAAGGGAACATTTAACAATGGAAATATTGTAAGATTTTGTAATCATGCAGAAATGACATATTGCTCTTTGTTTCTATATTGATACAAACAAATTTAACATTAATTCCATATGTTTGTAGTTTTTAAGTTAATTTGTGTCTCACATACATTTAAGTTCAAGTTTTTGTGATAAGATCACTTAAAGAAGCTAGTTATTATTTTTTGAAGAAAAAAATGGTGTTCACTTTTGAAGTTAAACGTTAAAAATATAACTCATTTAATGTTGACAACCAAAATCTGGACCTTCTGAATGCAAGGACAAGAGCTACATTTTCACCTTAACTCTGTGTTATGTAAACAAAAACTCAAGTCTTTTTATGTTTACAAACAAAACAGTGAAATATTAATCTTGTAATTTAAAAGCATGTTAATTTTGCACAGTCACAAATTTAACTTTTAATTGACACATTTTACCTATAGAATACTTGAAATGTGATATATATATATATATATATATATATATATATATATATATATATATATATAAACTTAGATCAATATCCATTTATTTTGTAAACATCATAAACAAATTAACACACCTCAATCTTTATTTTCAAAACAAATGATAAACTCTATACAATGAGCTTCTGTCATAATGTGAAACTTTAAAAAATTTTGTGAAGCATTTAAACATATTATAGAGTAGATTTTGATCATTAAAAGAGAAAAACAAAATTTGGGGGAAATTGTGAATCAGTCCCTTTAATTGTCAGTGATTTTATCTAGAGATACATGAAAATTAATGAAGCATCAATGGTTTATACCAACAAATTGTTAGTCAGTGTAAATACGTGTGTTAAAAGTTTAATTCCCTGCTTGCTGTGTTGACATTTTGATTGCTGGTAACTGATGAGAAACGTATTTCATATTCTGTAGATGATAATTAAATCACAAGATGACCAGTTAGATATGATTGGGTCCAGTGTTGGGGTAACTGATGAGAAATGTATTTTATATTCTGTAGATGATAATTAAATCACAAGATGACCAGTTAGATATGATTGGGTCCAGTGTTGGGGTGTTGAAGAACATGAGTCACCAGATCGGCAATGAGTTAGAGGAACAAAATCTGTAAGTGTCTTTAAAACAAATTCCATTTATAAAAAAAAACAACTGGATTTCCAGTTATCATTGTAAGAGATTTCCTTTTCAAAAATCACAAGGCCAGATATCGTATGAATTTCGAAATACCAGGGACTTGCATTAATTACTTTTTCAAAACTGTGATCATGAAGAAATAAAAAAAAAAGTATTGAAAACATGTGATGAAGCTATTAAGAAACAATATAAAGTTACAATACATCTTAAAACTTGGAGTTCAATAAACTAGGTTTTACATGAAACAAAAAAAACCTATCTTGCAGTCAAACCTTGGGGCTTTTTTTATCACCTTTTGTCCGGCGTCAAATTTTTTTTTCTATATAACCACACATCTGTAAGAAAAACTAAATGCATAGTCAGGTAGAGCAGGAAGGCTTGTATCAAAATTGTAAATTTCATGGTCCCTGGGGTAGAGGTTCTTACTTCAGGTTGGGGCCTTTGGCATATAGTTTTTATGTGTAAAACAGTTAACTAACATCTTCTTTAATGCAATTACTGTGAATTTACAGTAAGTGTGAATGACTCAGCTTCTCAAGTTCATTCGCGGTCCCAGATAGTTGATTTCAAAACAAATCTGTCAATGATGACGCATCAAGGAAAGAACAATCACTGCGATTGGACCAATATTTAAAGGGGTGGAAATAAAAATAATTTTAGATGGGCACACGTGTCTATACACTATAGTGTGTCATTACATAATCTTTTAGCACGATGGAAGAGACTCTGCGAAAAGGGGAAACCAATACCAACTAAAACAATGACGTTGATTTTAAAATTACATGCCGAGGGTTTATTTTATGGTAAAATCAGTAAAATATTAGGCGTCGCAAAGGCCACGTTATAAAATTGTCAATCATGGGAACTCTTGCACCGAAAGTGTCGCCAACGAAGCTCACACCGGGTGTACTGGGTACTTCTGTTTATCGAGTATGAAATTAAAAAGAAATCGAGTGTATATAATAGAGAAATCAGACAATTTTTTTTAAGAAGAATATTTGTACTCCTGACAATGTACCATCGGTGTCTTTAAATTGTAGAGCTGCAAGAAATTTTTTGGGGAATGACTTTTAAGAAACTGCAAACAAAATCCAAGAGAAGCATATTTCGTCTGGACACAGGGGCTGGTCACCAAATTTTTGTCTTTTTAAAATTTGACATCGTCTATTCTATATTTACAAATAAATGTAAATATAGAATAGAGAGGGTCAATTCGTGACGAGCCCCTGTGGTCTGAACACGAACGAAGTGTTGAAAACTTCTTTGCTACTGATTTTATTGCAATTTAGGCCGATTCTATTTGGATTATATATATATATATATATATATATTTGATGAAGAGAGTGTCGTTCGTACAACGGGTAATCGCAATCATTGACATGCAGTTAGGGGTGGACCAGTGATATAGGTTGAAAGGTACGCTAGTAACGCAACATTAACAATCAACCTTTGCTGTGGTTTATTATGACGTTATAGATAATGCTAACAAAATGCTGAATTTCTTTAATAATGTGTTACAGGAGAGGGATGGTTTGGGGAATTTAGTTTTTGCTAGAATTCACAGAGCTTGCAGTTGTTCATTCAATTAACAGTATCTAGCGATGGTTACTGACGAAAATGTGGGTATATATAACAGTAAAACACATTAAAGCATCCAATTGCCGTGTGTTGAAAATAAATGTTTTCTCCAAGTAGAATATCTATTGAGATTATTACTTAATCTGACAAATTATTTTAGGGGCGAGATCAAATGTTCAATGTTTGAGAAAACTGAGTTCGCATAGTTCTCACAAAGACACCCCCGATATGAAGTATGTTGAAACTAATCGATTAACAAGTAAAACAAATGAAAGTGTACATTGAAATTATTAAATGTTTATTAAAATGTATTATTATGTGGTTTTAAAGTCAGTTGTCTTTTTTTTCCCCACTAAAGTGTAATCGATATCGGATGACAGAAACTTACGAGTTTTTACCCCCTCTTCCCCCTAACTATTTGAATTTAGAAATTTTTCCGACATCGATCTTTTGATCTCGCCCTTATCCAATGCTATGTAAGATTTCGAAAATATCCTCTGAGAGATTTATTTAAAAATAATGATATGGAAACTGCAAATGTGAAAAAGACAACAAAACAAAAGCATTGTTCGTTTAAAAATGGACAAAATCACCTATAGAAGCATGTACTGAAATTTCTGATCACTTAAAACTGACAAGTATCTACAGGAATTTAAGGGAGTAATCTTTCAATTTTTACTGGGATATAGAGGCAACTGCGGATCCTGCCTTTTCCTGCAGTATTTTCGATCCCGTCTTTTTTTTTCAATATTCAAAACTATTTGAATTCTGGGATATATCCCGCCTTTTTATTTCAAATTCCTTTCATGCCCCCTCCCATACCTATTGATACTGCGATGGATTATATTAGTATGGCACGTTTATTCCTGTTTAAAAGATAAAATTTATAAGGTATCTGATAAAAGTTAGATCTTCTAAAGTTTACGAGATATCTTGTATCTTTTATAAGACATCTTATATTTTTTTCTTTATAAGATATCCCATTACTTTTATACATGTAGATATCTAGTATACATAAGATAAACTTCACAAGATATTTTATTAACATAATCTCAAATCTCCGTTGTCAAATCAAAACCCGATATTGAATCGATCTCACGCTATGTACGGTGCAACTTACATTGAAATCAAATAGTGAAACTTACACTTGTTAAGCACGAGATAATATAATGCCAAATACTTGGAAACGCTTGCCTATAATTTAACCGACCAATCAAAAGCGCTCTTTAAAATCACTCGGGGACTTTCCAATGAACTATCTGGAGCATGTCATGTACTTGCCGATATGTGTCGTTCACACTTACTGTAAATCCACAGTAATGCTAAACTGAAACTAGATAGAAATTTAAATGGAGCAGTTAGCCCTTTATTTAAATTGTAAATTTCATGATCTCAGGGGTAGGGGTTTTGGTACCATGATGGATCCAAAATGGTCATAGTGATTAGATGTTTATCATTTGAAAGACTTCTTTAATTTTGCCGATACTATATAAAATGAAATTCATATTAATGGAAAGTAGAATGGGATGTACCAAAATTGTGAAATGCAAGCCCAGGCTTCTGACTCTAGGGCAGGTCCATAATGGTCAGAAAGGGTTGAAGTGTATACATGTATTATACTATGTAGAGTCTTTCATCTGTATGAGCACTTTCAGAGTCATTTGTATTTTAAGAACTTATTTTTATACTGCTGCTGAATATTAGATTTTAACTTAGAATAACAGAACATGAAAATTATTATAGATGTCTCAGTTCTTGGGCTTGTGGTACTTTTAACTAAAACTCAGGTGACCAATAAGGCCTGTGGGCCACTTGTTTACAAAGTCCTCCAACTATTTCATTTTGCAATGACATGCTTTGAAATTTAATATGTATGATAGAAAGGATATTATAAAGACTCCCAATCATTTGGCATGCATGGTCATGGATTTACCTAGGTTGTTTTTACTACCGGTTAAAGGTACCTTTCTTCTTTGGCAACAAATGGATATTTCCCCTTCCACAGATAAAAAATCCCCTTCATTTGTAGATCGAAACTTCACAAAATTGTTTGAGAATTTTCAACAAAAATCATTTTCATATATTCTAAGTCATTTTCTATAATTGTCAGACTTACAATATAGATATTAAGATGAGTAATCAATCGCTTTATATGGCTGTTATAATCTGTGGATATTATATTCCATGGATGTCCCTCATCCCCATCCCCTGAAAGCTCATGACTGGATTTCTCAAAAATTCCCTTTAAATATAAAATGAGTAGTAACATCTAAATGCTGGATAAAACTCTGACAGTAAAAATTAATGAAAGCATGTACGTCCGGCCAATGCATGCACCAATATTCTGTGAAGAAATGTAAAATTCATGAAAGCATGTACGTCCGGCCAATGCATGCACCAATATTATGTGAAGAAATGTAGACTAGTCATATTTGTATGCATGGAAAGCCAGAGATTTAATGTTATTTTTAAGCAAAAATCCTTTCAAATATTCAGTAAAATATTTGCTAACATTAATGGCATGTGTATTAATGAAATAATATATACATGTATTGTTCATCCAAATTGTAATTGTGGAAAAAAGATTCTTTGTATTAAATCTCAACCAAAACTATGTAAACAACCTGCTTAAGCATATTTTCCTGTTTAGTGTCTAAAAAGATTTATGTGGTGTCATTTTTCCTTCTTTTCTTTCTTTCTTTTTTCTTAATTTTTCTATATTAATTATTTGGTACATAGATATGCCTATATTTGTTATATGAATATGTATACATAATTATGT
Organism: Ostrea edulis; assembly: GCF_947568905.1. Classification (NCBI taxonomy): domain Eukaryota; kingdom Metazoa; phylum Mollusca; class Bivalvia; order Ostreida; family Ostreidae; genus Ostrea; species Ostrea edulis. The sequence continues at coordinate 25,585,341 of NC_079165.1, read as the reverse complement.
ATGTGTTTTTAAAAAAACCAAATTTAAAAAACTTCCTCCATTGTGACAATCACAAAAGCTGCATTTTAAATGAAAATCTGCTTTAGCCTTATATTTATAAATATTTTTAGATATTCTAAAAGTATGTTGGAAAATCCTTTTTCAGCATATTAGATGAATTTGGCCATGAAATGGACAACACAGAGTCTAGAATGGACGTCACAATGAAGAAAATGGCCAAAGTAATGCACATGTCTAATGGTAGGTCTCCTATGTTATGGTGCCTGCCAATCCAAAGATTGGCCATGGGGGGATATAAAACTTGATTTCAGACATTGTTAAAAGATGATCATTTAATATTTATTGTCATGGTGAAAATACAGCAATTTTATTGGCTGAAAAATTCATTTGATTACTGCATGAAAGAAAACCTGATTTTTGACTTGATGTGGTGTATTGATACATCAAATGAATTTGAAAACAAAATCATGTTTTATTATTTAAACTCAATGTTTTTGAAATATCTAAATGATGATTATATGATAAATGAATTTTATAATTCTTTTCTTGATGGCACAGTATCATAGGGAAAATTGGACGGAAATCTTTTTCATCAATGCGCTCATTAATGAAGTTTTCCATCCAATTTTCCCTATGATACATGTATTAAGAAAAGAATTATAAAATTCATTTCTTAATACAAGTAATAGAATTTCATAATAATGAAGCTATGTGTTATAAATTCTATCAATGTTTATATCATAATGAAGCTGTGTGGTATAAATTCTTTCAATGTTTATTTTTTTAATTTACAGACAAAAGACAGTGGTGTGCCATTGGTGTTTTACTAGTCATCATGTTGATCATAATTATACTATTTATTCTTTTATGATATACCGATTATATTCATAAGGTTTAACAGACGTAATGTACATCGGGTAATTTTGGTGCACTGAAAATGTTGGTTTTTATGGTGAATGATGAATATTTCCTAAAAATGAATGTATCAAAATTCATCTTTGTATAAATGATACACGTGTCAAATAAAAATGCGCCAAAGGATGAGGCGCTAATATTTCAAACTTCAATTTTTGGAAAAATCTGCTAACTATTCCCGATGCCAAAATTCCCCAGGATACTGTGATGTATGTACTGTGTAATGATAAAAATGGTAATGATTATGATTTCCCACCACATTGTTTGTCAGGGAACACACTGCCAATGTTCACAGGTACCAGAAGTGTGGAGACTAATTACACACACGCACACACACCCTTTGATAAAAATTTTTGCAACGATAATTTCTCTGCATTGTATGAATTCCCTGTCTATCTCATCCCTCTTTTAATTTATGTAATTGTTTTACGCTTTTTGTAAGATTTAGAGATAAGCCTGTTCATTTCATTATACCAGTTGAGGGCCAATATCTAAAGCTTACAAAAAGCAGGAAAGGATTACATAGATCAAAGCTTACAAAAAGCAGGAAACGATTACATAGATCAAAGGAAAGATGAGATAGACAGGGAATCTAAACATTTCAGAGAAATTATCACTGAGAAATAAATTATAGGGGGGGGGGGGGGGTCATTATTATCCATACTAAAGGTGCCTGTGCCAATGATTTGATGTTAATATCAGTGTTGTAAGTTGGTTGGCAGACAGTTCAAAATAGCCAACCTTTCCAATCTTAAGTGTAAAAAATTTCCTGCATCTTCTTGAAAGTGCATGTATTTTCTATCATCATATTTGAGATGATGTTTGTTATGCTTAAAAAGTCATGAAATATACAAACAACGTATCTTATTTTGATTATGTAAAAAAAAAATTCTAAATCTTCTCATACTTTAATGGAATATTTTTGACAAGGAAGTTTAACTTCCCCCACCCCCTTGTTATATTTCCAAGTGCAGTATTATTAGTTCATGTATAATTTAATCTGCCCTTTCGTGGAATGTATAATGCTGTTGTGTATTATATTTAATACCCTTGGAATATTGATAATTATGAAGTACATTTGAATAGTGCCCTATCTAAATATTACTAGAAGGAACTTCACTCGAAATGAAGTTATGACAAAAAAATAATACATATATAAAAACAAACATTTGTAAAAATCCATTATAAAAGATCATATAAAACTAATGGTATTTACAAATTACATTTAAAAGCTTTTTTGAATATGAAATTAAAAACAATCTTCGATAATCACTTGAAAGATTCAAGGGAGTCTCAGTTTTCAGGGTATCCTGATTTTTGGTTGTTGTTTTTTTTTCATTAATAGAATACTGAATGAGGGTATGATATTTTTAAATGTATTTTAGAAATACTGGTACGAGCATGTGTTAGTGTTTTTGTTTGTTTATCCCTTTATGATTGAGTACCACGTAAGCTAAGTATGTCATTACTTGTGTATGTGACAGAGAGTGCTTGGTCCCTGTGATAAATCATATTAGTGTCTCTATAAATATATATATTATATGAAAGCTGAAACTCCCAAGATATGCATATCCTTACGTGTTTTGCTCTCTTTTTTTTCCAAAAAAAGTCATGATTTCTTAGTTCCAAGTAAACATTTGGATGTTGATGTTCTTTTTTAGTTCTAAGTAAACATTTGGACCAGGTTTTTAGATGTTGATGTTCTTTCTTAGTTCTAAGTAAACATTTGGACCGGGTTTTTAGATGTTGATGTTCTTTCTTTACTCACCATAGCCAATTTTGCTGTACCTCTAATTATTTATATTTAGTTTAGTATGAATTACAAGAATTACATGTTGTTGCTTTTCCATGATATTGCATCATGGAGTAATGGATTTGCATCATTCAACCAAAAATGGTTGGTTTACTGAGAAAGTATTTGTGAACATAACTTCCTCATGGTTTCTCGGGCTTTGCAATAAAAAATAAAAATTCAATACATTCCTTTAACTGTGATTTTTAAGAATTAAACAGGCATGAATTTTGTTTTCTCTATGAGTGAGGGTATTGTTGTAGAGGGTGGGGGGATCATGGTTAGGAAGTCTACATGTGTTTAAAAAAACAAAATTCAGATTAAACACCATATTTGTTGATCTATAATTAGGTTACTTTAATGAGCATTCACTTAGGTGTTCATGACCTGAAATTAACAATCATATCTGTAATTTGGGGAAAACAGGAAATATGTATTATTATTTGGGGAAGTAACAGCTTTATAAATACCAATTTAGAAGAATCAGTATAATTTAGGCTTCTCATACTGCTTGACATTGTAGAAATTTTAATACTGCTTTACTATTTTTTTCAGAGAGCTTCATTCTGCTTCTGATAGAATTTTTTTAATGGTATTTCACTGTACATTTTCACAAATCCTTTTCCTACTATGATGTTAATTTTAACTTCATGATTGGTTTGGGAGGAAATGTGCAATTAACTAGTATTAGGATTTTTTGTACATTTATTATAGTTGATTATCTTTGTTAATGTTTTGCTTCTGTGATTAGTCTCTCTGCATGAAAGTTACACTTTGGACTCGTTGTGAGACTTTTGAATGTTATTTACATGTTGTTACTTCAATATTAAAAAGTTTAAAATCCTCTTTTGAGAATCTTATACACTGCATTTGATGCGAGCATTTTGTAGATTAAAAGTTAAAAACAGTGCTAGTTGTTTTTGTTACCAATCCATTGTCTTCATCCATTCCTTCTGCCAAAACTATCGTGTATCATGTAACATTCATGAAGTTGAGGATTAAATTCGTGTTTTGGTAGAATGATTTTTATGTCCTCCTTTAAAAAAGAGGGGCATATAATTGTCTTACACCTCTCTGTCGGACGGTCAGTAGACCACATAATGTCCGTTCAATATCTTGCGAACCGTTCATTTGATTGGAATGATATTTTATATGTGAGTTGATTAGGAGTAGAAGAGGACCCCTATTCATGTTCAGGTCAAGGGTTAATCCACTCTGGAGATAGATACTGTCTGCTCAGTATCTTGAGAACCCTTTGCTTGACAGACATCAAACTTGGTACATCGGTATATCATAAGGAGTAGATGACCCCTATTGATTTTGAGGTCACATGGTCAAAGGTCAGCGAGTCCACTCTGGTCAAACTGGGGATAGGAAGATATTGTCTGCTCTATATCTTGTGAACCCTTTGCTTGATAGACATCAAACTTGGTACATCCTAAGAAGTAGATGACCTCTCTTGATTTTGAGGTCATGGGTCAAACTGGACATAGGAATAAACTGTCTGTTCAGTATCCTGAGAATCCTTTGCTTGACAAACATCAAATTTAGTACATTCTAAGGAGTAGATGACCTCTATTGATTTTGAGGTCACATGGTCAAAGGTCAGCGAGTCCACTTTGGACATAGGAAGATATTGTCTGTTCAATATCTTGAGAACCATTTGCTTGACAGACATCAAACTTGGTACATCATAAGGAGTAGATGACCCCTATAAATTGTGGGTTCACATGGTTACAGCTAAAGGGTTGTATTGAACATAGTAATATATTTATGGAGTGCCAAATTAAATAAACTCAAATAATTGAAGATATCTAAGACTTCAATTATTTGAAGATATCATCAATTCATTTGATGTGTGCAACAATTTAATTAAAGATCTCTTCAAATAATTAATGATATCTTCAATTCTGAATTATTGCGAGCATGAATTGAATTGATGATAGCATTAATTCTTCAGCTGAATTGAAGCGCGCTTTAATTGAATTAATGATCTCTTCAAATGAATTAATGATATCAACAATTGAATTGATGTGCCCTACAATTCACTTGAAAAGAGCAATAATTGATATAATGCGCACATTAAATCAATTGATGAGAGCAATAATTGAATTGATGCATGCATTAATTCAATTATATTGCTTTCTTCCATTGAATTCATGTTATTTTTAATTCATTTGAAGAGAGCAATAATTCTTTTAGAGAGATCAACTAAATAATTAAAGATATCTTCAATTCAACATATCCACTCTTTAATTAATTGAACTGTTGCTCTCGATCTTTAAAAGAATTGATGCACACATTAATTCCTTATACAAAAGCATTGTCAATAATTAAAGATATCTTCAAGTGAATTAAAGAGATCATCAAATTATTTATACTGAGCTCTAAATTAATTATTGCGAGCAATATTTCTATGAAATTGATGCTCTCTTGAATTGAAGAGGATAACAATTGAAATAATGCATGCATCAAATCAATTATTGCTTTCATTAATTCAATTAATGAGAGCAATAATTGAATTGAAGTGTGCATTACTGTGAATTTACAGTAAGTGTGAACGACTCAGCTTCTCAAGTTCATTCGCGGTCCCGGATAGTTGATTTCAAAACAAATCTGTCAATGATGACACATCAAGGAAAGAACAATCACTGCAATTGGACCAATATTTAAAGGGGTGGAAATAAAAATAATTTTAGATGGGCATGTACGTGTCCTTACACTAGCGTGTCATTACATAATCTTTTAGCACGATGGAAGAGACTGAAAAGGGAAAACCAATACCAACTAAAACAATGACGTTGATTTTAAAATTACATGCCGAGGGTTTATTTTATGGTAAAATCAGTAAGAAAGGCCACCTTATAAAATTGACAATCATGTGAACTCTTGCACCGAAAGTGTCGCCAACGAAGCTCACACCGGATGTACTTTTGTTTATCGAGTATGAAATTAAAAAGAAATCGAGTGTATATAATAGAGAAATCAGAGAAAATTTATTAAGAAGAAATATTTGTACCCCTGACAATGTACCATCGGTGTCTTTAAATTGTAGAACTGCAAGAAATTGGGGGGGGGGGGGGGGGGATGACTTTCAAGAAACTGCAAACAAAATCCAAGAGAAGCATATTTCGTCTGGACACAGGGGCTGGTCACCAAAGTTTTGTCTTTTTAAAATTTGATATCGTCTATTTTATATTTACAAATAAATGTAAATATAGAATAGAGAGGGTCAATTCGTGGCGAGTCCCTGTGGTCTGAACACGAACTAAGTGTTGAAAACGTCTTTGCTACTGATTTTATTGCAATTTAGGCCGACTCGTGTTATTATAGGATTAAACATTCTTTTTGAAGAATTTATCGATGTGTAAACTCCGGACATTTTACTCACAAACTGAATAAAAGTGCGAAGCACTTTTATGTTAAGTTTGTGAGTAAAATGGCCGGAGTTTACACATCGATAAATTCTTCAAAAAGAATGTTTGATTCTTATAATTCCAATTCATTTACTTCATTAACAATTGCAAAAATTTGAATAGTTTCCCCGCACTATGTTATTTGTTTTCAGGCGTGTATGAATACATCGCGTTTTCGAATTTATTGATGTATAAACTCTTGTTCAGCTTTATTTTTGTCCAATCAAAACACTTGTAATAAATAACATTGGAAATATATATATATATATATATATATATATATAAGCACTGAAAAGGCCACGACACTGTTGGTTATTTAAAACTCGAATTTTCGACGCAACCCGCGTCTTTATCAAGAGACGTATATTACATAAACAAATAACACGCAAAAACGACTAGTATCGATAAACTACATTGATGACAAGAGTGGTACACTGTTGTACTGAGTGATAAAAATGGTGATGGTTTCGTTGTAAAGCGTGTTTACTGACTATGGTATATATATATATATATATATATATATATATATATATATACGCGAGTGTCGCGTTCGTACATCATGGACATGCAGTTAGGGGTGGACCAGTGATATAGGTTGAAAGGTACGCCAGTAACGCAACATTAACAATCAACCTTTGCTGTGGTTTATTATGACGTTATAGATAATGCTAACGAAATGCTGAATTTCTTTAATAATGTGTTAGATCGGGGAATTTAGTTTTTGCTAGAATTCCCAGAACTTGCAGTTGTTCATTCAATTAACAGTATCTAGCGATGGTTACTTCCGAATTTCTTACGAAAATGTGGGTATATATAACAGTAAAAGCATCCAATTGCCATGTGTTGAAAATGTGGGTATATATAACAGTAAAAGCATCCAATTGCCATGTGTTGAAAATAAATGTTTTCTCCAAGTAGAATATCTATTGCTCTTATTACTTAATCTGATAAATTATTTTAGGGGTGAGATCAAATGTTCAATGTTAGAGAAAACTGAGTTCGCATAAATCTCACCAAGACCCACCCCCACCCCCCACCCCAATACAAAAACTAAATATGAAGTATGTTGAAACTAATCGATTAACAGGTAAAACAAATGAAAGTGTACATTCAAACTATGAATGTTTATTAAAATGTATTATTATGTGGTTTTAAAGTCAGTTGTCTTTTTTCCCCACTAAAGTGTAATCGATGTCGGATGACAGAAACTTACGAGTTTTTACCCCCTCTTCCCCCTATTTGAATTTAGACATTTTCCCGACGAATCTGTCCATTCTTAAAAATAATGGACAGTAATTGTCAACTTATTGGGCACCTACAGGTAACCTCTTCACTACAAGTGGACTTTATTCTATATAAAAGCCTAAAAAGGATTGCGTAACAAAAATGTTTTAATAATATCGTTTTGTCATTTATTTATTGATATCGTATTGTTAGTTATTTATTAATATCGTTTTGTCAGTTACTTATTGATATCGTTTTGTTAGTTATTTATTGATATCGTTTTGTGAGTTATTTATTGATATCGTTTTGTTAGTTATTTATCGATATCGTTTTGTCAGTTATTTATTAATATCGTTTTGTCAGTTATTAATTGATATCGTTTTGTCAGTTATTTATTGATATAGTTTTGTGAGTTATTTATTGATATCGTTTTGTCAGTTATTTATTGATATCGTTTTGTTAGTTATTTATTGATATCATTTTGTGAGTTCTTTATTAATATCGTTTTGTAATTATTTATTAATATCGTTTTGTTAATTATTTATTTATATCTTTTTTTTTAGGTATGCATCGATATCGGTTTGTTTGTTTGTTGTTGTTTTTTTGGTTTTTGTTGTTTTTTTTTTGTTATTTATTGAGATCGTTTTGTTAGTTATTTATCGATATCATTTTGTTAGTTATTTATTGATATCGTTTTGTGAGTTATTTATTGATATCGTTTTGTTAGTTATTTATTGATATCGTTTTGTCAGTTATTTATTGATATCGTTTTGTTAGTTATTTATTGATATCGTTTTGTGAGTTATTTATTAATATCGTTTTGTAATTATTTATTAATATCGTTTTGTTAATTATTTATTTATATCATTTTTTTTAGATATGCATCGATATCGGTTTTTTTTTTTTTTTTTTTTTTGTTTGTTATTTATTGAGATCGTTTTGTTAGTTATTTATTGATATCGTTTTGTGAGTTATTTATTGATATCGTTTTGTTAGTTATTTATTGATATCGTTTTGTCAGTTATTTATTGATATCGTTTTGTGAGTTATTTATTGATATCGTTTTGTCAGTTATTTATTGATATCGTTTTTTAAAGTTATTTATTGATATCGTTTTGTGAGTTATTTGTTGATATCATTTTGTGAGTTATTTATTGATATCGTTTTGTCAGTTATTTATTGGTATCGTTTTGTCAGTTATTTATTGATATCGTTTTGTTAGTTATTTATTGATATCGTTTTGTCAGTTATTTATTGATATAGTTTTGTCAGTTATTTATTGATATCGTTTTGTCAGGTATTTATTGATATCGTTTTGCTAGTTATTTATTGATATCGTTTTGTGAGTTATTTATTGATATCGTTTTGTCAGTTATTTATTGATATCGTTTTGCTAGTTATTTATTGACATCGTTTTGTCAGTTATTTATTGATATCGTTTTGCTAGTTATTTATTGATATCGTTTTGTCAGTTATTTATTGATATAGTTTTGTCAGTTATTTATTGATATCGTTTTGTCAGTTATTTATTGATATAGTTTTGTCAGTTATTTATTGATATCGTTTTGTCAGTTATTTATTGATATCGTTTTTTAAAGTTATTTATTGATATCGTTTTGTGAGTTATTTATTGATATCATTTTGTGAGTTATTTATTGATATCGTTTTGTGAGTTATTTATTGATATCGTTTTGTCAGTTATTTATTGATATCGTTTTTTAAAGTTATTTATTGATATCGTTTTGTGAGTTATTTATTGATATCATTTTGTGAGTTATTTATTGATATAGTTTTGTGAGTTATTTATTGATGTCGTTTTGTCAGTTATTTATTAATATAGTTTTGTTCCAATCAAAACGACCAAATCAGCAAATGTAAAAGAAAAATTCCGTTTTTGCACTCTATACAACCATGCTACCTCTGTCGAATCTGTTACGTTCAAGGACACAATTGTCTACATAACGTTTCAATCGGATCACGCGCTCGTCTTTTTCCGTAACCGGTCCATTTGCGGTTACGGAAATGGCCGAGTAGTTACGTTTGCTTATGTTCATGACGTTTTTACACAGAGTATACGGCGCGGATCTAAGAAATCTGAGTTTAATTAGATTGGCTCTGTCGTCAACACTACTAACGTTAACCCCCTTCCCCACAATTACGCACTTTAACGCATATACCTTTGCCCCACAATCACGCACTTTAACGCACTTTCAATGCGCATTTGTTTTGACTGCGTTTTATCGTTGATACAGCGAAAAGTGTTAATTTTTTTTTTAATATCTTGGGTTGTAAGACAAAATAGTGATAAAATGAGCGATTTGCCAGATTTATTCAATAGTTCCAAAAGTAGTAAAGAGATAGATTAGGGGATACACTACTGCAACGCAGCTCCAAATTGTTTACTGCATACCGGGGAAAATCTAACGCGGTATTGCAGAAGAATTATTCATGTTTAGTTTTATTATTTTATTTGTTTATTTCAATTTATTATATATCTACAGGTTTATGAAGATTACTGATCATCAGGAAGATGATTATTTTATTTTAAAGTAGCATCAGAAAGAGGGGGGGGGGGTAAAAACCCATCATAAATTACATCATCAATTTCGTGGTATGCATAAGTGATGTACAACTGTATATCAAACAAAGTATAAAAAATGGGGGGGAAATATTTTCTAAAAGACATATGTATATGTATTCTCCTGCGAGGTCAACACAACAACATTCTTATTTTAAACGAGAGAGGAAATGTGTGTACATCTTCATTTGTAGTGTTGATAAAGAGACCCTAGTCAAAACCGTGCCTTTCAAAACTCGAACGCACAGATTACGCAACCTTAAAAAATCATACTACATACAAATTTACTGAAACAAATGAAGTCAGTAATGGACACGAAATCCAACATTTTATTAGATTTTGAATAAAATGATTGGCAAAATGAAGTATATATGTAAGGGGCGAGATTTAAAGATCGATATCGGATAAAAATCTAAATTCAAATAGTGAGGGGGAGGGGGGATGAAAACTTCCGCAAGTTTCTGTCATCCGACATCGATTAGATATTAGTGGAAAGAGAGAAAAAAGTGACTGTTAAAAACCACATGATAATATTACATTTTAATTAAGATTTTAAAATAGTTTTAATGTACACTTTCTTTTGTGAATAAACAGTGGAAAAGGTATACAGAGTGTTATTTATACTCGTTTGTCCTTACCTGTTAATCGATTAGTTTCAACAGTCATCACATTTAGTTTTAGGAGGGGGGGGGGGGGGGTCTTGGTAAAAACTATATGAATTTAGTTTTTTGTCAGACATTGAACTTTTGATCTCGCCCCAAAACCTTTCTTTTTGTTTATCATTATTTTTCGCAATTGAATTCATTGATTTATCGTAGGCTTGGATCTATGCAATTTTTATTTCATTTCTAAAATTTCTTACTTTGCAATAAATGAAAGATGAATGACAGAATAAGTAACAATTCTTAATATAAGGGGTGGGGGGGGGGGGGTGCGCCTTCAATTTGACCAACTTTCAGGTAGAATTTGCAGATAAACCATGCCGCTTCGAACTGACAATTCCTCGTAAAACCCGTGCATTTCAAAACTCGGATTGTAAACGCGTGAAGACAGGAAGTATTACGTAACCATAAAACCACTCTGCTTACAAAACACAAGCTCTCGACGTTTTAATTGTATGTATAAAATGAAAATTAAATGTAACGAGAAGATGAATTTAAAAAAAAAAAATTACATTTACCATTGTCAGAACATCTTCCAAAGAATAAAACGATCTATGCAACAGGAATCTGCTACATAAAAAAAAACCCACACGAGAATTAGTTTCAAACGAAGGCTTGGATTTACTTATAATTTCATTAATTTATCAAATTTTATTGAAGACTGGTCGAGTTTTTATACGCCCGTCTTAAGACGGGACGTATTATGGTATGGCGTTCATGTCCGTCCGTCTGTTAGCTTTTTCGTGTCCGACCCATAACTTAAATACTACAAGGCCTAGAATCATCAAACTTTGTCTGTAGATACATCTTGGGTAGAAGGTGTGTCGCACATTAAAACCAGGTCACTGTGACTTTTCATTAAGAAGATATCCGTCTGTCCGTCCGTCTGTTAGCTTTTTCGTGTCCGACCCGTAACTTAAATACTACAAGGCCTAGAATCATCAAACTTTGTATGTAGATACATCTTGGGTAGAAGGTGTGTCGCACATTAAAACCATGTCACTGTGACTTTTCGTTAAGAAGATATGGCCATATATGGCAAAAACTTGTCCGGCTCATAACTTGAAAACTATTAGACCTAGAATCACCAAAATTGGTCAACTAATGCATCTTAGGTAGAAGGTGTGTCACATCCTACTTTAAGTCACTGTGACATTTAATTAAGGTGATATAAAAAAATGTTTTAATGGGTACAATCTATACTGTTAACAATATGTGACGGGCGTATCATGTGCCGTGGCGGTGCATCTATGCAATTATTTTATTTGTTTTAAAAAAAAATTGAAGATTCAATAAAAAAGAAATATATGTTTAAGGAAAAGACACCAGTCCATCAATTTTAGTCCCAATAAAATATATTTGCCAATCTGGCCACATGTAGTGTATCGATTGGTAATGAAGCTCGTGTAAATATAAAACTTTACTACCTACATGTATTTAACATGACTCAACACTTAAGTACATAGCATACAACCAGCCGTGTACGCTGGAGGACGGGCGTTTATCATTCAGACTTGTACGCAAATGTGAGTGAAAATACACAATACCGTTCCTATAAATATACTAGTACAATTGCATTTAAATTCAATAGTACATTAATCCCCTTTGTGAACACCAGAGTCGGCCAGGAAAAACCTAGAAATAAAACGATAATAATCGTGAAAAATTCTAGGAAACCTGTATCCGATGTCTTTGCTCCATGATACAGGGAGAGTGTGACGGACCTCACACTTTACAAAGATATAAAATGCTAGATAAGAACTGAAAATAGCAAAATTTGTCCTATCTGCATGAACGCCGGCTAGAAAGTGACCAGCCTAACAAAACGTTGTGTATTCACTCGAATAAATCAGAGTTATAACGCAGCTCCATGCGGTTACAAACTATTTATTACGCAAGTAGATATACTAACATACAAAACCAAATCGTGCGGAATCCGGAACATTACATTCCTCCCCCTTTAAATGTGATAAACAAATAATTCACACTAGTCAAATGAAAGGAATACATTTTTTAAAAAATGAACATTTGCATACTAACTTCCAAAAGAGAGTCTTGACTAGACTTTGACTAGATTAAAATGTTAACTATTCAAAATTTTGCATGTATATAGAATTACAGTTTTTCATCAGTCCTGGTAACGTTTTGGCAAAACGTTTCGCGTGGATCGGGCTGGGTAACGTTTTTCAGCGGTTGCCGAAGTTGGCCGAGGCGGTTCAGGTGCACAAATATCGGTCTCGATTAAATTGCCCTTGTCCTGCTGTCCAACAACATGGTCGTCCGAGATTTCTTATGGCTGAAGTAGTATCGTACGACGATATTAATGGTTGATCACAATTCAAGTTCCGTGGCTTTGAGGAGAATTAGAGAAATCTGCGGACCGGATCTGATCAGTATGACTTCGCCATGTGCCAGGTGTAATTCCCACCTTGTACGAAAGGGGTCCTGTTTTAGAATCAATTTTGCCTGGAATCCATTTCTCACTATTGCAGCGATAGTCACGAACAGCAACATTGTCACCGATTTTGAACTGACGGGCAGGTTCAGATGTGCGCGGGTAACACATATTCTCTTGTTTCGCTTCTACTGTGTTGCGAATATTTGGTTTCAGCCGTGTAAGTCTTGTACATAGTTCACGTCCCATGAAAAGCTTTGCAGGTGTTTCTCCTGTTGTTGAATGCGGCGAAGTTCTATACGTCAACAGGAAGTTGGCAAGTCGTTTCGTAATAGATGCTTCTTCCACTTTTGATGCACGCATCGACTGTTTCAGTGTCTGGACTAGTCTCTCTGCTAGCCCATTTGTCCTCGGGTGATATGGAGCGGAAGTCACATGACGAATCCGTTGTACTTCATAAAGTCTTGGAAGGTTTCAAACACAAACTGTGGTCCGTTGTCTGAGACAAGTGAGTCTGGTAGACCATTTCTTGAAATTATTCTACGCAGTACATCCACTGTGCGGTCCGCTGTTGTCGTTGACATCTGGACTACTTCAGGCCATTTCGAGAATGCGTCAACTGCAACTAAGAACATACTTCCTTGGAATGGACCAGCAAAGTCTACATGTATCCTTTGCCATGCTCGTTGGGGCCATTCCCATGGGTGAATAGGTGCTTCTGGTGGCATGGGTCGGTTGTCTTGACACCCTTTACAGCTTTTTACAAGAGTTTCTAGGTCTTTGTCAATACCAGGCCACCATACTAGAATGCATGCAACAGTTTTCATCTTAACGATCCCAGAGTGTCCCTCGTGAAGTTCCTCTAAGACACGGGAACGAATGTTCTGAGGAATGATAACACGAATTCCCCAAAATAAACATCCCTGATAAATGGAGATTTCATTCCTGCGGGTGAAGTATGCCTTTAGGGCTTCATTCAGGTTATTTGCAGATGCTGGCCATCCTGATGCATTCATGTCATATACCACTTTCAGAGTAGTGTCCTTCACAGTTTCTCTCTGAATTTCTTTACTACTAACAGGTAGGCTGTCGAGTTGCTGAATCATGTACAGTTCAGTTACATCATATGATTCTTCATTCAATTCTTCATTTCCAATTGGTACCAGAAGTCTTGATAGTGCATCAGCGTTGCTGTGTTTCTTTGTGGTTTTTATATCGAATGTCATAATGGAACCCAGATAAAAAGAGCGCATACCTCTGCAGTCTTGCTGCAGTAGTCACAGGACATCCTTTCGCAGGATTGAAAATAGATACTAGCGGCTGGTGATCAGTCACTAGGGTGAACCTTTTCCGATACAAGTATGTGTGAAATTTCTTCGCTCCCCACACCAATCCTAGTGCCTCTTTATCGATTTGCGCATACTTTTTCTCCGCTGGACTAAGAGATCTAGATGCAAACGCAATTGGCTTTTCAGACCCATCAGACATCGTATGAGACAGTACGGCTCCAAGACCATTTGGTGAGGCATCTGTTGCTAGCGTTACAGGTTTCTGCGGATCATAATGGACCAGTACTTGGTCTGACGTCACAAGTTCTTTGATTTTCTGAAATGCCAATTTGCATGTGTTCTGACCAAATGAATCTAGAATTGTCTTTAAGAAGGTTATACAATGGTGCTGAGTGAGTAGCCAAGTTCTCCATAAAACGTCCATAGTAATTCACAAGTCCCAGGAAGGCTCTGAGTTCGGACACATTCTTTGGTTCAGGGGCATTCAGTACGTCCTCAATTTTCTTTGATGTCTTGTGCAAACTTTCTGCGTCTAAAACATGGCCACAAAATTCGATTTTGTCCTTCATGACCTCACTCTTAGCAACATTTGCTTTTAATCCATAACGATTGAGTTGCTTCAAAACTTGTTCCAAGTTTTCTAGATGTTCCTCAGCCGTTCTCCTGGTTATGATCATATCATCCATATTGCAGTGTACTCCTTCTAGTCCTTGCAAAACTGTATCCATGGCTCTCTGCCATATTGCTGGGGCGGAGGCTATTCCAAACTTGAGTCTCTGATACTGGAACAGTCCACAGTGAGTGTTTATTGTAAGGTATGGTCTGTCCTGTTCCCTCATTGTCATTTGTAAATAGGCGTTTTTCAAGTCCAATTTTGTAAACTTTTGTCCTCCTGCCAAACTTGCAAATATGTCTTCAATTTTTGGCAGTGGGTACTGTTCTACATCCAAGACAGGATTAACTGTGACCTTGAAGTCACCACAAATTCTCACAGATCCATCCTTTTTTGGAATAGGAACAATGGGGGTAACACATTCACTGTGTTCTACCTTGCTAAGGATTCCTTTTTTGATAAGACGGTCCAGTTCCTGATCGACTTTGGGGCGCAACGAGTATGGTACAACTCGAGCTTTACAAAATTTGGGTGTTGCAGACTCCTGTACTTTTATTCTTGCAGATATGTCCTTCAGCATTCCCAGATCATCAGTGAACACGTTTTTGTATCTCTCAAGTACTCCCCTTACACTTTGTTTGCTAGTCTCCAATGCCTTGATTTCGGCCCAGTCTAGTTTTCTTAGCCACTCACGACCAAATAAGGGTGGTCCCCCCTTGTCAACTACATACTTTAATTGTTGTTGTTGATCATCCATTTTTACGTTGACTGAACACACACCCAGTGGCTTGATATTTTCTCCAGAGTATGTTCTAAGGGTAATGTCGGCGTCTGTCAACCTTACGTTTGGAAATTTTTTACCGTAGGTTTCGCTGTTGATAACCGACATTGCTGATCCTGTGTCCAGTTCCATAGGGAATTCATTTCCATTCACATGGGGTTTTATCCAAATTGCATCCTTGAATCCTCCCATAGCGCTGCCACTTAGTGAAAACATTGGTTCAAAATCATCTGACACTTCCATTTCGTGTATATTTTTCCTGTTGTTCTTTTTTGCTGGTTTCACAGATGGTTTTGAACGACAAGCTCGTTGTATGTGTCCCCTTTTTCCACACTGCCTACACGTTTCCTGGATAAATCTGCAGGCATCCGAGGCATGGCTTCCATTGCTTCGATAACACTGCTGGGCTGCCGTAGATTTGTTTTGGTGACCTTTTTTCTTGTCTTTATACGTGCTAAGCTTGTTGATACCGGACGTAGGGGATATGTGTTTCTTTTGTATTTGTTCATTTCTTAACCCACACACAAATTTGTCCCTTAATGTGTCATATAAAACATCTTTAAACTCACAGAGTTCGCTGAGTTTTCGAAGAGCAGCAATGTACTCACGCACGCTCCCTCCCTCCTTCTGGTCACGCTTGTGAAATCTAAATCTTTCGACAATCACTAATGGTTTCGGTGAATGATGGTCCTTTAATGCTTTTGTGAGTTCTTGATATGTCTTAGACTTTGGCAAGTCGGGTGCCGTTAAGTCCCTTAACAGTGCATACGTTTTGGGCCCCACGAGGCTCAGAAGCGCGGGAACTTTTTTGTCGTTGTCCACTTCGTTTGCTGTGAAGTAATTATCCAACCTTTCTTCGTAAGTCGTCCACGTTTCGATTGCTGGATCGAACACGTCGAGTCTTCCTATACGACCGGTGGTCATCCTCATCGCCAGATATGTTGTGTATTCACTCGAATAAATCAGAGTTATAACGCAGCTCCATGCGGTTACAACTAATTATTACGGAAGTAGATATACTAACATACAAAACCAAATCGTGCGGAATCCGGAACATTACAACAACTTTATCAAAACACGCTACTATAACGTGAATGCATCATTTTCCCGCTTTTACTAGCGAACCGCGGGATAATATATTTATCAAGACTCGGGCGCACTGGTAGAGGGGAAATATTGTGCAATCATACATAGATACACTGTAACAAGGCAAATACACACTTGTAAATATTCTACCATTTAACTAAGATACAATTACCAGTAAAATGCGCATTTTCCATAGCATAAAATGATTTGCAAAATGAATGGTGTCAAAATAAACACGAGAGTCAAATATTTAAAGACTGAGTTTTAGTTTAGATTTATGTAATCATTACTTTTAACCAATTTTAAGAGTGGGTACACTAACTAGCTGATATGTATGTTAAATGTATAGAGAATCGTCGGAGAACAAGCCTCATGTCCAGTTTTGACATTGATTTACCCTCTATCTGGTCCACTGCAATTTGTAGCCGATCCCTTGACGTTTCAATATTCTATAAGCTAGGTACTATTCTAGGATGATTTGACCTACCATTGCCTCACCGTGGTCGCAACATCACGCAAGTGACGTGTGTACGCTTGTTGACGTAGCGTTGTCACAAATGGTAGACCAGTCCTGGGCGATCATTTATTGATCCTGTCTGACGATATCGTCACAACAAACGGCTTACTGTACAGGAATGAAGATTAAAACGTATTACGACCTCCCGCTGACTAACGCCTGCTTGCAGCATACTGACTGTTCGATTTCGCATTTCTTTATTTAAACTCGACATAATCTTATCTTTGTATCTCTGCTGTTGTTTTATATGACAATGACTTACATTGATATGTTAGATTAAGTTTTTCCTAAAATTTACTAAACCGTAAAGAGAAGTATAAATATGCATCAGATGTTTATCGAAGTATTATGGTATGGCGTCGTCCGTCTGTCTGTCCGGACCTTGTGAGCTAAATACAGACCGAACTTTTTACAACTTTTTACATTTGATCATCATGATGAGAGGAAGATGCCAAGGTCGTAGTATCACTTAGTAAGAAAACCTTGAAAAAACAGTGCGACATTTAACTCCGGACACGACAAAAGTCCGGAGTTTCGCCAACCCTTTTATTAAGGATACAAATAAACCCTTTACAAAAAAAGATGGGATTTTATGTCCACAAGACATGCACCAACATTTACACTTGTAACTATTGTAGTTTTTAAGATATTTCACCTGAAATCAAAAAATCCCATGGGATTTTGGAGGGATTTTTAATCCCACTTGGGGGATTTTCACTCCCACCAAAAATCCCATGGGAGAAAAAATATAATTTCTCCCATAGGATTTTAACTCCCGTATTTAAATTTAAAATGGGATACAATGTCCCATAGGAGGAAATGTCCCATAATGAACATGAAATGGCAGTGAATATCCTATTTGAGCATGAATGGGAATAAATATCCCAAATAAAACACAGGATGGGGACTTTTATCCCATGAATACAGTAATAAAGCAGAAAATTGTATCTTAAAGAGTGTTGTTTGTCATGATTCTTAAGAATGTACTTGCAAGCTAAGGAATGACATTAACTTTATATCTAGTAATTACACTCCTAAATTATGTAGACCTATACATGTGTTAATGGATAAATGTCTAAACAACATGAGAAATTAAATTATATTAGAGCTCTGCATTACTAAACTCTTTCCCATGCAATTTTAAATGTATACATATAACCCTATCACAAAAATATCAGAATAAAATTGAACGGTATTAAATTATGCAGTTAGAACACTAACTTATTTACATGCAGCTGTTCATATTCACTATTGACAACCCTTTACAGGTCGTCAGGTGTGAATATTCACAGGAACCGGTATTTTTGTCTGTAATAATAATAGTACGCCTTATGGTACCATCCCCAATGAAAAAAATAACCCAAAAGGAATGGCACCATTTCTTACTCAAAACTTCGCTTCAAAATAATTCGAAAATTCTGCTTTTATCGTCACCCACCCCAATTGTCATTCTGATTCAGTAATCCCAGTGCTTTTATTAGGGGTGTGTGGTATATACCCCTACTCTTATCATTATGTACAGGCTAAATTATCGGTTCCTCTGATATGTTGTGGAATTTTGGAATAGCCTAGCTTACAGTTACAATATATTAAAATTAGTGTTAATTAAGTGCTTACGGTGAAATCTGCTACTGCTAGATGATGCTAAGTTGTTTCGTGAACCGAATCAGACATCTCCAACAAGATTCTCGAAGATTTAACAACACAAGAATCATTTTACAAAATGCATGCTTCGGTCCATCATTCTCCCTCTGACAATCACATTCATTCTGAAGTCAAAGTACTTTCTCCTATACCTTAAGCGTCAAAAAGACTTTGACAGGTAAATACGAATAAACGGTTAACAGACATCTCGACCTTAAGAAAGTTCAGTCCTGGATGTTCTAGTCCAAAAAGAAGTATGACCCAATCTTATGCATTAATTTATTAAATTTCCGGTTGAGCAACACCCAAATCCTCTAGAGACATTGTTTACAGTTATATGACATTACCTAAATGTGTGACACAATATTAATCCACACCTGCTCAAAGGGGCATAAGCACCGAGCATAGACCTAAATTTTGCAGCCCTTCACTGGCAATGGTGACGTCTCCATACAAGTGAAAAATTCTCAAGCAGGACGTTTACGTTTTTGTTTTTTCTTTTGAAAATTTTGTTTTCATTTTTTTTTTAATGTTAAACATGAAAAGTATGACTAAATCTGTGTTGACAGCCAAAATTTTAACCTTCTGGATGCAGGAATAAAAGCAATATTTTAGCCTTCATTCTGCGTTATGTAAACAAAGACTGGAGTCTTTTTATGTTTACATTTAAGGTGGCTCACTACACCGGGAAATAGTTTTTCAAATCAGTACAAATTGATTTAATATTTTAAAAAAGATCCAGAAGATATACAATAAGTGTGTATTTCAACACATGAACAAAAGACTGGTGGATTTGAGCTCAAGATCTGTAGTTCACCAGCCCAATGCTCTCTCTCTCTCTCTCTCTCTCTCTCTGTCTGTCTCTTGTCCAATGCTTTATTAATTAACCACTTAGCTACCGTGTTATAGACGAATAAATCGATCGATACAAATACTTTCCCAAAACATTTAAATCGCCATCTTGTAACATAGTGTCATAAAGCTTTAGTGTAGTAAGTACCTTAACAAACCAGTGAAATGTTTAATTTTGTAATTGAATTTTCAAAGCATCTTTACTTTTGCACATGCAATTTTACAAAGATTATTCAATAAAGGGTAAAAAAAACAACACTTAAAAATACTTGTTTTTGATCCACTGTAGATTTTAGGAAAATATTAGATTCCTGGGTCAGAGAAATCTAGACATCATTAAATGATAATGAAGTATTGTAAAAAAAAAATTCAAGACTCTCCAATATTGTTTGCAACTAGGAGAAATGGTCACAAGCTATTTTACACCCGCATCCCTCTTGGATCGAACCACTATAACTTTTAGGATAACAATAAATCCTCTCCCAACAATGTGCACATCTGCAAATGGCAATGAAGCATTGTACAAAGTTTCAAGTTTATCAGATAATCCATACAGGAGGAGAAGCATTTTAATGCACAATTTAAGACTTTGTGACAGACATACTTACAGATATGGACAGAAAGTACAAAAACCATATAATTATATGAAATGAATTTGCATGTAAAAAGTACATGAAGTGCACAATTATGATTTAAATGTAATTATCATTTTTATTAGGAATTTTGATGTCTCCTCTTTTTGCAAACAATATACACATCTATATATGAAGATGAGATATATAATGAGGATATAAAACACTTCTAACAAAAATGTAAACAAATATGTGCAATGCGAGTTTGAAAATATGTATGTCTTAAAAAGTGATTGACTAGATATCAGGAAGCAAGCAAGCTCACTCCATGTTACTGTGCTACAACTAACTGAAATTCACTACATTATCCAAAATCCACCCCAAAAGAACCAAAACCTACCAACACTAAATACCAATATATATCCATGTGAGGTCAAGGTTTCAGGAGTGAAACAATGTGTTTTTTAAACTTTAAATCTCATTATGTTTTACTTTTGTAGGATATTCATAATGTTGAAATTGATTTAAAGCAATCAATTTTCAATTGGAGATACAAGGTACATGTATGCACATAAATGTACCACCCTGAATCTCATATCATACATGTACCTTATTTTATAGCTGGCAAAATTATGAAATGAAATTTAATGTCACCACAGAATTTATAATTTCCGTTTCTTTCTCTCAATTCACATGGAGACCTCCTTTTTTAGAGTCTTATTTTCTTTTACTTGAATGTTCTAAATTGAAATCTAAGGAATAATAATCTTGGAAGAAAAATCTACATGAAAATATTTTCTACTTTGAGAAACAAAATGACAAACATAACTGTTTTAAATGTAAGTCAGAAATAGAAAAATAATTCAATTTATTGCACTTACATATGTAATTGAAAGAAAATTCCTTTGAGTACATGATTTTAGAATGAAAATAAGATTGATTAATATTCAAAAAAGTATTTCAATTTCTTCAAAACTTCAATCTTCAGATGATTTTCCATCCATTGACACCCCAAATGTATGATCACACACATTCAGCAGGAACATCTGTTCCTCAAATCTCCTTCACATAACACTTGACTACTTTTGAAATGCAATTTAAGTCTTTTTAGAAATTAACAAAGATGAGTGTACAGATTCATACCCTAGCTGTTGATGATTGCTAAAACTGATCACTACTCAAAACTCTGAAACAAATCTTTCTGGATTTTTTTGTATTTCACACACACACGCACACATACACGTACATGCATACACACATCAAAAATATCAACAAGACACTGACCTTACCAGTCACCTGAGTTATTTAGTTAAAAGTATTACTAACCTCAATATGAATGAAATCTATATAATACAGTAACTTTTCTTGCTCTAGGCATGCATTTATATGCTAAATTCTAATATTCAGTAGAAGTATAATATAAGGTGTAATTCATTCCCCCAAAATCATCTATACTGATGAAACATTTTACAATTATAAACTTGATATACACTTTTAACACTATTTGGATCTGACCTTGAATCAGAACCCTGGAGTTGCAAGTGTCACAATTTTTGTACATCTTTCTGTTTTTCTTGACAATGCATCCATCATTTATAATATTCTAGTGTCAACAAAATTAAAGAAGGATTCTTTTAAATCATAAAGACATGTAATTACTATGACCATTTTGGTTCCATCTATTTTAAAGCTAGTATCAAAACCTTTAGATTCTAACATGTATATATAAACTGCGTTTTTAATTATCAAATACCAAAAAAAAAAAAAAAAAACCCACCCAAAAACCAACCAACTTTTAGCTATTGATCTTAATCATAGTGTTTTATTTTGATAATTTAATTTACAGATACATGTATAAGTTGTCATAATGTCATTTAATTCTATTTTATTGTTGCATTTCCTCTTCTTGCCCTTGTAAAACACCTTAGAGTAATAAACTGTTTTATATAAGGCTGCATGTATATAAATTTTATTATTATTATCACTGATCGAGGTCATGAAATTTACAATTACCTGTTCTACCTAAAAGCATCAATAGCATTAAGGAAGATGTTATCTAAATTTAAATGTTTTACACATAAACACTATATATCAAGTTTGGTTCCTCCTGGAGTCAGAATTTCTACCCTAGGAATCATGATATTTACAAGCTTGATGTTTTGTTTACTGTCACAACAGAAGCTGACCACTAGCAATAGGTCACATGAGAGAATCAATTGACCTAAAAATCTATCAATTAACATGATTGAAATGTTTTAATCTTTATATCCATGATAAGATATTCTTTATATATTTTATATTGAATTCAATTTGGTACTTTGACCTCTTTATTTTCAAAATAATTGGAATTATGTCTATATACATACATGTGAGAGTTGGCCTCCATGTGTCCAATGAAGAAATTATGAATAATGGAATCACAAATTAATGATTGTCTAATGCTTACAGGGATGGATCCAGGAATTTTTGAGAGAGGGGAATTTTACCATTAATTTTGGTTATCAAGGGAGGGGGTCCACCCTCAAAATGTGTTATTTTTACTTTATTTTAGCAAAATTTCCTGAACCAGCACCCCTTCTGGATCCACCACTGGGTTATCATTTACTCCTTCATTCTTGATTACAAACCTAAGGACACTAAATTGTAATTTCACATTTTTTTTTAAATTTGACAATATTTCATTATCACACAACAGCAAAATTATGAAAGCATATACATGTACGTACAATAATAGCAAATTGATTGTTCTGACATATCATTTGATATACATATATATTCATAAGAAAATTTGAACTATCATGCATATTACAGATTATCAGTCATCAAGATTTTTGTTGTGTTTTTTGGTTTTTTTTTGGTTCAAAGTAATTTCACATTTTGAATCTTGCTTATTAATTGATATGTTGATATGGAATCAAATGACATGCATGCACGCAGAAGCTATGTGAAAAATGTCAGATCTTGTGTAGCAATTTGTAAACCCAATGATTACAAAGCCTATTAGTATTCTATATCAGTAAAAGAAAATCCTATTTTAATTCATATTTTGCAATAGATATGATAAAAGGAATAAGCATTTAATAATAATTATCAAAATCTATAGTTTAAAATTGAAAAACAATCTCATAAAAAATATAACATATATTTTACACATGCATTTTTGTAAACTTTACAAAAGGAACAGATTTCCCCCCTGAATTTATATAAAAATCAGTATTATGTCCTGTGACATTTTGTTATTATGCTTTAATAAACTTCTAATATTGACTTTGTCCTTGCATGGTCACTTTGTCCATTTTTTTTTTTTTATATCTGTACCCAGGTTTTGTCTTGTGACTTTTACCCCAACTAATCCCTCTGTGTATAATACACATGGGATGTTCTTTACAGCTCAGCAAGCCCCTGGCTTTGTTTCTCATTGTTCCTTATCTACAATTACTGGGTGAATGACTTTGTGAGGTTGTAATTTGCCATCTAATACTTTTATAAGCATTTCATATCATGATCAACATGTCATGCTATTTCAGTCAATATTATAAATAATTCATTTGACACATAATATGTAATATTGTAGGCTTATATGGTAATATTTGGAAAATAATGGCAAAGCAATTCTCAGCATGAACATTGAAAATTATGTTGCAATATACATGTACATCACCCAATACAAAGGCAAAGGATACATTTTAATTTTTACGTTTAAATTCATATGAAATATTGTGAAATTCATAATCATGTGAATGCATAGCTGCAGAACTGTAGCTCTCTGAGAAAATATTAATTGGTACAGATCTGTCCCAATATTTTCTCAGAGAGCTACAATTCTGCAGCTAGTGAATGTGGTTAACTTATACTACCATTAAGATATGTAATCTCTTTCTAATATTTGTTTAATTTGTACCTTTTTCATATTGTACAACAAAGTATAATTTAATGCACATTAATCCTCGAATTATAATAATTTTTTTAAATTATTTTTTTTTAGGCTTAATTTTTTTTTATTTATTTGTACAAATAGAAATTAAGTGCATCATAATATATACTTTTAAAGGTAAGATGTACAATTGATATATAATCACTCATACCAACCATTCATACCACTCAAACATTTCAAAACTATGGATTATAAATTTTGATTAGTGCAAAATTTGTTAATTTCTATAAGGTCATCTCAAATCTTTTAAAATCATTTTAGTGACTTTTTGGGGGAAAACACCTGAAACACTTTTAAAGCCAATTTAAATGGTCCAGGTCAAGCATATTTTGCTTTTAGGCCAAATCTTTGTAAGATCATTTGTGCACTTTGACAATTATTTCTAAATATTCGGGCTAGTATAATGAAGAAGTATGGATGTTTCAATTTTCATTAACATTTAATACCAAAACCATATCTCCTTTTCTTGACCAAAAAAGCCCCCCCCCCCTCCACACACACACAGTGAGGTCTAGATCCGCCACTGTTTAATCTGTGATTTTGGGGCGAAGTTGGATCAATTTCATTTTATGAACAGGTCCAGTGGTACGATGGATTTTTCATTTTCAAGACAAATTAATAGAAATATAAATTGTTAGCCAGTAAAAAGAAGTAATGATTTAAATCAGATACTTGGAACAGTGTTGATGTTAACCTATATACTAGTTAGTATATAGGTCCCTGATGTTAACTTATGAAATTCTTATATTGTATACAAGATATTATCCAACTAACAGATAGACTTTTGCAATTATATCTTATGCATTATGAACTGTAGCTAAACAATATCACTATTAAAATCTTATGTCCATTTCCATGTAGTTGGGAATCAATTAAGCTTTCCTGGTTCCGATTTTGGTTTAATTTTTATTTTGTGAACATAAATCAATATTTGTCTAATCACAGGAACCGGTAATTTTGTCTGTAATGATAATAATGAGAGTCTATACGATACCACCACCCCCCCCCCCCCCCCCCCGTGTTTTTATTAAGAGGTGGTATTGAATACACCCGTAAATATCATTACAGACAAAATGGTAATATATTTACAAGTGCACTCTACGTATTGTTCTCCACGGGCAAGGGGACAGGCACCGGAAGTACGGATACATGTATTTAGAGATTGGCCTTCTACTGGTATATAATAAAATGAATTTTATTGTACCGGTAGAAGGCCAATCTCTATACCGGTAGAAGGCCAATCTCTAAAGCTTACAAAAAAGCGTGAAACGAGTACATGAATCGAAAGAGGGATGAAATAGACTACGAATTCATACATTTCAGAGAAATTATTCCCACCAAAAATAATATGAAAAAAAGGTGGGGGGGGGGGGGGGGAGTAGTAATATCCATATTTAAGGTGCCTGTGCAGGCAAGGGCGCATCCAGGAATTGTTTAAAGGATGAGCGGATTGCGACCCAAGTTTGAGCCTATTCCGCCCCGGCCCCAAAGATGGGTGAATATCTCAAACTGGTAAAATGACAAGTTTTGTTTAAAACTATGGAAGTAAAGTGGAGTGACTACAACCCTCTCGATCCGCCACTGATGAACAAGAACTACATTACGGGGATTAGGAAGCACAGGGTTCATTTAGAATAATTGTAATCTTTAAGGAAATCTTCGTGGAGCACATTATCGCAAATAGTTGCTGAAATTGAACCTTACCATAATTCCGCCGGCGAGGATTGCAGCTATTTTCACTTTCACATCGCAGGAGGTGCGTTTGATGAGCTATCAACTTATACAGACAGTATCTCCTCATATCTACATGTACAGGGGCGGGTCCAGGAATTGTGGTTACGGGGCGCCACTTTATGAGGCAGTGGGTCCATGGCGAAGCCCTGGTTGGGGCCCAGGGGGCGAAGCCCCCGGAAACTCCTGGGTTTTACAAATTTTATGGGGCTTGAAATATTTCTCCTATTTAGTCATTTGTATTACATGTATTTTCTATCATTTTAATAAGGTGAAATTAACAAAATGACCCAAATTTTAAGGGTTTTTTGGGAAAATATTAAGTTCTCCCAATAAAGTAATTAAAAAAATTAAAAGATTTTGTCATTTATTTCTCCGCCTGCGCCACCTCTAAATCCGCCACTGATGTATATTGCAATAATCTACCAGAATATACTGACACCTTATAGGTGATACTTCATTAGTACAAATGGACACCACCACCACCACCATCCCTCCAAACGGAGGGGGTGAGACTAACAACGAAAGGGGAAAAACACATTCCGCAAATTATAATATACATGTAACAGGCTGTCTTTGCATTTAGTCCGAGTGTTTTCAGTTATCTTTTTAAAAATTCTATATATTGATTGCAACACAAACATCCTATTATAATTACATGGCGATGATAAAGTCTCAGTAAGTTTCCACAAAGCTGAAAATTGGTATACACCATATTGTACAAACTGATACAGAACTAAAATATTGCGGAAACTTATCAAAACTTTGCGGTAGACTATCAATATAGCAACGTGCATACTAAAACAGAACAGTTTCTGCAAACCGAAATTTACGCAAACTTGATCAGCTTTCAGCAAATTTTCGTTGCGGAAACTACTTGAAAACAACGTAGATATGTCAAGTTTCAGCAGGACACACCAAGTTTTTGCAGGGAGAAAGCTTTCAAGATGAAAAATGAGTGCGGAAACTTGACGAAAACCACTTGTACACCTAAGTCTATGTAGTGAAATTTGTATTTTTCATCCATTTGTAAATTCCATGTTTTTAATGAAAAGAACTTACATGTATATAAATTGACATTAGTAAATACTATGTAATATTGCAGGTAAATTTTGTAGGGTATATAAGCGAGTGGGGGGGGGGGGGGATTCAGACCAGCTTTTAGTGTTAGGAATTGCATGCTTTAGTCCCAGTTTGTGTTACTCTGAAGTGAAGTCCCAATTGGTTATTAAAATGCACGCACATAGATCTATACATTTCCATACACCTATATTCAGTGCAACCCCCCACCTAAAATTTTCAAATTTAAGGTAAATCGCGGTATCTTGTTTAAAAAAATGTACTAAACGATAAAAGAAGCAATAATTTCTTCCACTCCCGGAGAAATAAATGACAAAATCTTTTGATTTCTTGCATTACTTTATTGGGAGAACTTAATTTTGTTCTAAAACCCATAAAATTTGAGTCATTTTATTAATTTCACAAATGACTAAATAGGAGACATATTTCAAGCCCTGTAAAATCCCGGAGCTACCACCAGCACTTTGCTCTGGGTCCACTGTGGGCCTCAAGGCGGCCCCCGGACCCCCTGCCTCATAAAGTGGCGCCCCCTCCCTGTAACCGCATTTCCTGGACCCGCCCCTGATATTACGAAGTTCATACAGCCCGAATCATCGAAGCTTAGACTGGGTATTTTGAATTGAAGATTTTAAGATTTCCAAAACGCAGTTTGACAAAAAAAAAACGGGTGTGTAATGCTCTAGTATGAAATTATATTGGAAAAGAAGAATCTACACGCGTTCAAATGCGCATGCCTTTCTGCTGTCTGACTGGCTCTATCCTTCCGATTCTCGCGTTATAATCTAGGGGATAATTGAATTATCTCTCAAGATCCGTGCAAATGGCCACATTTAAGTAATAGACAATTGTGTAGTATTACATGAATTTACATTTGTTGATTTTAAGGCAAGATAATCATGAATTATGTATTGTATTCAGAGGTGGGTGCAATATTTCAGTTTGGGGCCCGGAGAAATTGCTGGGTGGGTGGGTCTAAAGACCGCCTTTAGACCTCAGTAAGTCCAGGACAAAGTCCTGGGTGGTTCCAGGGGACAAAGCCTATGAAAGCTCCCGCTTTTTTCTTTCTTCTTTTTATTGCGAAAACTAGCACCAGTACTCTCTAAAGTATTTTGATTGCATATCTTTATTCTTAAAAGCTGTATATTTGGCATGCGCATATTTAATATACATTAATGAAAAAAAAGTCTAAAACTATATCGCATTAAAAGTGTACAAATTAAGTTTACTTAGTTCATTCCCAACATTGGGTGCATGATCTTTAGTTCCTTAGAATGTATTAAGTACTAGAGACACACGTTACATGGATATGAAAACAGACACTCAGATTTGATTGATAGGATATTGTTTAAGTTTCCTCTCGAGAATTTTTCACTCATATGAAGACGTCACCATTGCCGGTGAAGGGCTAAAACATAGGCCTATGCTCGGTGCTTACGGCCTTAGAGCAGGGAGGGAATTTATCGTGCCACAGAAGTTGAGACAATGGGCCTCGGTTTTTTGCGTTCTCATCCGAAGGACTGTCCCATTGGGTCGTCTCTTACGACAGGCAAGGAGTACTGAGGACCTATTCTACCCGGTGTTGTAAAGCATAAAATCCCCCCCCCCCTCCCGCATAGACTTTTCCTCCGAAAAAACGGGCCCGGGATAGACATTCCCCCCGGAAAGATGGGCCTGGAATAGAATTTCCCCTTACGAAGAATTAACCCGGGTCCAACCCCAACCCCCTAAGAAAAACCGTCCCAGTATAGAAATTCCCCCTAAATGACAGTACACCCCCATTCTTACATTTTAGCTATGTATCTGTTTCCATTTCTATTACTAGAATTCTCTTGCTTATTTAGACCCAGTAATTCTTCTGATTATTTTTGTGTGTGTGTATCGTGAACAATCATCATCTTATGATTTTTTATAAAAAGGAAATTGCTCAAATCGTGTAATGGTATATCAAAATTCATTCAGACATCTTAAGTCTTTATCGTTATTTACTAGTATCTAACATTTGAATTAGTAAAGTTGGGAAGAACTTAAATGATTTTTTTAATTTAAATAAACGAGAAAATTGAATTACTTTTATTTATACAGTTCATCTATTTCACTTTTCAGATATTTTAATTATACATCTTATAGTCACGTCGCGCACGGTACTGGTGTTACTTTCATACGTGCATTAGAAAATGTTTCCGCTATGTTTACACAGTTGTATATTTTGTGGATTATTAAAGTCTTATACATCAATGGCAAGGAAAATATATAAATAATAATAATAGCTTATATAAAATATAATTTACACGCATTATATTATCAATAACGGAGTTATATACACGCAGATGTCGTCATTTTTCGTTGTCCCGCGTTACATGAAATACGCATACGCTTTATCCACAGATTAATAAAATGATTGATTTTGTCCCAAATAACGTAAGAATTGGTGTATGATTGTGACGTCCTTATCTAAAAACCATAAACCAATTACTTTAAACATTTAGTTCATAGAATTGATATAGCGACCTTAAAAATGGCAAAGACAGTGCCTGTCAGTGGTGTCCCGTGTTTGTAGATAGACTGCAAATGCAAATCATCATGACCAGTAGCACGCCTAATACAGGGGGAAGTTGACTATCCTTGTTACATTTATAATGTACATGTATCGTGGAGCACAATGTATACCAGTATTATAAAATTCTGAGTATATCCATGAAGTAGATTGATTTTATCGGTGTCCAGTGAAATGTCCTTTTTCTACAAATACCGCGCTTTTTAAACAATTCTACCATTTTATGTCTTATTTCTAAGCATTATTCCAACGCGAATATTTTAATGAATATAACTTACAGAAAGTACATAAAATTTACTATATAGAATATACAACATTTCATTTTATCCCGCGTCCATTTAGGAAAACGAAAAGATACTTAATGTCCAAATAAATGTCCCATGTGATTTTGTCGCGCAATGACGCGACGTCAATGTACACAACCTACGTCTAGCTAAAACGTAAAATGTTGCTTTTATTATTTTTGAATTATCTAAATTAAAATGATTTTTAAAAATAGTATACAAGGTATTTAAGCTATTGCATGTGTATCTCATAGATATGTTTTACTCTAGATCTGGTACATATACTTTAATTGACTTTATCAAATGACAATTGTACAGACTACATTTTGTTGCATGTACTACTGTATGTCATCGTCGCAAACCACGGGTTATTGTTTCATTCTATTTCACATACGTTTGTGAAATAGAATGAAACAATAACCCGTGGTTTGCGACGATGTACTGTATGTATGCATATAAAAATTCAGCATTGAACAGATACACTTACGGTGTGTAAAACGTTGCAATATTATACAAATCTTGATTTATATACGAAACTCTTTAATCATATTCGATAATCTTGTTATTCATATATGACAAAATTTTAATTATATTCGATAATCTTAATATTTATATGCGAAAATTTTGATTTATATTCGATAATCTTGTTATTTATTTACATTTGGTAACCTTGTTATTTATATTCGATAATTATATAAATCTCGATTTATATTCCATAATATTTGATTCGTATTTGATAATGTTGATGTACACATGCTAGATGTACGCATGAATTTAGTCATATTGATTGTATGTGAAATGCATAATTTCAAAAATTGATAAAAGAATTAGCTTCATTGACCATGACCTGACCTCGGATGTCTTAAATTTAACTAGAGGAGCTACTCTGCTAAAATTAAACTTTAATAAATATACAGCACTACCAGCCGTGAGACATTTGGCCTACTGCCTGAATTGAATAGTTGACCTTGCCCTAATATGCTGAATAAACCCAGTAGCTATGTCGAAGCTTGGGTGGCTGCCCTGTAATCCCCCATAGGCTGCTTACCTAGCTGGATTAACAAGTGTGATACAAATTTGAATATGTATTAATCGTAATCAGAAACAGGGTGCAAATTTACATATATGGCGGAAAGGGTCGCGTGCAATTTTTTGTGGGGAACTGGGGAGGCGGCCAGTTTGACTACCAACGTAGGGGCAACACAGGGGGCCCTATGTGGACATAGGTGCCTGGACCTGAACGGGTGATCATCTAAGGGGGAAGAGATCTCTGCGCATCTCAGCTGTCTCCTGCGTGCTACCTGGTTTAAAGAGCAAGTACAGAGCAAACTGTGGACCCTCCTACAGTTTCCAACATGCACCAGCCAGTAGCATTCCCTAGGAGGTGGATGTGAGCACAGGCACCAGAACGGTGGATATATATAGCGTGTTAGATCTTATGTACCCCCCCCCCCTTCCAATGAATGAAAGATATATACATAAGTCACATATTAAATGAATTGAATGTCAAAATCTTGTTAGAGTATCAGTGACGTGTTGAACAACCTCACTGTTGTATTTAGGACCCAGGTGATCTCTGGCGGGTGTGAGCGATTGCCCCTGGAATATTTCGCCCATATGCGTTGGTACTCCAGAAGAGTAGAGGAAGCCTCTCTCTCTCTCTCTCTCTCTCTCTCTCTCTCTCGTAGAGTAAAATTAAAAAAATTCGCATATGAATATCAAGATTTCTCACATATAAATCAAAATTTCCGTCCGCATATAGATATCAAGATTTCTCACATATAAATCAAAATTTCCGTCCGCATATAGATATCAAGATTTCTCACATATAAATCAAAATTTCCGTCCGCATATAGATATCAAGATTATCGAATACAAATCAAGATTTCCGCATATGAATAACAATATCATTAGATCAAAAGTTCAACATCTGACAAAAAAATCTAAAGTCACACGGTTTTCACGAGACCACCCCTTCAAAACTAAATATGATATATATTGAAACTAACCGATTCGCAAGTAAAACATACGAGTATAAATAACACTCTGTATACCTTTTCTACTGTTTATTCAGAAATGAAAGTGAACATTAAAACGTTAAAATGTAATATTATTTGGAAGTTTTTATCTCTCACTTCAACTCACCGTGGTTATTATTATTATTCATTTATAAAGCGCAAAACTACATATACTTTCTATGCGCTGGTTGTTGTTTTTTTTCCACTAGAGCGTGATCGATGTAGATCGATGACAGAAACGTACG
Source organism: Ostrea edulis (assembly GCF_947568905.1). Taxonomy (NCBI): domain Eukaryota; kingdom Metazoa; phylum Mollusca; class Bivalvia; order Ostreida; family Ostreidae; genus Ostrea; species Ostrea edulis. Next base: position 25,553,159 of record NC_079165.1, on the reverse strand, counting down.
GGAGTTTTTAACCCCCCCCCCCCTTCCGTGTTTGGCATTAATAAAAAGTATTAAAGAGAGCAATGATTATTAAACATAGAGACTTGAACAAGTCTATATATATCCTAGAAAAAACCAAAACTGATTTTTTTTACTGTGTTCAAATTTTTCAGAGGTCATATTCATAAGAATTGCAAGCCTTATTTCATGGGATGGTTACCTGTAAAATGCGAAACGAAATCGAAAGGAAACGAAATCTACCGAAGCAAAACGAAACCTACCGAAACGGGTACCCTTATTTCATACGACATGCCTGCTGTTGTAGGCACGGTGAAATAAATACAGTACGTATACTTTGGAGTATTTCTAAGAATTCATAATTTTTATGAATGTACACTATACACGTACAAAGATTTATTTTCAATTTTTAAACATTAAATCATGCATGTGCTTTAGTTATGATATTACAGCTTGGAGATAATGAATTTGTTTAAAATGTGACGTTGCTTTCGTGATTATATTTTGCCACAATTTATGACGTTATAAGTGTAACGTAAAGTGACACCAGTACCGTGCGCTTAGTGAGTCGATTTTTTTTACGAAAAATCCTACTTATATTGACCATCGTTAAAGTCTTTTGGTAAGCATATTGTATTTACAATAAAAATATTTGTTTGTTTTATGAATATCGTAATATTAATGAGCGCATATCTATTTCCTTAAACTATTATAACAAATGAAATCCGGAAACAGGGGGGGGGGGGGTTATATATATACCAGGGCGATTTTTCCGCCAAAGGGGAGACTCTATACTGATTTTGTACATAGGGGGAAATTATATCCTAGGGCGCAATTCCGGGCCCGTTTTTCCGGGGGGGGGGGGGGGGGGGGGTCTATGATACAACACCGGATCCCCACGGGATGAAACATATCTGATATACATATTACATGTAAAAGCCCTACATTAACTGGATACTGGATATTGGACTACAAGGGCTTTGCAATTGAGGACTAACCAAATCACGGTTAGGGTGGTTCGGGAGGGGTTGTCCCCCTCCCTTACGGGAGAAAATATTGAAGCATTACAGGTAATGATCAATTGCAAGCACATTAAATTCTTATCTTTGAAATGATGGGGGTGGGGGGGGGGGGTGGGGGTTGGGTCCCATCTCCACACCCCTTAATTCTGCAAGTGAGACTGTTAGTTAACTCTATGATAAAATTTAGAAGATATAAAACAGAAAGAATTTTGATACAAGTAAAAAGTTTCATATATTTTTGGAAAATTATCTAGATGTGCAATATTTAGGATTAAGCTCAATAAAAATCCGAAGTACGTAACATTTGATAAGGGTAATTTTCGCATGGGGCGCCTCTATGCCGGCTTGATTAGATCGCGTCGTATACGTACATTTAATGACAGAGTGAAATTTTAGTGTTTTTATTGAAGAAAATATGTGGTTGTCATAGACAAAAAACTCCGCACTTTTATCGTGTCCAGAGTTAAATGTCGCACTTTTAAAGGTATTTTGTTGATTAGGAATATGCATTGATTGATCACTATTTTACGATCAAGTGTTGCATCTATATATTTTGGAAAATGAACTATACGTGATGGCTGGTCGAGGGGTTGGGGAAAGGGTGGGTGCTTTGATCAGTCCGCTACTAAAGTTTTCCTAGTAATGAAGACAGTATTAGTTCTTCATTGTAAAATCTATTTCCAATATCAACCGTAACTATTTCAACTCCAGTAAAGCTTCCACCAAAAAATTACAACAAACAACAAATCATCGATACATAAATGTTCGAGATTATGTCTCTAGGTAGTGTCAAAAATAACAACGAAATCTTTCTTTGGAAGCGGAAGACCATAATGATAACAGAGATAACAATGAGGTCTTCAGTTGGAAGCGGAGGACCTGAATTACAGTAAACAAAAAACCCATTTATACTAGACTAGATAGGTTAGGGTCAATGGCTTATGATCTCGTGTCTGACGAAGCGTAACGTGTAGAATATAATAGGGTAGATTGTTAATTGGGAATACAAAATGACTGACTAGTGGGACCACTATTTTTTTTTTTTATTTAAGTAGTGTCAAGAACAACGAAATCTTCCGTTGGAAACGGAAGACCTTAATGATATCTTATTCAGGTTTCCATTTGGGAGCAGAAGACCTTAACTACAAGACTTGTTCGGTTAGGGTCAATGTGTTATGTTGTCGTGTCCGACGAAGCGTAACGACTAGGATTTAAAAGGATAGTTTGTTAATTGGGAATACACAATGACTGACCAGTTGGGCCACTATATTTTTTTTTATATCCGAACTAAACATCGTGTGATTATTTCCTGTACATATATGAAGTATTCAAATTGTACATTGTATAGAATATCAGGGACTAAGTAGAGTGATTGAACAGTATTTTCCGTTCAAGTGCCATTTCTATCTGGTCAAAACGAGCCTTTTGTCAATTTTGGACCATAAATTCTGCAGGAGGAGGGGTGGCTTCTGCTCCTCCGCCGCTAAAGTTTTGGTTTTTTTTAAATTTCAAAATATTCATAAATAAACACCGCACGATTATCTATTCTAAATATTCAAAATGTTAACGTTGTCTATTTCAACTTTCAATATAGTTAGGAAGCTAAGTGAATAACGCTGAATTTTACCGCAGATATCCATTGACTTCATTTACCTGATTATTATAGATCAACACAATTATATTTATATGTGTACTTTTAAAAAGTGGCGGATCCAGGGGGTTAAATTGCAATATGAATACTTTACTTTTGAAGAAAGAAAAAATAGAAAACCCAAACAGATAGAAACTCCAAATAAACAATGAAACATACTAGTAAAGATCACAGGAATTTATCACGTACAAAATAAGTATCTAGGTAGTATTAGTGGGTTAGTGTCTGACGAAGCGTAACGGCCAGAACTCAATGGTGAAGTTCGTTAATTGGAATTACACAATGACTGACCAGTGCTTTACGTTCAAGGGTAAAAATGGGCCACTTGTCAATTCTAGAAATTGAACTGTGCGAGGGAGAGGGGGATGTTCGCTCTCGGTCATCCACCACTAAAGTTAATAAACATCATATGATGAATTTCTTAACATGTATATATGTAAAGTATTCAAAATGTTAACATTAAATTTACTTGTATTTTAACTTCCAATAATGTTACAATGATAGATGAGTACCGCTGTTATAGGCATCACCAAAATTATCTAGCTAGTGGCGGATCCAGAGGGGTAAGAAGTAGGCATAAAATCGTGATAACAGTACTTTGCTTTTGGAATAATGATAAATAAACCCTGACAAGACAACCCTGATATATATATATAAATGTCCATGATCATAGAAATGTATCACATAAAAAATCGATGACTAAGTGGAATAACAATTAATTGTCAATGATAACAGGTTTTCATTGCGAAGCAGACCTTAATTACAATAAACAAGTACACCCACAAGATGTTGTCGTGTCTGACGAACCGTAACGAGTAGGATTTAAAAGGGTAGTTTGTTAATTGGGAATACACAATGACTGACCAGTGTCCCCACTACATTTTTTTTAAATTTCCGAACTAAACATCGTGTGACTGTTTATACCATACAAATATGAAATATTCAAATTGTACATTGTAGAATACCAGGGACTAAGTAGAGTTACAATGGGAGTAGTTTTTTTAATTGGAAGTACACAATGACTGACCAATATTTTCCGTTTGAAAGTGCCATTTCTATCTGGTCAAAACGAGCCTTTTGTCAATTTTGGACCATAAATCCTGCAGGAAGAGGGATGGCTTCCGCTCCTCCGCCTCTAAAGTTGTTTTTCTAATTTCAAAATATTAAAAAATAATCCTCGTATGATTATGTATCCTAGATATTTAAAGTATTCGAAATGTTAACGTTGTTTATTTCAACTTTCAATATAGTTAGGAAGCTAATATTAAGTGAATAACGCTAAATATTACCGCAGATATCCATTGACTTCATTTACCTAATTAGTAGATCAACACAATACGTCTACCTAATAACTGGCGGTTCCAGGGGGTTAAACTGCAATATCAATACTTTGCTCTTGAAGAAGAAGAAGAAGGGGGAAAAACCAAACAAATAAAAACTCCAAATAAGCAATGAAACACACGAGTAAAGATCATTAGGAATTTATCACGTACAAAATCAACTCACGACTAGTGTCAGTGGCTGTATTCAATGATGAAGTTTGTTAATTAGAAATACACAATGACTGACCAGTGTTTTACGTTCAAGGGTAATGTCTATCTGGTCAAAATGGGCCGCTTGTCAATATTAGAAATTGAATTGTGCGAAGTAGGGGTGGAGTCTCGTTCTCGGTTATCTACCACTAAAGTTAATAAACATAACATCATATGATGAAGGCATGCCTTTATATATATATATATATATATATATATATATATATATATATATAAGTATTCAAAATGTTTACATTAGATTATATCTACATTTATTTTAACTTTCAATAAGTTAGAATGATAGGTGAGTACATGTACCGCTGTTATAGGCATCACCAGAATTAATTTAGCTAGTGGCGTATCCAGGGGGGTATTATAAGAAGTAGGTATAAAATCGTTGTAACGGTACATGTACTTTGATTTTTGAACACTGATAAATAAATCAGATAATCCTGATATATAAATGTCCGAAATCATAGAAATGTATCACAATATAAAATCGTTGACTAAGTAGTGTCAATGGATTGATTTAAGGTTTCATGTCCAACGAAGCGTAACGATTATGATTTACGAGGGTAGATTGTTAATTAATTGGGAGTACACAATGACTGAACAGTGCTTTACATTCAATAGTCGTGTATATCTGGTCATTAAGTGGCTGGGGAAATAATTAGTACTATGCGTGAGGGATGGGAATGGGACGGGGGATCCGCCCATTCGCCACTGAAGTTATTATTTGAAAAATAAACATCGTATAGTTAAATTCTTTTGCGTATACAAGGTATTCAAAATATTAACGTCATCTATTTTATCATCCAATGAAATTAAAATGATAAGTGAAGACTGTTGTATCCACACAACTTGTGTAACTAATTAGTGGCGGATCTCGGGGTTAATACATTTGTAAGTAGACCTAAAAATTTGCGATAACATTGCTTTGCTTTATGAGTAAAAAAAGTCTACAATATTAATAAAACATTGATACACAAATGTCGAAAATCATATAAGTTTATCACTATAAAATCGCTCGAGATGTTTAGAACACTTAGAGCCGAACTTCCCTAGAGTCGAGACGTCTGTTAACCGTTTATTCGGACACGCCTGTCAAAGTCTTTTCGACGCTTAATGTAAAGGTAGCAATCGGAGAAAGTACTTTGACTTGAGAATGAATACGATTGTAGAAGGGAGGGAAAGATGGACCGAAGCATGCATTTTGTAAAACGATTCTTGTGTTGTTTAATAATCGAGAATCTTATTTGAGATGTCTGATTCGGTTCACTAAACAACTTAGCATCACCTAGCAGAGTTCATGTTTCACCGTAAGCACTTAACACTAATTTTAGAATATGTAAACAAGTTGTAAGCTAGGCCTATTCCGTAATTCAACAACATATCACAGGAACTGGTAATTTAATCTGTAGTAATAATACTGCTACCCTTTATAAAACCACAAGGATGGTGGGTGACGATAATTTTAAGAACTATTTTGAAACGAAGTTTTGAGTGAAGTATCAGCCCTTGTAGGTCCCCCCCCCCCCCCCCCCCAATAGCAGCTGATTAGGGGATGGTACGGTATATGGTATATACCCACACTATTATTAATACAGACAAAATTACCGGTTCCTGTGAACATATTTTAGTACCTGACGACATATGAAGGGTTGTGAATAGTGAATGTGAGCAACTGCATGTGAATGCACGGGCAATGGAAGTTGATGTAAATAGATACATGTAGTATGTGCATGTATATATATTTATACATGCACATACTATATATTTACATTAACTTACAGTGCCCGTGTGTGAATGAGTATTTCATAGTGTTCTTGTCTGCTTGTTGCAATAATATAGTCCCGTCCAATTTTATATGGATATTTTTGTGCAAGGGTTGTATGTATACAATTAAAATTGCATGGGGAAAAGTTTAGTAATGCAGAGCTCTAATATCTTTTATTATCTCTCATGTTTTTTAGACATTTATTCACAAACACATAGGCCTACACATAAGAGTTTATAATTACTATATATATTTAAAAATTAATGCCATGCCTTGGCTTTTAAGTACATTTTAAGAATCATGACAAACAACACTTTTTAAGATACAATTTTCTGTTTTATTGTTATATTCATGGAATAAAAATCCCATCCTGTGTTTTATTTGGGATATCTATTCCCATTCATGCTCAAATAGGATATTTACTGCCATTTCATGTTCATTATGGGACATTTCCTCCTATGGGACATTGTATCCCATATTAAGTTTAAATATGGGAGTTAAAATCCTATGGGAGAAATTATATTTTTTCTCCCATAGGATTTTTTGTGGGAGTGAAAATCCCCCAAGTGGGATTAAAAATCCCTCCAAAATCCCATGGGATTTTTTGATTTCAGGTGAAATATCTTAAAAACTACAATAGGTGCAAGTGTAAATGTTGGTGCATGTCTTGTGAACATAAAATCCCATCTTTTTTTGTGAAGGGTTTATTTGTATCCTTAATAAAAGGGTTGGCGAAACTCCGGACTTTTGTCGCGTCCAGAGTTAAATGTCGCACTGTTAAAACAGGATACAGACCAAACTGTAAGCTCCAGGATATTACAACTTGATATATCTGATCACCATGATGAGAGGAAAATGCCTATTGATTATAAAGGTCAAGGTCGCAGTATCAGTTAGTAGGAAATCATTGTAGGCAGTATGCAGACCAAACTGTTGGGGCTAGGACCATCAAACTTGGTACACATACACCTTATGTCAAGTGGAGGATGCCTATATTGTTTCTCAAGGTCGTAGTAGCAGGATGCAGACCGAATCGTTAGGGCTAGGACGATCAAACTAGGTACACAGACACCTTATGCCAAGTAAAAATATTATATAGAGAGTACATGATTTGTCTGTTTTTACGATGCAAAGAAAGTATGTCACACCCTGGTGATTGCTGATACTACTTGAGGTCAAGTTCTACAAATCATGGTGTAAGGAAAACGTCCTGTATTAGCTTTTTACGGGTGTATGTACAGTTGGCGGTACTCTGTTTAACGTATTGATGAACTAACGCCCTGTATTAGCTTTTTACGGGTGTATGTACCGTTGGCGGTACTCTGTTTAACGTATTGATGAACTAACGATCTCCACAGTGTTGAAGAATGATTATAATTAATGTTTCTCCGTTACAATTACAGCACCATGAATTTTCCAAATTTAATTTTTCATCAAATATGAGGATCTAACTTCTCCAACATACATGTAGATGTACTTTTAAAAACTTAATCGTTTTAACCATGCGAAATAAAGTTGATTAGCATGCCTGCTCGAAAAAAAAACACCGGAAAATCATGCAAAAATTCCCTTCGCCGGAAAAACATGATATTTGATCACATGACCCGGACACATCGTACTGATAATTGTAAGGGAAATAAACAAACGTAATTATTTTTTGAAAATCAAGAGAGAGAAATAATATTGAAATACTGTACTTCATCTCCAGACATGCTTCATACAGCGGGGGAGATGAAACGGTGTCTCCTCTTTCATTCTGTATTATTCATTGTGACCCTGTTTGTGACAGGTAATTTACAATTGTCTTCTTTAGTGATGAGAAAAACGTTCCAGAATGCAATTATCTTTATAGATCAGAATTTTTATTCAAACTAACAAAATATAGGGCTCATGGTGGGTGTGACCGGTCGACAGGGGATGTTTACTCCTCCTAGGCACCCGATCCCACCTCTTGATAGGGGTCCGTTTTTGACCAAATCATAATTATGTAATCCTCATAGGAGTTATGAAATTGCTTACTGTTCATCATATTCACCTTTTCACTATGGTAAATTATGCGAATTCATTTCGAAGGTGTACCCGGATGTCGTGTGATGTAGAAGAGAAATTATCTATATTCAAAATTTAGTGATATGATGTACATGTACATATATATAGAATATTTGAAAGCGTGTTTAACTGAATTGCAAGTCGATGTTT